>NW_011494894.1:3408010-3439090 GCF_000754665.1 Bison bison bison
CTGACCAAGGGCTTGTCTTCCTTTTAAACTTTTGCGTTCTTATGTTTCACTCCCCTTCTCCTCTATCATTCCATTTCTGCTGCTGCTGCTGCTGCTGCTGCTGCTAAGTCGCTTCAGTCATGTCTGACTGTGTAACCCCATGGACTGCAGCCTACCAGGCTCCTCCGTCCATGGGATTTTCCAGCCAAGAGTACTGGAGTGGGTTGCCATTGCCTTCTCCGTTTCTAGCTGGACTGAGAAAACCATTCGATGCTCAGCAACAGAGCTCCATGTTTCAGGAACCAAACTGTCATAAAATTATGCTTTATTCCATTCTTCTACTTTTTATATATTTTTGGAGTGGCTCTGCCACTTCTTAGGGACTCATTTTGAGTAAGTTACTTTTCTCACTAAGCCTCAATTTTTTTTTTCTTAAATTTGTGAACTGAGGATAATAAGAACCACTTCCATAAGTTAAATATGATAGTAGAATTAAATATGATAATGCATATAAAGTGCAGAACAAAGTGTGTTCCAACAATAGCTCATAGTGTGTGCTAACTGTAGATAGCTAACTGGTGAGAAGAGCTCTGAGGATATGAAATGAAATAAAATTTGAATGTATAAATCTTGTTTCTTGGAACTCTGATCCAAGATGATAGAAAAGGCCAACTGTTTTCTTAAATTATGATTTTGAAATTTTCTGTGATTCATGTTTTCTTTGTCTACCGTTAATATGGATAATCCAGTGAATCGTATATAGTCAAAATTTGATATTATTATTTTGCTAAAAATGTTGGATTTTAAGCACAAATGCTTGTCCTCAAAACTGTGTAATGAATTCTTAAGTATATATAGGCCGGGGGAAAGGCAGAATGCCTACCGTTGATGATTTTCCAATGAATGAAGGAGTTTGCAAGTGTATTCTGAGGTGTAACTCATCAACAAGGGCATGAGCCCATTAAACATGGTTTTGTCTAGAGTATCAGGTTTTTTTGAAAGCATGCTTAAATGGTCTTTTCTTCTATAGGAGTTCACAGTTTCACAAACAATATTTCTGAAGAAAGTCATAGAGAGGACATAAGCATAAAGGAACAAGTATTGAAGAAATCTTTTAATTGCATTTGTGGGCATGGCTTGCCCAGTGAGGATGTTTTATTGGAGGCACTGCTTTAGACAAAATGAATAGGAAAAGGAGTTTGAGAAGGTTCCTAGAGAAGCTAGAGTTTTGTAAGACAGATCAGTGATGGAGTCAAAGAGCCTGCCAATTTGTGAAAATAAAAAGTAGCACGTTCATGTCCCGGTATAACTTTGGGAAGAGGCATCAGCAGGATTAGAATGGATGGACTAAGGATGTATTGAGCTAATTTGCCTAAGAATAATATTAGGACAGTAGAAAGTACACTGCCTTTATATTCAATTTTAAAATTTCTCTTAGTGGCTCTCATGCTAAACTTAGAGTTACCTTTTATTCTTCTCTTAAAAAAATATTTTTTTGATGTGGAGCATTTTAAAAGTCTTTATTGAACTTTTTGCAATATTGCTTCTGCTTTATGTTTTGATCTTTTTGGCCATGAGGCATGCGGGGTCATAGCTCCCTGACCAAGGATTGAATCCACACCCCCTACATTGGAAGGTGAGATCTTAACCACTGGACCACCAGCGAAGTCCCTCTTTCTTCTCTTTTACCAAACTTTTTGGGTTGATTTTACTCTGTTCTCATGAACTCATGACTGGTCTTGCCATTTCCTATATGGGCTCAACTCCAGAAAAAATTTCCAACAAAAATGACCATTGCTTACCTCAAATATTTACTTTTTTCTGAGTTCACAATGGCTCCCACTTTAACAGTGGACAAAGTACAAACTCATCTTTCCGTTCTAGGCTTTCTCTTTGAATCTAGTCTTCTCTCTTACTATATATAATAAATGCTTCCTAAGCATCCAGTATGTATCACATGTTCTCCTAGGTATCCATGATCATGTGATAAAACAGTGTGTGCCCTTGTGGGGCTACAAGATCAATATTGGAAACATTCCTTAAGTCATAAGTTACTTCACACCCATTAACGTGGCTATTATAAACAAACAAAAAAGAAAGAAAATAACAAGTGTTGGAGACGCTATGGAAAAATTGGAATCTTTGTGCACTGTTCATGGGAATGTAAATGCTGTAGCTGCTGTGAAAAAAAAAGCAGAGCAATTCCTCAAAATATTACACTTAGAAACAAAATACACAATCCAGCAATTCCATTTTGGACATATACCCCAAAGAATTCAAAGCAGACTCTAACAGATAGGCTTCTAGTTACATGTTGAGATAACAGTTGTCAAATTTACAGAGACATAAGGTGAAATAGTGGTTTCTGGAAGCTGGGGAAGGATGGAATTGAGAGTTAGTGTTTAAAGTGTCCAGAGTTTCAATTTGAAAAATGAAAAAGTTCTGGAGACAGATGATGATGATGAATGTAACTGTCATGTATATTTTACCACAATAAAAATAAAAGAAGGAAAATATTAGATAATAATTAGCAAGTTATATACTCCCCCCAAAATTGAGTTAGCAAGGTATATGAAATCCATGTTGTTGTTCAGTCTCTAAGTCATGTCCAGTACTTTGTGACTCCATGGATTTTAGCATGCCAGATTTCCCTGTCCTTCCCTGTCTTTGAAGTTTGCTCAGATACAAGTCCATTGAGTCGGTGATCCTTTTAACATCTTGTACATCTCATCCTTTGCCGTTCCCTTCCCCTTTTGCCTTCAATCTTTTCCAGCATCAGGGTGTTTTCCAGTGAGTTGTCTCTTCCCATCAGGTGGCCAAAGTATTGAAGCTTCAACTTCAGCATCAGTCCTTCCAATAAATACTCAAGGTTGATCTCTTAAGGATTCCCTGCTTTGATCTTGCAGTCCAAGGGACTCTCCAGAGTCTTCTCCAGCACCACAACTCAAAAGCATCAGTTCTTTGATGCTCAGCTTTCTTCATGGACC
Source organism: Bison bison bison (assembly GCF_000754665.1). Classification (NCBI taxonomy): domain Eukaryota; kingdom Metazoa; phylum Chordata; class Mammalia; order Artiodactyla; family Bovidae; genus Bison; species Bison bison. The sequence continues at coordinate 3,410,977 of NW_011494894.1, forward strand.
AACTCTCCCATCTGTACATAACTACTGGATAAAAACCATACCCTTGACTATATGGACCTTTGTCAGCAAAGTAGTGGCTTTGCTTTTTAATACACTGACTAGCTTTGTCATAGCTTTTTTTTGTCAAGAAGCAAGCATCTTTTAAGTTCAAGGCTGCAGTCACTGTCCACAGTGATTTTGGAGCCAAAGAAAATAAAATCTGTCACTGTTTCCAATTTTCCCCCATCTCTTTGCCGTGAAGTGAGGGACAGGATGCCACGATCTTGGTTTTTGAATTTTGAGTTTAAAGCCAATTTTTCACTCCCCTCTTTCACCCTCATCAAGAAGCTCCTCAGGTCCTCTTCGCTTTCTGCCATAAGAGCGGTATCAGTGCATATCTGAGGTTGTTGATATTTCTCCTGGCAATCTTGATTCCAAATTGTGATTCATCCCGTCTGGCATTTCTCATGATGCAATCTGCATATAAGTTAAATAAGCAGTGTGACAATATACATCCTTGCTGTACTTCTTTTCTGATTTTGAGCCAGTTCGTTGTTGCATGGTTCTAACTGTTGCTTCTTGAGCTACATACAGTTTTCTCCGGAGACAAGTAATATGGTCCAGTTCTCTCATCAATTTAAGTATTTTCCACAGTTTGTTGTAATCTACACAGTCAAAGGTTTTAGCGTTGTCAATGAAGCAGAAGTAGATGTTTTTCTGGAACTCCCTTGCTTCTCCATACTCCAACAAATGCTGACAATTTGATCTCTGGTTCCTCTGCCTTTTCTAAACCCAGCTAGTACATCTGGAATTTCTCGATTCACATGTTGCTGAAGCCTAGCTTGAAGGATTTTGAGATAACCTTGCAAGTATGTGAAATGAGCTCATTTGCATGGTAGTTTGAACATTTTTTGGCACTGCCCTTTTCTGAGACTGGAATAAAAACTGCCCTTTTCCAGTTCTGTGATCACTGCTGAGTTTTCCAAATTTGCTGGCTTATTGAGTGCGGCACTTTCACAGCATCATCTTTTGGGATTTGAGATAACTCAGCTGGAATTCCCTCACCTCCACTAGCTTTGTTTGTAGTTATGCTTCCTAAGGCCCTCTTGACTTCAAATTCTAGGATGTTCGGCTCTAGGTGAGTGACCACATCATTGTGTTATTCAGGTCATTAAGATCTTTATTTTTTGTATAGTTCTTCTGTGTATTCTTGCCACCTCTTCTTAATATCTTTTGCTTCTGTTAGGTCCTTACCATTTCTGTCCTTTATCATGCCTATCCTTGCATGAAATATTCCCTTGATCTCTCCAAATTTCTCGAAGAGGTCTCTAGTGTTTTTCATTCTATTGTTCTCCTCTATTTCTTTGTATTGTTTATTTAAGCAATAAATAAACTTTTCTCTCCTTGCTAGTTTCTGGAACTCTGCATTCAGTTATATCTTCCTGTTTCTCCCTTGCCTTTCACTTCTCTTCTTTCCTCAGCTATTTGTAAAGCCTCCTTATACAACCACTTTGCCTTCATACATTTCTTTTTCTTTGAGATGGTTTTGGTCACTGCCTCCTGTACAGTGTTACAAATCTCCATCCATGATTCTTTAGGCACTCTGTCTACTAGCTCTAATCCCTTGACTCTATTTGTCACTTCCACTGTATAATCATAAGGGATTTGATTTAGATCATACCTGAATGGTCTAGTGGTTTTCCTTACTTTCTTTAATTTAAGCCCGAATGTTGCAATGAGGAGCTCATGATCTGAGCTGTAGTCATCTCTAGGTCTTGTTTTTGCTGACTGAATAGAGCTTCTCCTTCACTGGCTGCAAAGAACATAATCAATCTGATTTCAGTATTGACCATCTGGTTATGTCCATGTGTAGAGTCATCCCTTCGGTTGTTGAAAAAGGGTATTTACTATGACCAGTGTGTTCTTTTGACAAAACTCTGATAGCCTTTGCTCTGCTTCATTTTGTACTCCAAGACCAAACTTATCTGTTACTCCACATACCTCTTGACTTCCTACTTTGGCACTCCAAAACTCTATGATGAAAAGGACAGTTTTTTGGGGTGTTAGTTCTAATAGGTTTTGTAAGTCTTGTGTTCATAGAACTGTTTGATTTCTGCTTCCTTGGCATTAGTGGTTGGAGCATACACTTGGATTACTGTGATCAAACTTGGAAACAAACCAAGATCATTCTGTCATTTTTGAGGTTACACCCAAGTGCTGCACTTTGGACTCTCTCGTTGACTATGAGGGCTATTCCATTTCTTCTAAGGGATTCTTGCCCACAGTAGTAGATATAATGGTCATCTGAATTAAATTTGCCCCATTCCTAGCCATTTTAATTCACTGATTCCTAAGATGTCAATGTTCAATCTTGCCATCTTCTGCTTGAGTATGCCCAATTTACCTTGATTCATGATCCTAAAATTCCAGGTTCCTATGCAATATTGTTCTTTACAGCATCAAACTTTAGTTTCACCACCAGACATATCCACAACTTAGCACTGTTTCTGCTTTGGCCCAGTTGTTTCATTCTTACTGTGTCTATGAGTAATTATCCTCCACTCTTCCCCAATAGCATATTGGACATCTTCCAATCTGGGGGCTCATCTTCTGGTGTTACATCTCTTTTCCATTTCATACTGTACATGGGGTTCTCCAGCCAAGAGAGATCCACTGGAGTGGATTGCCATTTCCTTCTCCAGTGGACCACATTTTGTCAGAATTCTTCACCCAGGATGGATGACCCATCCAGTGGCCCTGCAGGGCATGGCTTATAACTTCATTGAGTTATGTCAGCCCCTTCACCACCACAAGGCTGTGGTCCATGAAGGGGACAGGAAGTCCATAGATAATGACAAAAAAATATTATCATGATGAAACAAAATGAGAGGAAAGATAAATATAAAATAAAAATTCTCCAAATAAGTAGAGAATAAAAGGATAAGACAAAGATAATTAATAAGATATAAGAAAAGAAAATTTAATTGAATTGAGGAAGAACACCAGTTTGAAAAGTGTACAGGCTTTTTGTTAATAAGTACAATAAACTAATTAAACAGAAAAACACATGTTTTGGTGCTGTTTTTCCAAAAATACATTCAGAAAACACTAGTCCTATATGACATTCTGAGTGGAGAGAAAAGGTTACTATATATTAATGTATTTTGGAACTAGTATGTATATATCATCTACTTCATAGTGTTAGTTGCTCAGCTGAGTCTAAATCTTTGCAGCCCCATGGACTGTAGCCTGCCAGGTTCTTCTGTCCATGGGATTTCCCAGACTGAAGTGGGTTGCCATATCCTTCTCTAGGGGATCTTCCCAACCCAGGAATTGAAGCCAGGTCTCCTACATTGTAGGCAGATTCCACTTCATAGATGTTTACAAAACTCATGAGCTCTGAGGAGCCCTATGATGAAAAAACTGTTAATTTGTGTCTAACCCAGCATTTTCGTTATTTATTTGAGCAGAAAGTCTATTAATAGTCTAAAACACAGCTTGGAAAGAATTGTATAATTGAAAGTACATGGCTGATTTCCCTGTGGCTAAGACTCCACACTCCCAGTGTAGGGGGCTCGGTTCAATCGCTGGTTAGGGAACTAGATCCCACATGTTCCAACTAAGAGTTTGCATGCTACAAGTAAATATCCTGAGTGCTTAAGACCTGGTGGTGCTGGTTTAGTCGCTCAGTCGTGTCTGACTCTTGCGACCCCATGGACTGTAGCCCGCCAGGCTCCTTGTCCATGGGATTCTCCAGGCAAGAGTACTGGAGTGGGTTGCCATTTCCTTCTCTGGGGGATCTGCCCAACCCAGGAATAGAACCTGGGTTTCCTGCATTGCAGTCAGATTCTTTACTGACTCAGCTATGAGGGAAGACCTTGTGCAGCCACACAAATAAGTAAGTAAATAAATAAATATTTTTTAAAAATAGATAGGATTTTTTTAGTTGAGAGGCCTGGGTTTGAATGCCATTTTTCTGTGTCTCAGTTTTCTCAGTTATGAAATCATAATAATAATATTATTATTATTGAGCATAATAATAGTAGTATCTACTTTATGAAGTTGAATGCTAGAAGTTAAGATTGCTTGACAAAGCAACCCATTCGTTGATTTAATTAATTAACCAGTTACCACCTATTGATATACAGTAAAAGGTAGTATCTTGAAAGAGTAGGATTCTGAAAGGGCATAAGTCTATGGGGAGATATGAAAATTGAGTCATAATTGGGGATCTCATTGACCAGAGTGATGTTCTATAACTAGACACCTGGGGGTTTGTTTGTGTGTGTGTTGATGGTGAGTTGGCCAGAATTTCTTAACAGATGAACAAAGTTAAAAACAAATTTGGAATTAACTAAACTATGAGTCAGTAACTACTCCTACCAATAAAATAAGCTTTTGTGATCTCATATAAAACCAAGTACTGGCCTAGGAAACTCATTTGTCCGGGTCTTTGTACCATTAATTATGTCCCTATATGAGCTGCTGGAGAGATCTAACCTTCTTCTCAATGTGACAGTTTTCCTTTGCAAACTAAAATTCAAAGAGAACTCTAATCTTGCTTGTTGCAGTTCATCAAAGGATGACCTTGTGAGTAATACTTGAGATAAGAAATTTTAAGAATTATGCATATCTTGGGTTTTTCCCAAATGCATATAAAATAATTCAAATATGCATATAACCTTTGCTTAATTTGATAGACCGCACCTGAAATTCTGTCCTTGAATGATTATCTGAAAGTCCTGTTCTTCAATCTATGTATTTCTGACCTTGGGTAATTTTTTAAATAAAAAGATGGCCTTGACTAGTTATCCAAAGTGGTACATGTGTTCCCAGCAGGTTTTCCTGGGCTCTCGCCTATAAATAGATTTTTCTTCCTGTGGTTCCCTCATTTTGCCCTGCTAACAAATGCATGACTTCTGTAAGAGTGTTGATGTGTGCTCCATGAATATGTCCATTAATGCAAATAATGGTACAATCAATTTGCATTAATTACCTTGTTAAAGGACTCACCGTTAGCAAAACAAAAAAAAAAATCCATTATATTGTAAAAACAGTTCCAGAATGTTAACAAGTAGAATTTTATAGCTTTCTGTGTGATGGATTACACTTTTTAATACTTCAAGTAATCACGGGAAACTCTACTATCCAAGAATTGGTTATAATACAGGAATGATTCATAAATATTTAGATCTTAAGCTAACTCAGACTTGTAAATTCTAGGTCATATCCAGGAAAATAGAACCTAATGGAATTGCCCCTTGGGATGAATGGTTTTGATTTGGAAAGTATAGTTTGAGAAATACGGCAGCTCCATATTTTATAGAGATGGCCCTTGGCATAAAAAAATGATGTATCTAAGAAAAAATTTAAAGGATTAAATGTATACATATTCATGCACTTTAATTTTTAATGCTATATAAATTTAATATTTTTCTGGTGTTATGAATGTGTTTGGGAACTATATGCGACTAAAGTCAAATCTGATGTATAAGAATGTGTCATTTAGGAAAGTTTCATTTTCTGATATAAAATACTCATTCTGAATGCTTGTGTTTCAACTTTGAAAGTTCAAGGGCAATTAACTTCATTTGGCAGTTAGAAGAAAGTTGTCCTCAGAATAAACAGATTCAGATTGTGCTGATTATTACCATATTCATAGAATCAGATTAGTTTTCTCAGGATTTTTAAACATATACTCTTTTATATAAACAAAATCTTATATCCTACTTTCATTTTATAGAAAATTTACAAATATATATGTAACATGACTTAAAAATTAACTTGATAAAATAAATTTTACATCAAAAGGTATATTTCTTGACTTTATCATGTGATATAAATTTAAGGCTTGACTTGGCTTGATTGTGAAGTGTGAGCAGAGTGTAGATTGATTTCGTGTTAAGTTTGTGGGAAAAGAGAAACTAATCTCTCTACAGTGATTTTCTAGCAATTGTCTAAGGTGATCAAGTCACATGATTTTAAAACTTCTTAGACAGTGCCTGGAATAGATTGAAAATGATTAAGAATAAGGTTCCTTGAACATTCAAAATGGGAAATTTCAGCATCATGACAGGATAATATTGTCTGGTTTCAATTTACAGAAAAACTAAATATAATTTAATGTTCTGCTTTAGAAGATTTTTCACAGAATATAGACAAATATATTAGCACCAATTCCTATAGTGATAGTTGATTTGGATGAAGTAGTTAGGATTATCTTCATTTTAGAGATGAAATTGAGTGAAGTACAGGACTTAGGACTTAGATTAAGTAATAGCCCAGATCACACACCTAGCAAATGAAAGAACCTAGATTTGAATGTGGAGCTCTTTGACTCCTAAGTCCCGAATCTTGATCATAGCTTACAATATACATGATTGATACTATTAAGCAGTGCTATGATGTTTGTTCCCTCTATTAACGCATTAAAACTTAAAATATCCCTGGGAAATTTGCCAAAATCTTCTGAGAATTATTTCCTACATTTGGAGTAAAATTTCTCCCTTGTTTTAACAATGCAGAAACTATAGATTATATGTCTCAGATCTGATCAAACGTATTTTCTTTAGCAATCTCGTACTCTTGCCTGGAAAATCCCATAGACGGAGGAGCCTGGTGGGCTGCAGTCCATGGGGTCGCTAGGACTCAGACAGGACTGAGCGACTTCACTTTCACTTTTCACTTTCATGCATTGGAGAAGGAAATGGCAACCCACTCCAGTGTTCTTGCCTGGAGAATCCCAGGGATGGGGGAGCCTGGTGGGCTGCCATCTATGGGGTCACACAGAGTTGGACACGACTGAAGCGACTTAGCAGCAGCAGCAGCATACAGAGTTAAATATAAAGATATTCTTTATGCTGCTACAATCAGGTAGCACCTCACACCCGCCAGAATGGCCATCATTAAAAAAGTCTACAAACAATAAATGCTGAAGAGGGTGTGGAGAAAAGAGAAAACTCTTACATTATTGGTCAGAATGTAAATTGATACAGCCATGGTGGAGAATTGTATGGAAGTTTCTTAAAACACTAAAAATAAAATTACCACATGACCCAGCAATCCCACTACTGGTCATATACCCAGAAAGTGAAAGTGAAAGAAAGTGAAGTTGCTCAGTCGTTTCCTACTCTTTGTGACTCCATGGACTGTAGCCTACCAGGCTCCTCCGTCCATGGGATTTTCCAGGCAAGAATACTGGAGTGGGTTGCCATTTCCTTATCCAGGAGATCTTCCCTACCCAGGGATTGAACCTGGGTCTCCTGCATTGTAGGCAGACGCTTTACTGTTTGAGCCACCAAGGAAGTCCACCATATACCCAGAGAAACCATAATTCAAAAAGACACTTGCACTCAAATGTTCATTGCAGCACTATTTACAATAGCCAGGACATGGAACCAACCTGAATGCCTATAACAGAGGAATGGATAAAGAACATGTGATATGTATATACAATGGAATATTGCTCAGCCATAAAAAGAACAAAATCCATTCATTTGTAGAGATGTGGATGGACCTAGAGACTGTCTTAAGGAGCAAAGTGTGGCAGAAAGAGAAAAAATATATTGGGTATTAATGTATATATGTGGAATCTAGAAAAATGTTATAAATGATCTTATTTGCAGAACAGAAATAGAGAATAAATGTATGGACACTAACAAGGGGAAGGGGAGTGGGATAAATTGGGAGATTGAGATTGACATATATATACCCTATTGATACTGTGTATAAAAATAGATAACTATGAGAACCTAGTGTATAGCTCAGGGAACCCTACCCAGTGCTCTGTGGTGACCTACATGGGAAGGAAGTCCAAAAAAAGGGGGGAATATATGTATACATGCAGTTGATTCACTTTGCTGCACAGCAGAAACTAACACAACACGTAAAGCTACTGTACTCCAATAAAAATTAATTTAAAATGGCCATCAGGAAAAAGTCTACAGATAATAAGTGTAGGAGAGGATGTAGAGAAAAAAGAACCCTCTTACACTTTTAGTGGGAATGTAAATTCGTGCAGCCATTGTGGAGAACAGTATGGCGTTTCCTTAAAAAAACTAAAAAGAGAGTTATATATGAGCCTGTACTCCACCACTGGGCATATATCTGTATATCAAGAGAAGACTTTAATACAAAAAGCTACAGGCGTCCACTCCAAAGTGTGGGAGCAGCATTCACACTATAGCCTTCGTGAGAATCTTCAGTGATATGAGGTTTTTTGCTTTTGCTTTTAATGCTTAGTGATTAAAAGAGAAGTTTCTTTAAATTTCCCGTGGACTTTGTGGCTTTATTTCTCACACTGGCTGATAGTACGTGCTACAGAGAATCATGCTTTGCGACAAAACAAACTAACACCAAATAAAATGTAGTCCCTCACACTTTTCATTTTTAAAAAGGCTTTTATGCTTTTCGATTCAAGTTTTTCTCAAGTCAAAGGGGCCCTACTGTTGTAGACAGATAACAGCCAGAGTAAACTGTATTCCCTTCTTGCTAGCTCTGTGTCTTACCGTTGAGCACCCAACCAAAGGGACAGGGGAGACTGGAATCCACCCCTCTGGTTCACCAGACCCCATGCCTTGGTCAAGCTGTGTCATCCAGCAAGAATTCCTCCAAGCTTGGAGATGCATTCAAGTTTTGTGTGTATCAGTAGTTTATAGTTTTGTTTTTTTTTTTTTTAATTGCTGAGTAGTATTTCATGATGTACCACAGTTTGATGAACCATTATCCTATTAAAAGCATCTGACTTGCTCCCACTGTTTGGCTACTGTGAATAAAGCTTCTATGAACATGATATATAGCTTTTTGGGAGCACATAAATTTTCATCTCTCTGATGCTGAAGAGCCCAACTTCTGGGTCATATGATAATTACATGTTTTGTTTCATAAGAAACCACCAGACTGTTTCCCAGAGTGGTTGAACATTTTCCATTCCCATCAGCAATATACAAGTGATCCAGTTTCTCAGCATCCTTGCCAGCACTTGAGGTTATCACCAAGTTTTATCTTGGGCTTCCGAGGGGGCTCAGTGGTAAAGAAACTGCCTGCTAATGCAGGAGATGCAGAAGACATGGGTTCTATCCCTGGGTCGGGAAGATCTCCTGAAGGAGAAAATGGCAACTCACTCTAGTATTCTTGTCTAAAATATCCCATGGACAGAGGAACCTGGCAGGCTTCCATCTGTGGGGTCACACAAAGAGTCAGATACAACTCAGCACTCATGCTAAGTTTATTTTAGCTGTTTTGATGGGTGTTTGGTGATGTCTCATGTTGTTGTGTTTTTAATGTGTATTTTCCTAATAGGTAGGTTAATATATATATATATTAATAGGCTAATATATATATCACATTAGGTTAACCTAATATACAGGTTAATCATATTTTCATGTGCTTATTTGCCATCTGTACATTCTCTTCAGTGAAAGGGCTCTTCAGATCTTTTAAAAAAATAATTTTAGTTGGAGGATAATTACTTTACCATATTGTGGTGGTTTTTGCCATATATTGACATGAATCAGCCATGGGTGCACATGTGTCCCCCCATCCTGAACCCACCTCCCTCCCCACCCCATCCCTCTGAGTAGTCCCAGAGCACTGACTTTGAGTGCCCTGCTTCATGCATCAAACTTGCACTGGTCATCAGATTTACACATACACATTTCAGTCCTGTTCTCTCAAATCATCCCACCCTCACCTTCTCCCACATAGTCTAAAAGTCTGTTCTTTACGTCTGTGTTTCTTTTGCTGCCTTGCATATAGGATCGTCGTTAGTATCTTTCTAAATTCCATATATTTGCATTAGTATACTGTATTGGTGTTTCTCTTTCTGACTTATTTGACTCTGTATAATAGGCTCCAGTTTCATCCACCTCATTAGAACTGACTCAAATGCATCTTTTTTTGTAGCTGAGTAATATTCCATCGTGTCTCTTTCATGTCTTTTTAAAAGTATTTGTTTGACTGGCTGCGTCAGGTCTCAGCTGCAGCACAGGGACCTTTGCTGTGGCAGGCAGGACCTTGTGTTGCGGTGCACAGGCTCTCTAGTTGTGGCACGTGGGCTCAGTAGCTGCGGCACCGGGCTTAGCTACTCTGTGGCCCATGGTATCTTAGTTTCCTGACCAGGGATCAAACCTGCGTCCCCTGCATTGCAAGGTAGATTCTTGATCCCTAGGCCACCAGGGAAATCCCATTTCTTCATATCTTTTGCCTGTTTTCAAATTGCATTGTTTAAAAACTGTTGTTCCCAGAGAACTTTATTTACCTAGATAACAGTCTGTTGCTGGATATGTAGCATGCAAATACGTTTTCTCACTCTGTAACTTGTCTTTTCATCCTCTGAACAGGATCTTTGCAGAACAAATGTTCTTACTTTTGATGGGATCTGAGTTACCAAAGTTTTCCTTTGATGTTCAGTCTAATAACTCTTTGTGTAGCCGTAGAGCCCAAAGATTTTTTTTCCCTATAAGTGTATTATTGTTGTTTATTCACCAAATTGTGTCTGACTCTTGTGACCCCATGGACTGTAGCCTGTCAGGCTCCTCTGTCCATGGGATCTCCCAGGCAAGAATACTGGAGTGGGTTGCCATTTCCTTCTTTAGGGGATGTTCCTAACCCAGGGATCGACTCTGCATCTTCTGCATTGGCAGGCAAATTCTTTACCACTGAGCCACCAGGGAAGCTCAAATGTTGTATAACTTTGTTTTACATGGACCTGCATGCTTAATTTTGAGTGAGTTTTTGAGTAATGTGTGATGTTTAGGTTCTTTTTTCTTTTGCCCAGGAAAGTCCAATTGCTTTGGCATCATTTGATGAAAAAGTTATCTTCCTTCCCTTAAATTGCTTTACACCTTTGTAAAAAAATCAATTGGGCATAAATGTGTGGATTATCTGTACTGGTCATTGAACCTGTGTGTTTATTCCACTTACTATTATAGCTTTGCAGTGGGCCTTTGTATCAGAACAATTCCTTATATTTTATTCTTATTTACTTTAGCTAGCATACAGCCTGTACCTTTCCACGTGAATTTTAGAATAAGTTTGTCTGTGAATTTCATTAAGCTGGTTGTTCAACTTTGGGGGAGATCTGACATCTTCACTGTGTTGAATCTTCCAATTCATAAACTTCCATTTTTTGTCTTCTTTGATTTCTTTCCTTAGCATTTTGTAATTTTCAACATACAGATCTTGTGCATATTTTTAAAGTGTAAATCTAAGCATTTCATTTGCTTTCAGAATAAATGGTGCTAAATTTTGATTTGTTTCTACAGGTTAATATGTAGAAATCTGACTGATATATATGTCAGGATGATTTTTTTTAAGTTGTTTCTAGTTCAAAGACCTCCTGTAGTATTATAACTTTTCATTAGTTAATTCATTCAGCAGATATTTACTGGGAGCCTTCTGTATGCCAAGAACTGTTCTAGGTAATAGGGGTAGAACACTAAAAAAAAAAAAAAAAAAATTAGAATTCCCTAGCAGTCCAGTGGTTAGGACTCTGAGTGTTTACTACCAAGGCCCCAGGTTCAATCCCTGGTTAGGGAAATAAAATCCCACAAGCCATATGGTGAGGCCAAAAAATTAGGTAAAGTTTCTGTACTGTGGGAATTAAATTCTAGTTGAGGAGTAGGAGCCGGGGACAGGGGTTGCAGAGAGGAAACAAACAAAAAGTATCATGTGTGATGGTGATGAGGGTTATTGTGAAAAATAGTGCAGATTAAAGATATGGTGACTGCATGATTTATCTTCCAAAGTGGGAAATCTTTAAGGGAGACAGATGGCACTGACCAAGTGGCACATAAACAAGAACTGTACACTTGGATCCTCCTAGAAACCTGGTGTTTTTTGACATGTTGCTTAAAGTCATGGAGCATGCTTCTTGATGTTGGTGATGCTATTGTTGATGCCCCCCCACCAGGCAAGATCTAACATAAACACACCTGTAGTCAAACAAAGTGGGGTTTATCAACTCATAGCAATGAAGAAGACTGCACACCATAGGAAACTGGGATGTCTGGTAAGAGGTTAAGAGGCGACTTAGTACAGGGTTTGACCTTGTGTTGTGTGATTTTGGGGAACTTTCAAGGAAGTGAGGTTTTGCTCTTGATTGGTTACTGTTAGAAAGTCAAAGCAATTCTATGATTTGCTTAATAGTCTTAATATGTGAGGTGTAGGGAACAAAGTGGAGCTACAGCTGAAAGTGATAAAGATGGAGCAGTCACTCATACTAGCAGGAGAAAGGAGAGTGTTCCTCTGTCTCTCTCAGTCTCTACTCACCACAGTTACAGACTGCTTTTGTTTTTGTCTTGATCTATCACATCACAAAGTAACCCTGTCTAATGTTGGTGTTCTGTAAAATGGTTTATAATTCAAGAGAAAAATGCATTTGCCTGGCTATTATAGCAAGGACAGCTCCAAGCTGATGGTAGATGAGGGCTGCATTTTCTTTCTTTCTTTTTTACATAATGTAGTCAGGGCCAGCCCTTCTAACAAGACGTCACTTGACCCAGCGGATGTGAGAGTCATGGGATGTCTAGGGTCCAGCATTCAGACTGGAGAGCAGCCAGTGCCAAGGTTCTGAAGTGGGCACGTGCTGGGCATGTTTGGGAGCAGAAGGAAGGCCGGCATGTGGCTCAAATTTTGGGAGGCAAATGTTAGGAAATCATGCAGGGAAGGTAGATGTGGTCCAGATCATGCAGGGTCTTGCAGGTAATTGGAAGGGCTTTTGTTTTAACTCTGGATGAGATAAGAATCCTCTGAATTTTTGTTTTTCAACGTGTACAAGACCTTCTAAAGTCCCCAACTATCCTTTTCCCCTGCAACCATAAGTTCATTTTCTAAGTCTGTGAGTCTCTTTCTGTTTTATAAGTAAGTTCATTTGTATCATTTCTTTTTAGATTTCACATACAAGGGATGTCATATATTTCTCCTCTGTCTGGTGTACTTAGTAGGACACTCTCTAGGTTCATCCACGTTGCTGCAAATGGCATCACTTCATTCTTTTTAACAGCCGAGTAATATTCCATTGTATAGGTGTGAAGTGAAAGTCGCTCAGTTGTGTCCAACTCTTTGTGACCCCATGGACTATACAGTCCATGGAATTCTCCAGGCCAGAATACTGGAGTGGGTAGCCTTTCCCTTCTCCAGGGGATCATCCCAACCCAGGGATCAAACCCAGGTCTCCCTCATTGCAGGTGGATTCTTTACCAGCTGAGCCACAATATATATGTACCACATTGAATCGATTTGAGTAACGTTAATCATATAAAAATCATATATTATTTTAAATGTGTAAAATGAAAATAATATAAATGAAATGAAAAGTAAAGTAAAAATGAAAAGTGACTTGTAAATCCAAATAAAGATGATTAGATGAGGCTGCAATACAATTAATGTAGGGTAATGACATATAGTGTTTGGGGGAGAAGGGAGTTATTTACAGATGATGATTCTGGAAAAACTTGCTGAGAAATGATACTTCAGTAAACTCTTGAATACTACAAAAACAGTCAGCATTCCAAGGAGAGAATATGAATGTTCTGAAGTGGAAAACTTGGCAGGTTTGAAAAATAGAATAAAAGCAATGTCACTTGAGAACCATGAACAAGGGGAGAGTGCTGGGAGGTAACGTGGTGAGCAGTTCCCAGTGTAGTGAGAAGCCACCGGAAGGTTTTAAGACAAGAAATGATATAATGTGATTGAGATTTTTAAAAGATCATGCTGACTATAGACGCAGAAGGCAATGGCAACCCACTGCAGTACTCTTGCCTGGAAAATCCCATGGACGGAGGAGCCTGGTAGGCTGCAGTCCATGGGGTCGTGACGAGTCAGACACGACTGAGCGACTTCACTTTCACTTTTCACTTTCGTGCATTGGAGAAGGAAATGGCAACCCACTCCAGTGTTCTTGCCTGGAGAATCCCAGGGACGGGGGAGCCTGGTGGGCTGCTGTCTATGGGGTCCCACAGAGTCGGACACGACTGAAACGACTTAGCAGCAGCAGCAGCTGACTATAGAACAGAAAATAGACTGAAGGGGTGACAGTGAAAAGCTATTGCTGTGGTCCAGGTGAGTGGTGAGAGCTTAGATCTGGGTCAGATGATTTCGATTCAAGATAAATTTTGGAATGTCAGCTTTCAGGACTTGCTTTTGGGTTCAGTGATCTCAGTTGGGAATGATTTTCACCCCTCTCCCCCAGGGGATATTGGAAAATGTCTGGGAACATTTTTGGTTGTGATTGCTGGGGATGTGCTGTTAGCATGGAGAAGTCAACCAGTGTTCAGTTGCTCAGTAGCATGTGTCTTCTTATGGCCCCATGGACTGTAACCAGGCTTCTCTCCCCACGGAATTCTCCAGGCAAGAATACTGGAGTGGGGCGCCATTTCCTACTCCAGGGCATCTTTCCAACCCAGGGATTCAACCCATGACTCTTGCATCTCCTGCATTGGCAGGTGGATTCTTTACCACTGGTGCCACCTGGAAAGCCATGAATGCTGCTAAATATCCTGCTGTGACCAGGACAGCATCCCCACAATATGAATTATTCAACTCCAAATATCAATGATGCCAAGACTGAGAAATCCTGGGTTAGAAGTTGCGGGAGAAGAGTCAATGATGATTTCTATGTTTGGGACATAGCCATGAATGGTGTTCAATAGTCATTAGTTTTATGATGAGAAAGAAGGGAAGAGGAACAGTTTTGCATTGTGACTATCACGTAGAATGAAGTAGCATACTGTGGATGAAGATATACTCAGGTATTTCACTGAATTTGTGCCAAGGTACTCAATTCCTCTCTTACCTGTAAATGATAGTTATGTGAAAGTCAGCTGAGTAGATTCAAGAACACAAACCCAGAGGAATTCGAGCTTCTCAAGTTTTCACTTGCAGGGTTTTTTGTATTCTGGGTTGAGCCAGTTAATGATGGCTCAACCATCATTATGCAACTCCCATCTATACAACAGAGGCATGAAGAATAAACCCGTGTAGATACATGAAAAACAAAACTCCTCTCAGGAAGGATGATCGCTACATGTCTCCTGAAATTCTCCCGAGATAAGAGTGACAATGACTGATATTTTGCCTAGATACTTAGGGTAATAAGTAGGAAGGTACCAACTGAAAAATGTTCGAGGCCCTGGAATGTATGAGGACATGAGGTTAGATGTTGGAAAATTTGTTAAATGAGCAGAGAATAAATGAATGAACAAACCAGCAGGCAGGGAGAGCTAAAAAGGCCAAGGCAAATTATTACAGCTTGTGGAATTTGTTATATGTACTTTTTTTGGACAGAAATTTATCTGAAAAAGTGATGTTTCATGCTTGAACTCAATTCACAATCACAACTAGAAAATTCTAGTTAAGAGAAAATGAAAATGAACACTTTCTTCTTCATTGTGTTTCTAGCTTACAAAGGTAGGAATAAAGTCTTAGATACATATTTGTGAATGAAGTACAGCCCTAGATGCTGGGTTTTGATTTCCTTCTTTCTTTCTTTCTTTTTTTTTTTTTTTGCTGCTTTTCTAAGCTGTCTTTTCTTAGTCAGTCAGAATGGTCTTATACCTTATGTAAATGATGGCATAGATACCAGAAAATCTATAACTTTGAGCTGCAATTATAGTTTTGAATTTTTCAATTTCTGTTAGTATTAATTCCTTGATTAAAGAAATCTATGGTGGGGACTTCCCTGACGGTCCAATGTTTAAGACTTAGCCTTCCATCTCAGGGGGTGTGGGTTTGATCCCTGGTAGAGGAGCTAATATCCTCCCACATGCCTCGTGGTCAAAAACCAAAACATGAAACAGAAGCCACATTGTAACAAATTCAATAAAGACTTTTAAAATGGTCCACATCAAAAAAAATCTTTAAAAAATAAAAGAACTCTACAGTTGCTGAGATTTCTTTTAATTCAGAATTGTCAATGTCACTTTCTTTGATGGGAGGGAATTGGATAGTTAGGAGACCGTTAAAAGGAGTTTTGAGTCTTTCTCCTCCAGGTCGGAAAGGCTTGTAAACAGCTCCTTATTTTTAGCTCTGACTGCTAAAGCCCCCAGGTCACTTTGAAAAACTTGAGGAGTCTCAAAGACTGCTTTGTTTTCGGCACCATCCTTCCACCGGAAGGAAAATGTAATTCATCACGAGTAAAAAATGAGCTGTATTCTCTTCAGTGTAACTTAGCTTCCCAGGCATGTACCAAATACCCATTGGAGTTGGTTGGTTCTCCTTGCAGGGGCCAAGAAGGCACCAACCATGAGTTATTATGCACAAGGAAAAGTCTTCAAGTTTTGTGTCAAGGTCACTAGCATGTCTTTCTATAAATAGCAAGTGATAATGCAAACTATAAAGATACATAAAGACAAAGAAACTATTGCTTGACGGGGGACATTATCTTGGCTTTTCCTATACAAACCAATCAAGATGATTCTCAGTGCACATATATTGATACTTCAAACCATTTTTCATTTTTTTCTTGTGTGTTCTTTCCACTAAGTTTGTTTTTACTTGTTGTTACCAAATACTGTGTGTTCATGAAACTGTATTTTGAAAGCACTAATTTGACTGTTGAGCACAGGATTCAAGTGTAAGATCCCTATTTTAAATAGTAAACGTAGAATTGAAATTTCATGGTCATTGGACTGAATGAACTGCTTATCTCAGCATATTACAAGAATGTCATAGTTTATCATTAAATCTAAAATACATCAGAATCCTGCAAGTTCGACCTTGAATAATTAGTTTATAATATAAGAAGTGTTGATGACACTCTGTCTTTCAAAGAATATTGCCATTATTCCTCAGTGAGTGTGTACTAAGTCGCTTTCGTCGTGTCCGACTCTGTGTTACCCTGTGGACTATAGCACGCCAGGCTCTTTGTCCATGGAATTCTCCGGGCAAGAATACTGGAATGAGTTGCCATGTCCTTCTCCAGGGAGTCTTCCCGACCCAGGGATCAAACCAGAGTCTCTTACATTTCCTACATTGGCAGGCAGGTTCTCTGCCACTAGCACAGCCTGGGAAACCCATTCCTGAGTAAACTTCAATAAAGACTTTTTAAATGGTCCACATCAGAAAAATCTTTTTTAAAAAATGTTCTGCAAATAGTAACTAGAAGAGTGTGTCCCTTTGCTCTGCTGCCCCACCTAAGCTTCTGAGAATATGCCTGTAACTATGGAGAGGCAGTTCTTTAGGAATGCTTTCCTGTAACTTGAAAATCAATGCACAGCGCAACATCCACTTGTTAGTCCTTTGTCAGGGCTTGTGGAAATGATGCATGTCCTATTCTGTCTGAAATGGAAAGATATTCCGAGCACGTAGTGAGAGTCTCTAATCCCACAAAGTTATTGGAAAATATAAAACACTTCTCTGAAGGTGGCATAAAAATACCCAGATACTGATAAATCTTAAATCTTTTGCTCTGCTGTTTACTCAGGAATGGGCTTCCCAGGCCATGCTAGTGGCAAAGAACCTGCTTGCCAATGCAGGAGAAGAGAAGCAGGTTCCATCCCTGGGTCAGGAAGATCCCCTGGAGGAGGGCATGGCAACTCACTCCAGTGTTCTTGCCTGGAGAATCACATGGACAGAGGAGCCTGGTGGGCTACAGGCATGGGGTTGCAGAGTCGGACACGACTGAAGCGACTTGGCACGCGTGCATGCACAGCATCCACACTATGTTTGTAAGGCAGGATGTGCCTTAAACCAGGGGTCCCCAACCCCTGGGCCGTGGACCAGTACCACGGTTAGGAGCCAGCCACACAGTAGGATGTGCGTGGTGGGCACACAAGCGGAGCTCCTTCGTTTGGATTTACGGTTGTTCCCCGTTGCTTGCATTACTGCCTGAGCGCTGCCTGCTAGCGGCTCAGCAGCAGCCTTAGGTTCTAATAGGAGTGTGAACCCTATTGTGCTTCAGTCATCCCAAAGCCATCCCCCCAGCCCTCCCAGTCCATGGAAAAATTATCTTCCATGAAACTAACTGGTCTTTGGTGCCAAAAATGTTGGGGTCTGCTGCCTTAAACACTCAGGCTGTGGAGACAGAAGAATCAGATCTAGCTCCCAGGAAACTTACTATCCTGGAGACTCAGCAGTAGAATAGGAATTATTTAATAATTATCTGAAATGTTTGTTGGAAGAGCTAAATGTAAACAATTTGTCACTTGTTTAGCTCAGAGTGGGTGATAAAGTTTTTTACTTGTCTATATTGCTCCTTTTTGGATTTCTGAAAAATCCAAATATGCTCATTTCCTAACCTGTTCTTACCCAGCTGTCTGCAGTATGCAGATGGATTACCCAAAAGTCAGGTTAAGTCTGCACTTGGGCAATAGCAAACCAGAGGTACAAATATATTTTTGGAGTGAATTTGAGCTTTTATATTTAAGCAGAGAACTGTTACAGGATAATCACAACTTTTTTGGACATTCTTGCCCTTATTTTTTGGCTCAATATTATTCTTGTTTTGAATTATACATGGAGAGTGATGTAGGGACTTGTAGGTGTAGGAATGTAGGTGTAAGCGTAGGAAATATGATCTTTTAAGTGCTTATAAGCCTGCTTGAGTATGTGACAAAGGTCCCACATGTACAGAGGGACTGGGCTAGAAGTCAGGACAGACAGAATAGTTTCCACAAACGGCCTGACTCTGGATGTGAGAGTCAAGGCAAGACCCACCAGGTGACAATGAAAAAAGATGGTTTCTGCCTCCGTCTGTATTTCTACATTAGGAGCAGTGTTTCTGTGGAATAGAAGCTACGTTGACCTGCTTTTAAGCCTTGGCTCTGCTCCTGAAGTTCTCTCAGTTCTAATAGTACATAACTTCTAATTTCTATTTGTAATAATAAAGTAAATTTCAGATCAGGAATAGCCAGATAAGACAGAAGGACGAGGCAGGGTAGTCTGACTAGAGTAGAAGAAGGCAATGGGAGAAGAGACAGAAGAAGGAAAGACAGACAGGCCAGGAGGAGGTCAGGGGAAGCCAGAATGAAGGGGAGAAAGAAGAAAGGAGACAGGGATGGGAAAGAGAAGACAAGGAATATGAAGGAAGGAGAGAGGAGTCGCAGAGCCTGAGAGCTTAGGCAGACAGACTTGTTTTCACACTCAGCTCTGCCACTTCCTGGCTGGGTGACCTAGCCTTGGGTAAGCTGCTTTGTCTTGTCAAGCCCAGGGTACCTTTCAAAGGGTCTATCATGTCTCCCCCAGGGAAGTTTCAGGAAGTAATACAGACTGTCAGTGTGTGCTGGTGTAATGCTCAATAAATAACGGCAGCAGTGATGGCGGTGCTGATGGTGATGATTATGATACGATCGTGATGATGACGATGAAGGGCAAAACTAACACATTTTCAGAAGTAAGAAAAAGAGAGGGAGAAGAAACCTGGAGAATAGGAAAGTATAATATGAGGAATAAAAAGGGAAAAAGAAAACATGAAAGAGGTTCAGTTTTTGAATGCCATGTATCCTCGGTTGAAGCCCTGCCCCAACCCTCTTAAGGAATAGCATCTCTTTCTCTTCCCCGTGATGGCAGCCACGCCCCTCCACTGGGTAGATACAGGTCACTGACCTATTCACTGGCTGCGAGAGGCACTTCCTCATGTTTGTGATATTCACCACCTCCTTGCCCTTCTAGGAGGGACAGAATTGTGGCTTATGAGCTGCAATTTGACTGAACTAACGATGAATCCAGGACTATAAGTTATGCAGATTGGGGATGGGTATATGCTCATTCTAACTGTATATATCTTTGCAGAACATGCCAGAAGCAAAGAAATTATTCTTGATTCCTCTTTCTATCATTCATCAAAAAATCCTGCTCATTTTACCTCCAAAACGTGTACTAAATGCATCCACTTTCTTTATACTACTATCTCTCTAGCCTGAGCCTTCGTTGGCAGTCACCAGGTTTTCTAAGACAAGCTTTGCTTCCACTTTTTTCTCCCACAGTCTTTCCCCAAAGGTAAAATTATTTCCCTATCAAAAGCATCCTGTGGGATGGCCTCCCTTTGCACTCGAAAAAATCCAAACCTTTTCTCTTTGTTTACAAAGCCCTGCATAATCGCTTTCATTGACCTTTCCAGTTTCTATTCTACTTTTCTCCTTGCCTTTTAACCTCAAGCCAGACTGAAGACATTTCTGTCTCAATTTCTTGAACTTGCCAAGTTTTGATGTTTCCCTTTAGGGCTTTTCAAATAGCTCTGTCTTTTCTTTCTTATCTTCATATGCCAGATTCCTTCTTGTCATTCTGATTTTAGCTTAAAAGTCACTCTGAGCAGCTTTAGATTGGTACTCCATGCAAAAGTCACCCAGTCTCTTGGGTCACAGTAAACTACTTTATTTCTTCACACAGGCTCTTCTCACTCCTGTTTCTCTCATGTGTGTATCTGGGCATATGTATGTATGTATGTATATGTGTATGTCTCCTTGCCCAAGAATTTCAGCACTAAGTGTACAGAGGTCATGCCTGTCTTGCTTACAGAATGTTTCCTGGTGCCAAGAGTTATGGCTTTAGTATATAATATATAGTATATATTATAGGAACTAGTATATAATAGGAACTCAATACGTAATCTGTTAAATTAATGATTCAGACTCTGAATACAGAATCCTTGCCAGTATTTGAAATTCTTTTTAGGTAATCAGCATTCCAATAAAGCTATTAATCCAGAAAGCTTTTCCATCCTTCTTCTAACTTGATAAGTTAATAATGAGTAAAATTTGCTAAGTCAGTAGTGATACAAATAGTAAAAAATGCTACTTAGAAGAAAGTTCAGATGCTTTTATTTTATTTTTTACTTTCAACATACAAACAACTCAAGGCATCCATCTGCCTTGGGGTGAAGTGAGATTAAGACTGTTAAGGAAAGAAAGAGAAATCATTTATTTTATGACTTTCAATACAGACTCTTGCAGCAAATCAGTGGCTTTAAAAGCCAGAGGCTGTTGAAAGAAAAATAATTTTCTAAATCTCTATAGCTCCCATTTAACAGTCTAAAATGCCAGGTCTGGCCAAACTAGATCAGATAATTTTATATACAGGCACTCTGTGATAGAGAAAAGATGAAGTAAAAGAAAAATCTACCTAATCGAACCCTGGAGAAGGGGAAGAAAGATAAAAAGAAAATGTGGGTAAAAAGTCAGAATCATACCCTCTTGGTCTGAGCCATGAGGCCATAGGAGTGTGGGTTGCCGACATTCTTAGGCCTTGCTTCTCTTTTGTGACATGGTCCTCATGCATGGAGGGGCTGAGGCAACAGAGAGGGGTGAGCTTGGGGCTGAACACAGTTGACAGGACAAACCAGCATGGTCAGTGTGCCTGGGGACTCTGCAGTCTTGAAGCTTATATAGATGGCAGTGTACGGCCCGGCTTCAGTTTCCCTGAAGCATGGGTTCCGAGGTGAGAGCCAGCAGACCCGGCCTAGGGACTGTAGACTTGGCCAAGCCTCAGAGGGTCTGCAGTGCCAGCCAGCCAGAGCTGAGGTGAGGCTGAGTCAGCAGGCAGGGCCTGAACCCCAACCCACAGGCAGAATAGAGACTCTCGGTGTATTGACCCCAGACGTCACGTGTTGATACCAGCAGAATGCTCTGGAAGAGACTGGCCTGATGATACTTCAGGGCATCAACTAACTCAAAACAAAGGAGGGACATGCCCTCTGTGGCTTCCTTCCTCCCAGAACCAAGAGACAAGTAAACACTGTTCTGTTCCTTAGACCCCATCTCTGAAAGAAGCAAGGAGGGGTTGTGACTGAGGACAGAGCAAATATTCCCAAAGGACATATAATACCTAGGTGTCTGGTATAAATTAATGGCTCAGATAGACATTTTTTTTTTTGCTGCATCAGCTCTAGGGGTGGATTTCTGTTGTGGCTCATGGTCTTCCCTCTCGTTGAGGTGCTGTGTGCTCAGTAGTTGTGGCTCCTGACTTAGTGCAGAAACTTAGTACTTGTGGCTTGTGGGCATGTGGGATCTTAGTTCCCTGCCCAGGAATCAGAACCCACATCCTCTGTGTTGGAAGGCAGATTCTTAACCACTGGACCACCAGGGAAATCCCTCAAATGGACTTTTGAACTGACTTGAACTCAGTTCATCCCTCCCTCCCTCCCTCCCTCCCTCCCTCCCTTTTTCTTATGCCATATAGCAGGTAAGGGATTTGGGGAAGATCAGAGCAGTTTCAGACAAAATCATGAATCTACATTTTCTCTACATACCTATCATGTGAGTTGCTTTTGTAACTCATTTTACCATATTGAGTGGAAACTCATTCTTCATTCTGATGCCTTAGATATTTACTGAATACAAATTATCTTCTCAAACTGAGACTAATAATATCAACACCAAATATGATTTCTTAAGTTTATCACTTTTTGTGTGGATATAAAAATATGAAGGGATACATTTAGGAAGACATTTGTCTATTTAAGCTAAATATTAAGTATAAGAATATATGATTGTACAGCTAGAAGATTATATATATTGTTGTTGTTGTTGAGTCACCAAGTCATATCTGACTCTGCGACCTCATGGAGTGCAGCATACCAGCCTTCCCTGTCCCTCATCATCTCCTGAAGTTTGTCCACGTTCATGTCTGTTGCATTGGTATATATGCATATTTAAAATATTTTTAAAATTCTCAATAAATTTTCTAATTACAGAAGACATGAATGTTAGGAAAATTTGGATCACATAACCATATATAATAGAAATAGATGTAGCACAAAATTGGTAGCATGTAATACATTCTGTTTTTACCACCTTTTTAAAAAATTGATATTATAGTAGCTGATTTATATATCATGCTATGTACCATGTTCAACTTCTAAGCCCTTTAAATATTCATTTAATCAGATTGAGAATATTTTCCCGTATCATTAAAATATCTTCAAGAAACAGTTTTTAATTTGTATGTAATGTTCAATAATGCCTATATATCATGATTTATTAAACCATAGCTCTAATGATGGACAATGAACATTTCTTCTATAGAAATAATTCTGCTTATAGATAAAGCTTTGCGTATATCTCCCAATCATAGCTTGTATGAGAGTGAGGTTTATTATTGATGGATTCGTCTATTATCAACTATTATCACCTTCAAACAATATGGTCTTTGCTTATTCTCAAAATGCTTTGAAGCATCTGCTTTAAGCATCCATGTAAAAATAATAAGGTTTGACATACTTTAAATTTTGAAATTAGTTACAAATATGAATCTCTTGAGTATTTATATAGTTTATTTTTTAAATTAAGTTTCAATGTCCCTTTTAAAAGAAAAAACCTCCAAAGAACAAGTTTTAAATTGTTTTATTATTTTTATGTGTCTGTTGATTTAAAAATTTATGATAGCTTGTCAAATATGCAAATAGTCTGTGGATTAAAACTTAATTAATTCACTGGTGCAAACTCTTGAGGCCTTCCAAAAATATCTTAAGAGTTACTTTGTATATCTGAGAGGATTTAAGAGAGAAGTGAATTTCTTTAAAACTATTCCAGATGTATTGTTTTTCTCTAATAAAAATAGTTGTCCTGATAATTTAAGTAATTAACAGTGGCTCAGCCTGTTTCTTTGGAAACATATTATTTAGGAAATAGTCAAGGGATAGTTGGGATAAAGAAGGATTTATTAGCATTTGTTTTATTTTTAGAAGAAAATAATCTTAAAGTTATCGAAGCTTTAATTAAACACTGACTTTAAATTCTAAAAATTATTTATAAATTATTAGGCAGTTTAAAGTAATTTTACAGTGTAATAATAGATACTAACAATCCTCAACACAATATTATGATTTTAACAGTAACATTCTTCCTTTCGGCTCTAGTCAATACATGGCATTCATTAAATTCTACACAAGTCTCTGACAGAGTTAATTGTCTAAGCCTGTTCAAAAGGCCAGAAATTTCTCTCAGGGAATCAAAACATGCTGGAAACCAAAGACACAGATAAGAGAGTGGACTTAATTTAAAGAAAAGAGATGAATCCTGCTCAATAAACACTCTCTACTTTGGTTTTAATAGCTCCAACTTTTTTTTTTTTTTTTTAAGCACCACTTCAGATCAGTTTAAACCCTTTGAGATCCAAACAAGACTCGTGGTCAGCTCATAAGCCAAACTCACTGAATTTTGTGTCTAGTACCTTAGCAATTCTACAACATCCAGTATTTTACACGTAGGTGGAACATAGTGGGAAAATAAATATATCAAGCTTCCAAAAGGCCAACTCTAAGAAGGAAGGTAAGACAAACATAGAATCTACAAGAACCCTAAGCCCAAAATGCAAAGTCAAATCTTTAAGCTGGTACTCATGACCCTTAGATGTGGAGTGGACTGAAGTTTAGTTCAACACTATTAATTAAATAGTGTAGCAACTGTGCAAATAAGATCACGGAAGATTTGTTTAAACCAAAGACCTGCTTTGAAAATCTTTTAATATGTTTGAAAGTAAAACTGCTGATCCAAAACTCATTTTATACACTCTTCAAACATTTATTAAAACTTCCACTACATGTTGACCCCTGGTCTGAAATTTGTGAATCTAGAAAGTGAAAGATTTACGCTCTGATTTCAAAGGAGAAAGAACGTACCAGAAAACGAAAGAATGTAATACGGTGAAATGGGAATTATAAAAGAATAAACTTGGTGCTGGAAGGAAGAGTCCAAAAAGTTTCCTGTGAGAGAAGAGAAGAGGGAGATGGTAACGCTCAGTCTTGGAAGGTGTCCGGAAGGATGAATGGAAGTTATCCAGATGGATTTGGGTCAAGGAGCAAGGAGATCTTATGCAAAGATGTCAGCTTGGGAGAGCTTGTGCTGTTTGGGCAAACATAGCAGTAAAAGGCTGGGAACTCGCGTCATAATATGTGGAAGCAAGATAGAACATGAACCTGAAGAAACACGCAAATGAAGAGCCTCTGCAACTTGCCAGTAGCTGGGATTTTATTTTGAAGGCTGTGGGAAGCCACTGGAAAGTTTATAGCAAGGTTGGATTCTGACCAGTGGCGGGGGGGAGGGTTAGAAAGAGATATGGCAGAGGCCAGGGCACCAACTCCGAGCCCACAGCAGGAATCCAGGTGCAAAATGATAAGGTAACCCTTCCCTGTCCACATCTCCATGCATACTCATATGTTGGATTTTCTACTCCGTGTGTCATAAGCATTTGAAAGATGCTTTTCCTGCCTCTTCAGAGAGTAACTGTGCTAGTGATAATAACGAATATCTATGTGTCAGACACTTCTACACCCTTTACAGGTCATGAATGATGTAATCCTCAGAACAGCCCTGTGATTAAAGTACTATCATTATCTCCATTTTATAGGGAAAAAAAGGAACAAGGCAGTCACAAAGCAAATGGGTGGCAGAAACTTGCTTGAGTCTGCTTTTGACCAATTTGCTCTCATTACTGTCTTCAGTAACATCATTCTTTGGGTAATTTCTTTCCTTTGTCTTAATTACTCTCCTTGGTTTGATTTTGATTTTGTTTCGGCTTAGTGAGTTTTCAGTCACCCACGCCCAGCCATTTTTCAGTTTCTGCACCTAGTCTTGATCCTGGTAGGACCCTGGGTTGACCTCTCAGCTGAGGTCACCCACCGCCAGGTAAGACTTGGCACTATAAACTGTGGGATGGAGAAGAAAGGGTGTAAACCACTCATGGGCTAGAATTTGTGGGATTTGTTGACTAAATGCACATATTGTGTTAGGAAGCAAACAGGTACAAGGGTGTTAGACCACAATTATTGGTTGCCAATATTCAGTGTTTACATTACTAATATTTAAAAATAGTATTCACTGTGACCCACATAGTGAAATGTGACTGTATTTCCTTTTGAGTGTTACTTGTCTTTTCTCTGAAATTAATAATCACCTTATTTTTTAATTTGTTGTTTCCCATGTACGTATCATTATATTGATCCTCAAGTCTCTGACAGAAATATAAATCTTTTCTCACTGTATCACCCATGAGGAAATCTGTCACGTTCATTTTTTTACTTGCAGACATCTCTCCAGCCTTCCTCATATCCTCTTTTAATCAGACAATTTGCTCCTTAAGGCTGTCTGATCTCTGAAGTCCTGGGCTTCCCTTTGCCATCTTTCTGTGAATTGCGTTTGCCTCATTTCTATATCCTGTATTGCATGTCTTCCAATTTCTTATTCTGTTCCTTGGCTTTGTTGGAGCATGTGTGCTAAGTTGCTTCAGTTGTGTCCGACTCTTGGCGACCCTATGACTGTAGCCCACCAGGCTCCTCTGTCCATGGAATTCTCCAGGCAAGAATGCTGGAGTGGTTTGCCTTGCCCTCCTCCAGGGGAATCTTCCTGATCTAGGGATGGAACCCTCGTCTCTTATGTCTCCTGCATTGGTAGGTGGATTCTTTACCGCTGTATCATCCCACAATTGCTGAGAAAGAGCTCACAAAAAACTGGGCAGAATCCACATTATGCCCCACATAGATAGACATGGATAGTTAATGATAGACATGCATTCTGATTGATGTTGGTCTTCTGTCCTGATCGTTTTTGAATGTTTTAAATTTCTTGTCAACATATAAGGTAAATATTTTGAGAATTTGCATGTCTGAAGATAACTATATTCTAAGAGATAAGCAAGTATTGTATATTAACACACATATAGAAAAATGGTACGGATGAACCTAGTAGAGACCAGACTCGTGGACCCAGCAGGGGAAGGGGAGAGTGGGATACATTGAGAAAGTAGCCTTGACATATACACATATATATATACTATCATGTGGGAAATAGATAGTAATGGGAAGTTGCTAAATAACACAAGGAGCCTAGCCTGGCACTCTGTGATGACATAGAGAGATGGGGTGGGGAGGAATGGGGAGGCTCAGGAGGGAAGGGATATATATATAATATATATATCTAATTATGACCAACTATGTATATATACATATATATATATATATATATAATTATGACCAATTTGCAATTCCAGTTTGCAGAAACCAGCACAAAATTGTAAAGCATTTTTCCATCAATTAAAAAAAAAGTAAAAAAAAATAAACTCATAGGATTAGTTTAGTAGGTATAGAATTCTCATTTGGACATCATTTCTACTCTGAAATTGCACTTTTTGCTAAATTTTCTTCAAATTCTGGTATTAGGGTTTATATGTCCAAGTGAAGTGAAAGTCACTCAGTCGTGTCTGACTCTTTGTGACCCCATGGACTATACAGTCCATGTAATTCTCTAGGCCTGAATACTGGAGTGGGTAGCCTTTCTGTTCTCCAGGGGATCTTCTAAACCCAGGGACTGAACCCAGGTCTTCTGCACTGCAGGCAGATTCTTTACCAGCTAGGCACCAGGGAAGCTTACTTATACATTCAAAATCATTCTAAATTCTGCCTTGTAGTAAGTGACCTATTTCTTCTCTTTCGAAGTGTTATAGACCTTCTTTTGTTCTCCATTGCTCTGGGAATTTCTAGTTTTTTTCATTTATTGAGATGTATGTTCCATGAGGTATTTCAGTATGACGACTTTTGGTCTTCAGTTCTGGAAATTTTTCTATTATTTCCCTGACACTTTTCTCTGCTAAAGTCTCTTTTTCCGGAACTACTACTATTTTAACACTAGAGCCTCTGAACTAATACTCCATCTTATATTTTCTTTCCTCTTTTCTATTCTCTGTGTTTTCTGTTAATTTCCAAGGAGTACCCTCAGATGTATCTGCTCAAACTTCTCTGCAATTTTTTATTAGGGCTACCCAAATTATGATTTCCAAGAGTTTCTTTTTGTTTCCTGATCACTCCTTTTTTATAACCTCCTGTTATTTTTTGGATTGACTTTTTTTGATCAATAATTAATTTTATTGAATTTTCACTAAAAATTTAGGTTTATCTCTTTATTTTACTGAGATATAAACAACAAATAAAAATTGTATTTATCTAACGAGTACAGTATGATGATTTTGTATAAGTATGTTTTGGAAATGATTACCACGATCAAGCTAATCATCATATCTGTCATCTCACCTAGTTACTTCTCTTAGCTCTAAGAATAAAACTTACAGTTTCTGTGAAATTATCTTTTGGTCTCTGGATTGTCTCTGTGTGCTGAGATTTTTTTTTTTTTTTTTTAGTTGTTTTGCTCTTTTTTGCATTAAAGCATTTCCTCTTATGTTCGATGATCCCTGGTGGTCCATTTGTGTTTAT
>NW_011494894.1:3439190-3460173 GCF_000754665.1 Bison bison bison
GTGCCTGTGGAGTGGTGAGGTTCTGAGTAGCGACTTTACTACAGGGATCAGGCAGACAGTGAGCTCCAGACCTTTCTTCTTGGGCCTGTCAACTTCTCCATAGAGGAATTACCTAATCCTTGGCCTGGGGAACTGACTTAAGCCTGCTGTCAGCATTCTGGGAGCCAAGTGAGGGAAGGGAGCATTTCTTTAAGCTATCTGAAAAATAGCACTGACTCTTGTTTAATTTGTTCTGTATTTCGTCCAGATTTGTTGGGATTACTGAGACTTCTCTTCATGAACAATTAATGTAAACATGTGGGCCAATCCTAGAAACTGTGATTGTCACCATATACTTTAAACACTGTTAAGACTCTAAAAAATCATCTTTGTGGGTGATTAAATTGTTTCATCAATTTGCCATAATGACTGGCATTTTTAGCACTAAACTTTGTGAACAAAGCTTCCTTTATATGCACCTATTGGCACCCCACTCCAGTACTGTTGCCTGGAAAATCCCAGGGACGGAGGAGCCTGGTGGGCTATAGTCCATGGGGTCACTAAGAGTCGGACACGACTGAGCAACTTCACTTTCACTTTTCACTTTCATGCACTGGAGAAGGAAATGGCAATCCACTCCAGTGTTCTTGCCTGGAGAATCCCAGGGACGGGACATCCTGGTGGGCTGCCGTCTATGGGGTCGCACAGAATTGGACACAACGGAAGCGACTTAGCAGCAGCAGCAGCATGTTACCTGAAAGAAGTATACATCATCAAACAACATACAATGTTAGCTAGTTATCTCTTAATCCGATTCTCTGAATGGCAGGCAGACAGATTTCTTTTGATTGGGAAGAGAGTAAAGGAAACACATCAAATGCATGATATACTAGCCTTCATTTCCCTACTGGAATATCATAACTGAGGAAACTGGCGGATTTGGGGCTGAGTAGAAATGGAGAAAGAACACAAAGAAATAGAACCACTAGAAAAATCCTCCCTTCACTATATTTTTGAAGGGAAAACAAAATTAATAGCTGGTTGACTGTAAAAGTAAGAACTTAAAAGCAACCAGAGTGGAAGGGGCCCCATAGAATGTGTCTGGCGGTGGGGGGGGGGGGGCGGTTTATGGATCAGTTCCCTTGAGCAGTCCTAAAGTAGGAAAAGAAACATGACGTGGGGATGACATCACTGAGAAAAAGGGATTGTTATCTATCTATTGAAATATCTATCTATCTACCAGGTAATTAAGCATTTTTTTGTAATCTAAGTAAGCTATGTAGACTCACAGGTACTCATGCAAAAAGAATTAGAGAAATGGGATTCTACATGAAACATTAGAGTTAAAACACCACATTTATCTGAAATATCTGAACTATCCTGATCATTGAGACAAAATTGTGTCGTCTGCATTTTTAAAAGCTTATGTCTATAAGTATTTAATACGGATGGATCCAACCAAAGAAAATAAATAACTGGATTTCATAGAGTTCAGAAAATTCAGAAACTTCCCAAGTCCCAGAAACTGCTTGGCGGCATCAACTTGGTGACGGAGGCTGCAGAATCCAGTGTCTTGAACAGTTTTTGTTTCCTTGGGCGATTCCAACAGGCTTGGCTTGCTCACCATTTTCTAAGGATCTCACTGCTCAGACACTGAGCTCCTCCATAAAGGGATGCAGGTAACTGGGAAAGTTCTGGCTTGCTCTAGGTACAGCTGGAACCTGGGACAGGGAGGGAGCCAGCAAAACTACTACTGAGTCTGCCCTTCCAGGAGCTGGGAAACAGGCCACTCTGGTTTTCTTAAACATCAAAGCCAAGCTTCACTGAAGGCAGGATTGTTTAATATTCAAGAGCTCACGCTGAAGTCCATCTCTACTAATTATATTACTTATACTTGAATTCCTTTGCAGTTTCAAAGAAAAGGTCTGTCTTCTTTCTGCTGTTGCTTCCTTCCCACTGCTAGCTGTGTGCGTGCTCAGTCACGTCAGACTTTCTGTGACCCCATGGATTGTAGCCTGGCAAGCTCCTCTGTCCGTGGGATTGACCAGGCAAGAATACTGGAGTGGGTTGGCATTTCCTTCTCCAGGGGATCTTCCTGATCCAGAGACTGAACCCACGTCCCTTGTGTCTCCTGCATTGGCAGGGTGGATTCTTTACTACTCCGCCACCTGGGAAGCCATACCTCCTGTTTATTTCTTGTGTTTGTGGGTTGTGCAGTGTTTAAACATTAGCTGTGTCTTATTAAACAGATTAGGTTATGATTTGATTTGGGGAAACTTTAGAAATGAAAGGTAATAAAGGATGAAAAATTTGCAAGTAATGCAATATACTACTTATTTAAACTAATTTTAAATTGAGGGATTAGATATTATATTATCAAGGCTTTGCATTCTTACCCATAGAGATTCATCTAATGCTTTAAGCAGGTATTTTTTAGACTTTTTGTAAACAGAACTTTTAAAATGAAACAAGATTTTTAGAGGTACTCTAATTTGAAGATGCACTCAGATAAATCCTCTTACAAAGCCAGGAGCTGCCGCCTATTTTATCTGTCTTCAAAGACTTGATTTGAGCCAGAGAAATTTAGGTGTTCTTTAAATTTTTTTCCAAAAGACTTTTTATTGGTCCTTAGTCTTAGCTAGATTTTTTAGGGGAAAATAAAAAGAATGAAAAGTAAGAAATTCAAGCATCTAATTTGTGAGTTAAGATATATGAAATACATTTATTGAAACATTTAGGATTTCAAAACTAAAGTTCTTTCCCTTAGCAGTACTCATCTGGTTATTGACTAGAGGTAAATTATGATTCAGTGTTTCGGTTTCATATTAAATGAGAATTAGGTACCCAGGCGGAGAAGGAGATGGCATCCCACTCCAGTACTCTTGCCTGGAAAATCCCATGGGCGGAGGAGCCTGGTAGGCTGCAGTCCATAGGGTCCAGAAGAGTTGAACATGACTGAGCAACTTCACTTTCACTTTTCACTTTCATGCATTCGAGAAGGAACTGGGAGCCCACTCCAGTGTTCTTGCCTGGAGAATCCCAGGGACGGCAGAGCCTGGTGGGCTGCCATCTATAGGGTCACACAGAGTCGTACACAACTGAAGCAACTTAGCCGCAGCAGCAGCAGTAGCAGGACCCAGGAGCCAAACGATAAAAAGGACTTTGTCTAGGAAAATGTTTTTAGGAAATTGTGCACATGATTAACAAGCAAGTCTCTTCTTCTAAGCTACTGCTTTGCTTTCACAAACACTACAATCTTATTTGATGGGAAATGTGGACAACTTACATTAGCAACCCATGTTCTGAGTTAAGAGCCTGTCTAACTATTAAGTCATAGTAAAAACTGAGAGGAAAGGAAAAGAAAGATGTCTCTTCTTAAATTTCAAAAGAAAACCTCCCATCTCCTTTTCTTGCCAATACTCTAACCTGGGTGTGAATTTGGTGACTGCTGGACAGTTTTTGGTGTGGATCTTTGGGTCAGTATGCAAAGTGCATGCCTTGTCTATCATTTCTAATCCCTGGCTCTTAACTCAGGACTTTTTGCTTTGATAAAGCAGTGAGTAGAAAGGGCTGGTCAAGGTAGTCTAACAACGTGAAAAGGCATGAAAGAGACTCTTTGCCTCATATTCATAAGACTTTCTTTCATTTTTATAACCTAAGGCAAATATTAGATTTTAAGTGATAAAGATTTTTACTCTAAATTTGATTAGGGATCATTCTGAAAAAGCTCTGCATATCTCAACATGGGTAAATCTTGACAAGGTAAGCTTTAAGTGGAAAAAAAAATGCCAGTTGAAAAGAATTAATTTAATACAGTACCACTTATGTAAATTTTAAAATGCTTTATATTTTTATGGCTACATAGGCACATGAGAAAAACACATTTACAGTCACAAGAAGGATGAGCACCAACTCCAGGAGGCTGTTATTTTGGGAGAAGGAGACAGAGAAAAGGAACAGGATGGGCTCGGTGAATCAGGACTGTGGTTGTAATATGTTTTTTTTTATCAAAAAAGGAGAAAAAAAATATATCTGAAGCAAATATGGCAAAATGTTAGTACTTTTAAAATCCAGGTTTACACTATTTTAGGTTATTTTGTAATATTTGCTACTTAAAAATTGGCAAAATGTTTATAAACAAAAAAGTCTCTGAGGTTGCTAAAATACAGGAGATTTAGCAAGGCTTTATTGAGAATCTGCTATGTATTAGGTATTAGGGAGAGTGACATGAGGGTGAGTCCATCCCTACCGTAAGGATTTCACTGTCAAGGGGGAAAGAGATACCCTTGACATAATAAATACCCATAATCATGTTATACGTGGTCATCACAACCATGTCATACATAATGGTTTCTACATGGAACAATTGACTCTGAGATGATGCCTTTACTGGATGAACGTTAATGGAATCTAGCCCAAGTTAATGACAAAAAAATCATCATGAATTGAATTTTAAAAATAACATCTTCATATTTAATATTTCAAATGGATTGCTAACAAAGTATTCTCAAAGAGGTTCTCAAATATAACTGGCATATGCTCCCATGTAATTTATTTAAATAAATATTCATTATGTACCTTAGCAGATTTCCTTTGTGGTACCTTCTAGCTCTGTCTTTATGATTCATATTTTTGTTCATGGAAATGTTGTCTTCCCAGCTAGATAAATCTTTTCCGAGAGGGTTGTCTGGGTTTCATATTTTTATCTACCAATCCCTAGAGCTTTAAAGTATATATGTATTATTTATGTGTAAACAATAGCAATGGTTCAATAGCAATAGACAATAGCAATGGTAAATTTTTATTGAATGCCTACTATATGTTATAGGATCATAGTAAAAGAGTACTTAACTCTGAACTCAGAATTCAGAGTCAAGGGTAGCGGGAAACATACATAGATTTAAAATCTATATTGCCATAAATATGTGGCAGTATATTGTGAAAAATAGTATGTGAAAAATGTATGTGAAAAATGTAATGCCACATATGAAGACGTTACAAACAACATGCATCACTGCAGGCAAAAGAAACGCTATAGTTAGCTACCAAGAAGGTTGGCAAGGTGTTTTGGAATCTGAACAATACACTACTGGTTCCCCTTCTTGAGAAAATATTAATGCAAAACAGTAAAGTTTTTTTATACCCAACTTTTGTCCAAAAAAACATTACCACAAAACAGCATTCTACTGTTGGGGTAGAAATAAAAACAAGAAAAAAAGGCCATTTATTCTACTCATGGCTGTGCTTGGTCGCTAACAGATTTTCATCAATAATTGTTAAAAATAAAACAGTAAGTATTTGACATCTCAATTTTAATTAAAATGAGCATAATGTGATACCAAGGTGAGAAGAACAGAAGAGATCCCTGATAAATCGGCGAAGAGGGAACAGGTACAGTATCTGAGTCACAGGAGTAAATACACATTACACCTGTTGGCTCAACAGAAAACTCCATTCCTGGAACCCTTACTGTGAATGCTATTTGCATACATTGGTCCCCTTAGCAACCAGCAACTTGGGGTTCTAAAAATTTTACCTGAACCAAAGACCTGTTTGTGGAAGAGTTTTATCTGTGTCCAGAAGACAACACTGATAACAATGAAATGGGGGAAGATTCAAGCAAACCCAGAAATGCTGAAAGCAATCGTAGTTGCTAAGGAGACAGAAAGTAAAGTCAACACAATTTAAAGGCCAGTTGTGGTTCAGCTGGTAAAGAATCTGCCCGCAATGAGGGAAACCAGGGTTTGATCCCTGAGTTGGAAAGATCCCCTGGAGAAGGGAAAGGCTACCCGTTCCAGTATCCTGGCCTGGAGAATTCCATGGACTCTATAGTCCATGGGATCGCAGAGAGTCAGACACAACTGAGCGACTTTCACTTTCACTTCAGATAGCAACAGTTCAAAATGTTGGGGCCATAGCCAAAGGGAGATCTGAGTATGTGCCTGGTAAAGAAAAGTGGCAACATCCCATCTATAACGATGAGAAGAGAGCTTTAGGTCTGTTTCTGGGCTCCCGGTATAGCCTTGTGAACCCCTCTACTGTCTCCCTTCCTAACCCAACTGGATCTCACCCATCCACCTTTGTTGGCTACATCCTTGTAAGGACTTCTCTGCCATCAGGTGGAACGGGCAAGGCTTTCTGCTCTAGGAAGAAGCCTTCTGAGTTGCCGAGTCCTCTTCATTCTAGAACAGAAAGGCTAGAATATGACTCCATCTTTTGCAGCTGTATTTCCTTCCTGAATCCCAGTTGTTCATTTGGTCCCTAAAAGCCAGTTTCCAGGTGTTTGCTGGCCAAGCCCCAGAAGATTAATGATCTCCTTTTTGTTTTCACTTACCTTGGATCCATCATCTTTCCCTCTCTCCATGGTTTAGGGCTATCAGTGTGAGTAATACTATTAATAATGACCAATGTGTACTAAGTTCTTACTCTGTTTAGGGCACTGTTCTAATACTTATCATGAATTGACTCTTTAGGTCTCATTAACAAGTTGAGGTTGATTACTTTTCACCCCCATCTCACAGATGAGGAATTAAAGCACAGGTAATAATAAGTGGCTGAACCTGGATTTGAATCTGGGCAGCTCACAATTATCACCAGTGAACTACACTGACCTTCATGTGAATCTTATATGAAGACAGAATTATATGAGATAATAAAGAGCATGAAAGAAATACAGTGACTTTCAATGTGCTAAAAATACCTTGATGTGAAAAATGCTTTCTGATGATAAATGTCAGTTACCGTGAAATCCTCTTTGAAAGTCATAAGAGCTGGTGATTTTGTGTGTTGGGATAGTGGTGGTCTTTTATTTACACCAATTCAAAAAAATTGCATATACTATGTGTATAAGAAATAAAAAAAAATTCAGAGAAGATGCTTGTCTTCAGAGAGTCTTAGTCTAGTAGAGAAAGCACAACATGGAGACAAATATACACATAAGGGTAAAAGATGCTATGAATTTATAGCAGGATCCATAGACAATTATGATCAAATTTATCAGAGGTTAAGAACAAGGAAGGTTTCACAGAGCAGGATAGTCAGGATATATGATCAGGTAGCTGTCCTGATCAAATTTTCTAACTATATTTTTTGTTTTCTAGTGTCTGAAGACCCAGATTTCATAGGAACTTGGGACTTCATTATATCTTGTTCTTATTCAAATTATGGTTACAGGGATTAGGCAGTATTGAAGTGTCTATGCTAGTTCTAACTGTTTTCCCAATGAGTGTTTTGACAATTGATAAATAGATTTGGAGAAGGAAATGACAACCCACTCCAATATTCTTGCCTGGAGAATCACATGGACAGAGGAGCCTGGCAGGTCCTTGTCCACAGGGTCGCAGGGTCGGACACAAATGAAGTGAAAAAGCACACAAATATTATTTGCATAACTGGGTATGTTAGTCCTTGTGTGAGGTTGACATGTCTTATGGCTCTTAAGCTTTGAAGAAAGCTTTCTAGAGATTGTGACAACCCTGAATTAAATTTTGCCCTCAGTTATTACCTAATTGTGCACATTAATTATCTCATGGAGGAGTCTGCTGTGATGATGGATGAGAAGGTCTGTACTGTGAGTGGCTGCTTAGGAAAGGTCACAGTGTTCTCTATAATGTCTAGCTTTAAACCGTTTCAGATGTGATTTCTAAGCTGAAAGCTGAACCACCATAAGAGCATTCCATGGTAACAGACCTGCATCTGTTGGACTCCACTGGCAAGCTGTTGCAGGGCTAGAGACAGATCTCCATCTGAAGCATCTAGCAGTGTGGCAGAAGTAAGCAGGTATTAAGCTGAAACTTGGGAGAAAAGTATAGTTAAGGCAATTCCATCAGAAATGAGTTGCAACATCTCAGAAGAGAAGAAACAAGAGCGCTCAAGAGGCATTCTTTCCGAGGAGGGAGAAAACCTTGAGATGCCACTGGAAGCGTAAGTCATTTCATCATATGTGCAGCGCAGAGCATGCTTGAGCACAGTGTTTTGAGTGAGTGATTATTGCTTCCTCTGCAATACACACCGTACCTGGAGCTCCAGGAAAAGGAAACGTAAGCAATAAAAGAGAGCTCCCATGTGTGATCTGGCAGGGAGGGTAAGCATCAGTGAACCAGGACAGCAGGGCCAGGACTAAGGTGAGGCTAGTGAGCCCAGCCTCTGCACGTGCAAAGTTGGATCCT
Organism: Bison bison bison; assembly: GCF_000754665.1. Taxonomy (NCBI): domain Eukaryota; kingdom Metazoa; phylum Chordata; class Mammalia; order Artiodactyla; family Bovidae; genus Bison; species Bison bison. Next base: position 3,447,338 of record NW_011494894.1, read on the forward strand.
CTTTATTCAAAACTGCAAGCTTGTTGATCACCATGGATTTTTAACATTAAGATTGATTTTTAAATACTGTATTCAAATATTATTTATCTGTGTTTTGATGCCCATTTAAATTTTGTGCCCCAGGCAAGTACCCTCTCACTCGCCTTAGCCTAGTGCCAGCCCCGCATGACTACAATTGAAGTGAGATGTTTCAACACTTACCATGGCCTAGAAGATAGAATCATTGCATTTTGTTGCAGATGTGACCTCACAGGGCATCTGATGTTACCTGAACCCAGAGGCTGGAATCAGAGAGCCTCAGGACCATGTGCAGCCTACAGATACGTTTTATTTGCCATTATCATTGTTTATTTTGGAACAATGGCTTACCCTCTCTGCCAGATCACTCATGGGAATTCTCTTTTATTGCTTACGTTTCCTTTTCCTGGAGCTCCAGGTACGGTGTATATTGCAGAGGAAGCAGTTATCACTCACTCAGAATACTGTGCTCAAACATGCATTGCACTGCACATATGATGAAATAACTTATACTTCCAATGGCCCCAGACATGGAACAACTGACTGGTTCAAAACTGGGAAAGTAGTATGACAAGGCTGTATGTTGTCACCTTGTTTATTTAACTTAAGTGAGGAGTACATCATGCGAAATGCCAGGGCTGGATGAATCACAAGCTGTTATCAAGATTGCTGGGAGAAATATCAACAACCTCAGATATGCAAATGATACATTCTAATGGAAGACAGTAAAGAGGAACTCAAGAGCCTCTTGATGAGGGTGAAAGAGGAGAGTAGAAAAGCTGGCTTAAAACTCAACATTAAACAAACTAAGATCATGGCATCTGGTCCCATCACTTCATGGCAAATAGAAGGGAAAAAAGTGGAAGATTTTATTTTCTTGGGCTCCAAAATCACTGCAGATGGTGACTGTAGCCATGAAATTAAAAGACACTTGCCCCTTGGAAGGAAAGCTGTGACAAACCTAGACAGAGTATTAAAAAGTAGAGACATCACTTTGCCAACAAAGGAGTGTATAGTCAAAGCTATGGTTTTTCCAGTAGTCATGTGTGGATGTGAGAGTTGGACCATAAAGAAGGCTGAGTGCCAAATAATTTATGCTTTTGAATTGTGGTGTTGGAGCAGACTCTTGAGAGTCCCTTGGGCTGCAAATCAGATGAATCAATCCTAAGGGAAATCAGTCCTGAATATTCATTGGAAGGACTGATGCTGAAGCTGAAACTCCAATACTTTGGCCACCTGATGGGAAGAACTGACTCACTGGAAAAGACCCTGATGCTGGGAAAGATTGAGGGCAGGAGAAGAGGGCAGTAGAAGCTTAGATGGTTAGATAGCATCAATGACTCAATGGACATGAATCTGAGCAAACTCTAGGAGATATTGAATGACAAGGGAGCCTGGCGTGCTGCAGTCCATGGGGTCACAAAGAGTCAGATGTGACATATGACTTAGCAACTGAACAACAACAACTATTTGAAATTGAAAGATTTCTTCTGATACAATATCTGGATATTGTCTCTGGATATCTGACTTCTCTTGGAAAACTGGAAGATTTAACACACTGGATCCATGTTCTTTAATGGATCAACTAGAAATGACTAGAATATCTCCTCCAGTTCACTGGTTCACTAGAGCCACTTCATGCATATATGTTCCTGCCTGATGCTGTATGCATTGTGATTCTGAGCCCTAATTAACTGCAGGATTCTTTCAATAATATCTCTTAATAGTGGACTTTCATTCATTTAAGGACTATTTATTTTTGTGCTTATTATATGTAAGATATTGTGCTTAGGAACAAGATGATGAGATCCTTTCTCTGTTAGAACTTGTTTTAGTCCCACACACAATGTTATGGGTTGAATTGTGTCCCCCCAAAAAGGTATATTGAAGTCCTAGCCCCAGTACCTGAGAATGTGACCTTACTGTGAAAAGGGGTCTTTACCAAGGTAATTAAGTTAAAAATGGGCTTCCCTGGTTGCTCAGTGGTAAAGGATCTGCCTTCCAATGCAGGAGACACAGGAGACACATGTTAGATCCCTGGGTCAGGAAGATCCCCTGGAGAAGGAAATGGCAACCTACTCCAATATTCTTGCCTGGATAATCCCATGGACAGAGGAGCCTGTGGAATTACAGTCCATAGGGTCGCCAAAGAATCAGACAGAACTTAGCAACTAAACAACATCAACAAAAGGAGGTCATTAGCTGTGCCCTGATCTAGTATGACAGGCATCCTTTAAAAAAAATAGAAATTGGGACACAGAGCTGGACACAAACAGGGAAAACAATGTGAAGAAATGCAAGGAGAATGCGCCCATGGGGCTGGAGTGATGCATATACAAGCCAAGGAATGCCAAGGAATACCAAGGATTGATGGCAAATACCAAAAGCTAGAAGCAGTAAGAAGGGATTCTCCCCTAGTGCTGTCAGCTTGATTTCTGACTTCTAGTCTCCAGAACTGAGATAAAGATGTCTGGTGTTCTTAGCCACCCAAGTTTTTGATGCACTGTCATGGCAGCCCTAAGAAACTAATATAGGGCAGTGACTAAATAATTTGAAGAAGTAGTTAAATAACAATTGTGACCACAATAATGAGGGGAGAGTCCAGAAGGTTACAAGCGTGTACTGTTGGGGTGATGGGTTGATCTTGTTAAGAGGTTATGGGGCTTTTTTTGAGGAAGGAAAATCCCATGAACAGAGGAACCTAGTGGGTCGCAGAGTTGGACATGACTGAGCCCCCACACACACGTCTTAGCTGAAGCCTGAAGAAATAGTTTAAGTTAGTTTGTAGTAATAAGAGAAACAGGCACAGTCTAGGCTAGAAGGACTGGCATGTGTGAAGACACTAAGGAAAGAAGGAACAGGGCATACTCAAGAAACTGGAAACGAGAGGAAAATCTGGTGAGCTGAGCCTATATAGTAGGTATATTGATTAATCAGCTATGTTACACTGGGGAAGTTATTTTAACTCCTCTGAGGATAATAACAGCAGTAGCTCAGAGGTTAAAGTATCTGCCTGCAATGCGGGAGGCCCGGGTTCGATCCCTGAGTTGGGAAGATCCCCTGGAGAAGGAAATGGCACCCCACTCCAGTATTCTTGCCTGGAGAATCCCATGGATGGAGGAGCCTGGTGGGCTACAGTCCACAGGGTCACAAAGAGTCGGACCCAACTGAGCGATTTCACTTTCACTTTTATCTCATTGGTTGTTAGGAGGATTAAATGAAGAAGTAAATGAAAGGGTCTTAAAAGAATGGCCAACACACATGCTCTGTTAGATGTTACCTCTTGTTATGAGTCCTGTTGTTCTTGTTGTAACTATGATTATTCACAGGGTAAAGACTTTCAAGGCCCTGAGAATGCCCCTAGACTATTAGTCTCTATGGTGAAGGCAATGGAAGGTTAGTGTATACTTCAGGGCTTCAGCTTAACTGGATTTTATCTCTAAAAGCCTCCTCTGGCCACACTGTGGAGGATGGATCAGAGGTTAGTGGAGATGAGGCCGCTGGTGAAGGTCCCGGGGACAGGTGGCGGTGGGGGAGGCAGTCTTCTTGCTTGGTTCACTTTGCAGAATTTGGAGAGATCACACAATCAGCTTAACAATTTTAAAAATTCAAGAAAAAGCTGCTTTCTTCTTTCTTATAGAACAAACATGCCTTGGGTGATGCTTAGGTTTTTAATCTCAATTCTTCCATAAACTTAGTAGAAGGCCTTGAGCAAGACTTGTATGTGCTTATTTAATCATAGACACAGAAACATAGGAGGGAAAGTTAGATTCTATGCTTGTATGATGACATTGGGCTTCCCTTGTACCTCAGCTGGTAAAGAATCTGCCTGCAATATGGGAAACCTGGGTTCTATCCCTGGGCTGGGAAGATCTCCTGGAGAAGGGATAGGCTACCCACTCTGGGATTCTTGGGCTTCCCTTGTGGCTCAGCTGGTAAAGAATCCACCTGCAACGCAGGAGACCTGGGTTCAATCCTTGGGTGGGAAGATCCTTTGGAGAAGGGAAAGGCTACCTACTCTAGTATTCTGGCCTGGAGAATTCCATGGACTGTATAATCCATGGGGTTGCAAAGAGTCAGACACAACTGAGTGACTTTCCCTTAACGATGACATTAATAGTGCTCTTAATGGTGACATTAAGATCTCTGGTTATTGAACACATTAACAAATATCTTTAAAAGAGTTCAAACCTCACAGTCTCTATTTGCTTTTCTATTGCCTTTCTATCTTGTGACTCAATTTTAGAAGATAAATTGAATTGATTTGTTCGTCACGCAAAAAAATTGATTTGTTCTTCATTGTTGTCAGAATCTGTGCTCTCAGGTGAAGACATAATGCTGGATTGGCAAATTTTCATAACCAATACAAGTTTTAAATACAGTACTGGATGTGCTGAAAATTCATTAGGAAATGAAAGCCATCAAGAAAAAAATTTAAGTTTAGTTCTCTCTGAATTTATGGCTGATTTTAATAAAAAGCACCACATTTGATATAATTAGTTTGCCTAATGTTGACAGACTTTAAAAATTATTTTAAAATGAATCCATTGTTAGTCTAGATACATATCACTGAAATGTTTATTTCCTGGTGATAGTTTATGATACTCAGCTTTGAAAGGAGAAAGAAAATTTGAAGTAGAATTTCCTCTTTGTAAACTAAGTAAATTCTAATGTTTTCAGAATTGAATCTTATAACAGAGTACCATTATGATAAGGATTTCTTTACAATACCCTTAATCAAGACTTTATTTTCTTTCGAGCAAAGTTATATATGAATGTTAACTTATTTTTATGAGTAACACTTAAATGTACTTACTGTTTAAAGAGCTGATTTTATATGCAAAAGTTGGGTGTTTTGACTTACATAAATTTTCAAAACTGAAAAGAAATCGCATGGGACTAAGAATTGCCATTATAAGAGACAGTCTTGTTTACATTTTAAAATCTTATCATTCTTCATATTTTTGTGTATAGGTGTTTAAAGTAAGCAAATATATAAAGCCATTAAAAATATTGCTGAGTGTCATATATTTTAGAGTGACTTTAATTTTTGCAAAATGAACCTCTTGATAAATTTTGCAAAATTTAATGAAAAAAATGACTTTTTTTTTTCATTTTTTAGGGTGAGGTACTTTAATCTGAAACCACCTCAGTAACTTGATGATATTTTCCCAATAGACACAGACATGGTTTCACTGGTGTGATTCTTTCCTTATTTTGACTCCATGATTAGAGAGATTTGGTGTGTCTTTTTTCCTACAGTATGTCCCCAAGTATTAGAAAAATGCCTTTCTGATACATGTGCATGCGTGCTCAGTCACTTCAGTCATGTCCAGCTCTCTGCAACCCCAAGGACTGTAGCCTGCCAGGCTCTTCTGTTCATGGGATTCTCCAGGCAAGAATACTGGAGTGGATTGCTGTTGTCCTCCAGGAGTTCTTCCTGACCCAGGGATCGAACCCTGGTCTCCTGCATTGCAGACAGATTCTTTACTGCTGAGCCACCAGGGAAGCCTCTTCTGATACACAGAGGTGCTTAACAGTGAGAGTGAATGGTGATATGTGCCAGTGCCCGGCGTGATTCGCCAACCACGGGCAGAGGGCCTGAGTTGTCATCTCGCCCAATTTCTTACCACTGCAGAAACCGCCTCTGTGACGGTGAGTGCCAGTAGAGTGAACCCAAATCCTGCTTTTCCTCCAGGATTCTCTTAGCATGCTCCCTGGACTAGCAGTGTCGGCATCACCTGGGAACTTGTTATTCGTGCCAATTCTCAGCACACCCTCCCCACACACAAAAGACACTGGAAACTCAGGGGCCATGCTCAGCAATCTGTGTTTTAGACGCACTCCAGGCGATTCTGACGTTCACTCCAGCCTGAGACCTACTGCTCGAGACAATGCATGTATGGGCACTGCCCACATCTACCTCTTTGCTTTCTTTGCTCTTCTCCTAATAATGTCCAACTTCCCTTCTGGTCAACATATTTGAATTTTAGGCTTATGAATATTTCAAAATCAATACATTTTGGCGTTTTTTAAAAATTGTTATTTATTTATGGTTGTGCTGGGTCTTCCTTGCTCCCCGGGCTTTTCTCTAGTTGTGGTGAGAGGGGGTGGCTCTCTAGCTGGGATGTGCTGGCTTCTCATTGCAGTGGCTTCTCTTGCTGCAGAGCACAGGCTCTGGGGGGGTAGGTTTCAATAGTTGCGGCTTCTGGCCCCTAGACACAGGTTCAATAGTTGTGGTGCATGGGCTTAATTGCTCTGAGCATGTGGGATCTTCCTGGATTAGGGATTGAACTCATGTCTCCTGCATTGGCAGATGGATTCTTTATCAACTGAGCCACCAGGGAAGCCTCACTTTGGCTTTTGAGGAATTGCCTTCTTAAAGTAACTTGCACGACTCAGGTCTGACTGATACTTCACAGCTTACTTGGAATTTAACTCTTAGGGGTTGTATTACTATCTGTTGCTGCATGGAGAATTATCCCAAAACTTAGCACCTGAAAACAAAGAAACATTTATGGTCTCGTAGTTTTGTTTTGGTTTTTAATGTTTTCAATTGAAGTATAATTGATGTACAGTGTTGTATTAGTTTCAGGTATACAGCAAAATAATTGTTATATATTGATATAGATTAATAAGCTTATGTGTATGTATTTATGTGCTGTTTGTGTATTTTGGAAATTAATCCCTTGTTGGTCATCTAATTTTGCAAGTATTTTCTCCCATTCTGTAGGTTGTCTGCTCATTTTATTTATGGCTTCTTTTGTTATGCAAAAGCTTTTTAAGTTTCATCATTTGTTTATTTTGGTTTTCATTTCCATTAATCTAGGAGATGGATCCTCCCCCCAAAAAAGTACTGCTGTAATTTATGTCAAAGAGTGTTCTGCCTATTTTTCCCCTAGGTGATCTCACAGTTTTTGAGGCTTAAGAATTTGGAAGGAACTTACTTGAGTAGTTGTGATTGAGGGTCTCTCCAGAGGCTGTACTCTCAAGAGGTCTTATCTATGACTATGGCGATCTCCTGACTCGAAGGGAGAGGGATCAGCCTCCAAGCTCACTTACGTGGCTGTTAGAAGAGCATAGGAGACTCACTTTCAGGTTCACCCACGCCTCTCCTCTCCCTTATGACATGGAAGCTGGCTGCCACCAGAAGGAAAGATCCAAGACCCTTACCCAAGGGTAAGAGGGCATACACAGGTGGGAAGCCACAGTCTTTTTATAACCTAACCTGGGAAGAGACATCCCATTGGTTACACTGCATTTTGTTCATTGGTAGCCCACATTTGAGGGGGATGGGTTTAGTGCAAGGCATGAATACCAGCAGGCAGGAATCATTGGGGGTCAACTTAGACATCCCCATACAGGTAAATTATTTCTCTCTTCCTCCAGTTCCTTGCTTTATAATGTTTTGATTAGGGCTTTCTAGTATCAGAAATCTCAAGACCAACTGGCTCATACAAAAAGAAAACGTGTGTGGCTTATGGTGTAGTTCGATACAGGGAACTGATCAAATGTTGTCACCAGGACCTGGTCATTTTGGTTTTATCTGCTCTTTACTGGCTTCATTCTTGGGTAACTTCTCTTCTCTTGCTGGCATAATAGTCTTCCAAACCTTCAGGTTCAAGGTGAGAGGTATAGCAGGAAAGGCTCTTTCCTCGGAAATCCTGGCATAGGTTCCATTGACTGAGTGGGCTATAGGCCTGTGCCTGAACCAACTGAAAGACCAAGGAATCGGGATTATGTTACTGAGGCCCAGGACACACACAGCACCTTCAATCAGGGTGAGTCCCACAAGAAACATAACAGCCGTTAGCAGGGAAGGTAAGTGGCCCTGGAGGGACCATATCAGGCAGGCATTTCACGGAAATACTGCCTATACGTGTCGAATCCTCTGAGTTTGCATGAACTAGAATCTCTTGGATAATGGCCACGCTCTCCCCCAGCGTTTTCTCCCCACATGCTGGGGATCACAGGGTCCAGTTGATCTACCGATGCCACCTCTCTTATCCTCTCTTCCACTCCCATCCAAGTCACCACGAAGTTCTCATCTGGACTAAGCAAGAGCATCTAACTCCCTGGGTACATGTTTCCATTTTTGTCCATCTTCTGTCTATTCCCCGTGTAGCAACCAGAGTGATTTCTTTCAAATGCCATCTGATGAAGTTAGATGAAAATTCATCAGTTCCAGTAATTAAAATCCAAGGCGTTATGACCTGGTCTCTGCCTGCCTCTTTAGCTTGACCGCTGTCTGCCGCCAGTCTTCCTCTCTGAGCTCCCCACATTCTCCAAGCTTCTTCCCGCCACAAGGAAGGGCCACAAGCTTCACCTTCTGCTGAGGAAGCTCTTTCCTTGCATTACGTCTCCCCTTCTCTGCCCTTGCTCACCATCAGGGCCCAATTGTGATGTCACTTTTTACAGGCCTTCCTGGGCTGTCCAGCGTTAGGTACGCTCATTGTACTCCCTACCTTCTATTTATTGCGCTTATCAGAATTTTCATTCTAGGTTTATTTGGCACCTTCCCCCTCCAGACCATAAGCTAATGAAAGCAGTAGCCTTGATCTAGCCACAGAGCTTCTGTTTGGTTCCTTGTAGGTACTCAATAGATATTTGATAAACATAATGCATTTCCCTCATCTTAGACCTGTGCAACTGTGTTCTCCAAAGGATTAAATAGATGACGAGATTTATTACAGAGTTGAGATTTGTTGGTGGTCTTGTTGGGCCGGGAGCCCCCGATTCATTGGGTTAGGTCAAGCACAAGAGAGAATGAAATTTTTTTGAGGACCTGTAATGTTAAACATATATATGTGTTTAGTTCTTACAACAATCTCTTGCAAGTTCAGTGTAGTATTCTTATTTTGTGGATGAGGGAACTGATGGTCAGAGAGAGAGAAGGACTCCCTCAAATTCACATTGTTCACAAGTGGCAGAGTTAGGATACTTACAGGAGTGACCTTGATTGGAAAATTCCAGGTCTGAATGGAACTATGGAAAAGTCAGTGGCATGCTTTGTTTTGCTTTTTGTTTTATCTTTGAGTAGAGCAAGGTCAAAAAGGAAATTAAACGTGAAAGTGAAGTAGTGTAGATTTCTTGCTGCTGGTTGAGCACAACAGAATCTGAAAGCACTGGAATAAGGGGAGTATGGAATTTGGGGTGCAGAATTTTTATTATGTATTTCAGGGTTTCCCACCCAGTAAAATAAAGTTAGCAGGTGTTGAGTAGCCTGGGTCTGGGAGCATGAAAGAAATAGAGTCCGTCTAGTCTTTCTAAACCACCTTTGATGGGATTTATATGCCCTGAAATGCAGACGTAAAATTAAACAGGATAAACCATCTCATTTCCTTGTTTCTCGAGTTGCAATGATACACAAGCTGGTCTATTCCCCTTTTTTCCTTTTATCTCAAACATGGTGAGTAAGCACAAGAAAGCTCTTAAAGAAGTAGGAGGCTTTAACTGAGGGACTGTGTGGGGCTAGAGTCAGTGTGGAGACAAGTTTCTTGGTTCTTTTGAATTATTTGTGAGGTGAGGCTAGCTTGTTGGAATGATTCCTACTAATGTCAAAGTTTGAAATTTTGTTTGTTTTTAAAATTTTAATTTAATCTTTCTGTAAGTTAAATCTGTGGCCCCCTACCCCCAGCCCTATATATATGTGTGTGTGTGTAAGTGTGTGTGTGTGTGTGTGTGTGTGTATGTCTGATACGAGGATGTGCAAAGGGGACCTGAAAGACCACTGCAGCACATGACTTGAGAGAAGGGAAAATGGCCAATCAACATTTGGGACTGGTGGTGAGTCTTACATCCCATGAGTAAGGGAGGCACTACATAGGCAAATTTATTTATTTTTATTATTTAAAATATTTATTTACTTATTTGGCATCATCTGGTCTTAGTTGCAGCAGGCGGGATCTTCACTACATTATTCAGTCTTTTGTTACGGCACATGGACTCTCTAGCTGTAGTCCACAGACCCCAGAGTGCATGGGCTCAGTAGCTGCAGTGCAGTACCTGGGCTTAGTTGCTCCACAGCATGTGGGCTCTTAGTCCCCTCACCAGGGATTGAACTGCTTCTCTTGCATTGCAAGGTGGATTCTTTACCACTGGACCACCAGTGAAGTCCCCACAGGCAGATTTAAACTATGAGTTAATCTCCCACTTTAGTAAGCATGAGCCGACTGGACAGAGGACTAGTGCTTGGCAAGATGTGGCTAAATTTGCAAAAGACCCAAATGCAACAGAAAAGAACCATCAAGTTGTTAATTAAAAGGGGAAAAGTTAAAAAAAAAAAAAGGATATGCAAAGTGTTTAGGATCATTTTACTAGGAGAACAAGAAGCCTATAATAGGGTAGAAAATGATTCTGAAGTGAATTCATTTCATTTTCCATAAATGTAAGATACCTAGTCCCAAAAACCTAGAAGGAGATCAGGTAAATGATGTCTGCAATCACACTTTCATTCATATGTTTATCAAACATCTATTTATCTGTAGTCACTGGTTACTGTTGATACTATGGGGAACATAGAGCCATGGTTTATATCCTAACTGAACTTCAATCAGTTCAATCATTGAATCATGTCCGACTCTTTGTGACCCCATGGACTGCAGCGTGCCAGTCTTCCCTGTCCATCACCAACTCCCGAAGCTTGCTCAAACTCATGTCCATTGAGTCAGTGATGCCATCCAACCATCTCATCCTCTGTCGTCCCCTTCTCCTCCCACCTTCAATCTTTCCCAGCATCAGGGTCTTTTCCAATGAGTCAGTTCTTAGCATAACGTGGCCAATGTATTGGAGTTTCAGCACCGGTCCTTCCAATGAATATTCAACTGAGCTTACAGTCTGGTTAAGGAACTGAGCTTATTGAACTGAGTTTACAGTCTGGTTAAAGCAGCACAACACAGTGTGACAGGTGCACAAACAGAAGCAGAAGTGAGACACCAGACTAGGATTCAGGAGAAGCTTCAACAGCTGGGTGATCTGGAGAATAATACCTGTGACGGTTAGTTTGATGTGTCAACTTGGCTAGGCCATGGTGGTGGTGGTTTAGCCGCTAAATCATGTTTCTGACTCTTGGGACATCATGGACTGTTAGGCTTCTCTGTCCATGGGATTCTCCAGGCAACAATACTGGAGTGAGTTGCCATTTCCTCCTCTGGGGTATCTTTCCCACCCAGGGACAGAACCTGGGTGTCCTGCATTGCAGGCAGTCTCCTGCATTGCAGGTGAATTCTTTACAGACTGAGCTACCAGGGAACCCCCTGGCTAGGCTATATCACCCAGCTATTTCATCAAATACTTGCCTGGGTGTTGCTGTGGAGGTATGTTGTAGATATGGTTAACATCTACAATCAGTAGACTTTAAGGAAAGATTACCCTTGACGATGTGGGTAGGGCACAACTAAGGTTTTCCAGAAAAGAGGAAATTCAAGACCGAAGCATCAACTCTTGCCTGATTTTCCAGAATTATCCTAGAGATTTCACATGGACCTGGCAGCCCCCATAGTTGTGTATGCCAAAATAAAATTCACACACACACACACACCTTATTTGTTCTGTTTCTCTGGAGAACCATACTGATGCAGGATCTTAGTCATGTAAAGTTGGGGAGAGGACTGGGGAAGGTGTGTGAGGGAAGGTGACAATATGCAGAGGCCAGGAATGAGAAAAAGAAGCCAGACCAGGAAGCTCCTTACGTGGGACCAAGAGAGTCTGAAAGGGTTTTACGTTGGCGAGTGAGAGGATCAGATTCACATTTTACAAAGGACATCCGATTATTTTATTATTGAGAGCAGAAGTCGAGAACACCATTTCAATTCCAGCAGGAAGGAATTCCTAATAAGGGAAATTTTTTAATAGGAGAAAGGAGACAGCCGGCTGAGTCTATTCTGAAATTTAAAAAGTAATTTGGCATTTCAAATCGTTGACGGCCACAGCCTCGCATATAGCGTTCTTTTTTCAATCCAGAGCCTTTCAGCTTTACCTTCTCTCCTTCACGTCTATAGCTTCTGGTCCCTGGGGAGATGCTCCAATCTGACCGAGCAGCGGTTCTGGAAGATAAACTCTCTCACAGCGCTGGAGGTGGGAGGGCGGAGGTCAGCAGGGGATTCCCGCTGCGCAAGTGGGAAGGAGGAAAGAGTTTACAAACCGGCTGAAGTTCCGTTACAGCCTGTGTGCGGCGAGAAGACTCGTCCATCACAGCTGCAGCCGGGCCTCTGCCCACTTTCTGCCCGCTCTCGTGAGGGTTCGGTTCCCGCCCCCGCCCCGATTGCCGAGAGTCCAGCTGCCCCAGCGCGGCGGTGTGCCAGTCTGGGAGGCGTCTAGGTTCCTGACAAGCTGGGATCCGAGTGCGGAGGTGCGCGCCGAGCACCGAGTTCAGACTGAGGTCCGGGGGTCCCCACCGACCACATTCGCTACCTCTGTGCCCAGCCAAAGAGGTTTTGCCCTGAGAACCAAATGGATTTTTCTTTCATTTCCTTTGCATCCCTAAATGTCTTCATCCTGGCTCCCGGTGCCTTCCCCCATTCGATCAACGTTGTGCTGACAAAAGCTAGTTGCCCAGGTCCAGCACCCTGGAAGATGGTGGGTGGAGGTCGCTGGGGCTTGATAAACCTTCCCCAGGCGCAGGCTGGAAGAAATCAGCATCCTTATTACTGCCCCCGCTCCAGGGATCTCAGGGGGTACGTTTCTGTACAGCCCTAGTGGGGGAGGGAGGGGAGGATGCCCACGTGCTGGAGTCCAGGACCCCGCTCCCCAAAGCTCGGTCCCACACCTTGCAACCCGACCTGGAAGGAGACAGGTTGGAGCCGGGTACCCGAGAGCGT
>NW_011494894.1:3461123-3492796 GCF_000754665.1 Bison bison bison
CCCAGCCAGTCCCGGGAGGGTTGCAAAAGCCCCGCTGGCAGCACGCGGACGTTTTCCACCTTTCGTTTCCCGTCCAAGGTGTTGGATCCCAGTCTGGGGTTGGAGGCAAATCTATCCCCGGATCGACTCCTGGCTGCTTCTCCCCACTCTCCCGCGGGTGCCTGGGCGTTTTGCATCTGTCTTGGGTATAGGTTTGGGACACTTAGGGGAGTTTCCGAAGGAGGAGGGTCAGCTCTTGGGAGTCGCCCGACGGGTGACCCTGGTCACACTTGTTGCCCACAGCGCGGTGGCATAGGCAGTGGTGCTGAAAAAAGCCCATTTCTCCTGGAATTGAGTCGTCAGTTGTGGCCAGGAGCGAAGAAGACAGACGTGGGTGCGGATGAGAGGCTAGGATTAAGCGGAGGCTGTGAGGTGCTGCAGGCAGAGAAGGGAGGGCGTGATGGTGCCCAGAGTGTGTGGAAGGGGTGAATCTTTGATTCTTTATTCTAAGGAGCTTCTCTTCATGATCATACATCAAACGACATGGAGATGGAAACCCAGAGGGTTCCCCATATTCGTGCAGAAAGACTGTTGTTTTTTATTTTGGTGTTTCACCAGGTTCTGCCCATTCTGTCTGCCAAATGTGCATTATATATATTTCTGCTAATTAAAAAGAAAAAGCAATAACTTAAAAGAATTAAAATACACCAGGAAATGTTTTAGCTTAATAATACACACAGTACACACACAGTCTTTAAAAAAAAAAAAAACAATCTCTTCCTTTTCCCCCTAATCATATAATATCTTAGTTTGGCATTGCAATTTAGGTTGGGATTTGGGAGCATCAAGGTAAATGGTCTTGGTGTTTTCCAGTGCTGCAGACAAGAAATCAGTGATGGGAAAAATCAGAAAGATGAGAAGAGAGCACAGAGAACTGGGGAGGAAAGGCTTGGACAGCTTCCTTCAGAGAGATAATGTGGAGTTTCTGAGTGATTTTCTGTTATTTTTGTTCCAAAGATGGCTTAATTTTAGATGATGACCTTTATTTTTCACTGAGACTCACTAAGCAGCTTGGAGGTGGGGTGAGGTGGCTAGACAGCAGATGACAGTAATTTCAGCTGTTATCAACATTTCTATTAAAATTTTCAAAAAATTAAAGCCTTGAACACGTGCTGTGCCGTGCTTAGTTGATCAGTCGTGTTGGACTCTGTGGTCTACAGTCCAGACCCCATGGACTGTAGCCATGAAACACATTTCCAGTGCTTATTTGAGATGAAGTTTCCTTTATGAATATCACGTGTTAAAAGGTGTCTGCTAATTTGTGGTTTTATTCGAAGCAGGTGACTGTATCAGGAGGAAAATGTGTACATATCTGTGTGTAGCAGGTTGAACCATTTGAAACTGCTGAAATGACCTGTACTTATGTGGAATCCCCACTTGGAGCCCAGGCTACAGTTACTTCATCAGGGGGCTGACTTCCCTTCAAAGTCAGAATCATTCAGAGTTATGCTGATTGAGGAGCACTCTGTTACCTGCCATCATTACACAACACTCCTTACTTAGGTCTGGTGCTTCACATAGCTTTGTTTGCAAAGCTTCTTTCTGATGGGCAACAGATGATTTATTTTATGAACTCCAACTGTGGCAGTCCTACATTTAACTCACAGTGGTAGACAAGAGGGCAGAGTATGTAGTCATGTGAAAATTGACACTCCTTCAGTTCAGTTCAGTCTCTCAGTCGTGTCCGACTCTTTGCGACTCCATGAATTGCAGCACACCAGGCCTCCCTGTCCATCACCAACTCCTGGAGTTCACTCAAACTCATGTCCACCGAGTCGGTGATGACACTCCTTATTCCCTTCTTATTTTCAAGTAATTTCAGGTACCTGTATGATGTTTGGGTGCAATTACATAGGTATTTCTTATGTACTTACCTGAAAAGTGTTATTCAGATTAGGTTATAATTTTATTAAACACCAAAGTAATTTTGGGCTTCCCTCATGGCCCGGCAGTAAAGAATCCACCTGCCAATGTAAGAGACGTGGATTCAATCCCTGGGTTGGGAAGATCCTCTGGAGAAGGAAATTCCAGTATTCTTGCCTGGGAAATCCCATGGACAGAGGGGCCTGACCGGCCATGGGGTTGAAAAAAGTCATACATGACTTAGCAACTAAACAACAACAAAGTAATTTTACTTATATTTGTAAGAATTATGGATGGTGAATCAATTATTCTGTCCGAGTTAAGGATATTTTGAAGTGTCCCCTCTTTCAGCCATTCTGTTACCCCTTTTGGTTCAGCGTTACCTTTCCAGTCAAATACTCTGTAGTAAATGGCTTATTTTCCGTTTAGCAAGTTGAAGTCTAGTATCTCTTGAATTTTCTAAAAATAAATCCATTAATGATATTTTGGAACAGCTGAGATAAATAATAAATGGATTTAGAGTCACCTCAGAGTATATGGGAATTTGTAAGAGAACGCATAAATCCACTCTAATGGAGCAATTAGCTTTATACAGAGCATGGAGGTCTAAGGTGTGAGACAAGGTTTTCATTTGTTTTCCTTGATAATGTTCACTGTTAAAATGGAAAGAACATGTCATCTCTTGGCTTCACCTGTGACTGAGCCTGAATGGATGACAATACTTTTGTTTTTCTTTTTTCAAGATATCAGAGATTGAATAACAAAATACAGAGAATACTTAATCATGAGCCCACCTTGGACGCGGGCAAAAAGAAATGATAGAGCTATTGAGTGGTTTATTTGCTATCACGTTTTACCAGATAATTACTAATGTTTTACTTCGAGCAACAATGTCTGGAGTGCAAATTCACTTATAATACAGCTCCTTTATTGTAATGAATTTTTAGATAATTTGCTTGTGATATAGAGTGTTATTGAGAACAGGAATAATACATTAGCCTTCTTTATGAGCATTCAGATATCTAGTTTAGTACCATCAACTCTTAGGAGTTCTGCAAATGTGTTCACTAGCGTGTTGGACAGGTATAAATTTTTAAATTAATTAGGAAGACTGCAGGCATTCTTTTATTCATTTTTTTTAAGGTTCTTGGTCCACCTCCTGGCTTTTTCCTCCTCCTATTGGAAACCCCAATAGCAGCAGAGAGCTGAGACCCACCCCCCTTTCCCTGAACCTCATATATGGTCCTGGATGCAACCTCATGGGCACACTTCTGCTTTAGGCTCTGGAGCTCTCACCAGGATAGCAGGTGGAATCCAGACCACTTTTGCTGACCCCTCTAACCTCCCTTCTCTGTTGTTGGCAGTGGCGGCCCCTGATTTGCTGGATCCTAAGTCTGCTGCTCAGAACTCCAAACCCAGGCTCTCCTTCTCCACCAAACCCACCGTGCTAGCTTCCCGGGTGGAGAGTGACACGACCATCAATGTTATGAAATGGAAGACGGTCTCCACGATTTTCCTGGTGGTCGTCCTCTATCTCATCATCGGAGCCACCGTGTTCAAAGCCTTGGAGCAGCCTCACGAGATTTCCCAGCGGACCACCATCGTGATCCAGAAGCAGACGTTTATTTCCCAACACGCCTGTGTCAATTCAACCGAGCTGGACGAACTCATCCAGGTAAGGCGCCCAGGAGTTGTTACTCCGTTTTCCCTCTGGGGAAGACAAGTAAGAAGAGGCAGTAACTCAGCATTTGGCCGTCCATGTGCCCGTGGGGTCCTCTTCCACTTTTCCCCTTAGCCTGGACCGCTTTGGTTTCTTTTTCTTGTTATTGTGCCGCCTCCCTCTTTTCCTGCCTTTGTCGTCTCTTCTCCTTCTCGTTTACCTTCTCCTTTATTTCTCCGGCTCGCTGCTCCTTCTCATCCCCTCCTGCCCTTGTATTTCTCTGCTTCTTTCCTGTGTCACCTCCCTTCTTTCTGTTTGCCTTGTCTTGGAACTGCCAGTGAACACCCGTGCACGTGGGGTCACCCTGCTGGAGGCCCTCAAGTTGAGAGGACCCTTGCCGGCTGAGAAACTTGGCTGTGACAAATGAAGGGAAAGTACGAGGCGGGGAAAGTGCAGTAATTGTGGCACTGGCCGTCATAGGGAAGAAAAGATGGGTTTGTGGTGTGACCCGCTTCAGGTGGCTACCCCTCATGGTTAACAAGCCATAGCTCACTTCTTTAATCTAACCAAAGTATAACTCCAGTAACTGGCCTTTTTAGGTGTCTGTGCAGAAGTGATTAATCATTGCTTCTCTAAACCCCAACTAAAAGCAATTTACTACTAACACAGAAAAATGGAGTTTTTGAATAAAAAGTAATTTAGTTTTAATGTACTCTATAATGGCAGAGTAGTATCCTTATGGAAAAACTTTTTTTTTTTTTTCAAAAAAATGTTAATCCCAAAATGATGTAAAAATTTCAGTTAGATCCCTTGGAGATGGCTATATTTTTGTTGTAGATTTCTTTTGTTTAAAAGAATACATTGGTCCAACCAAGAATCTTGGTCAAGATGAAAACCCTAGAATTTTATTTCAAGGAGAGATCTGACTGATAGTTGAACACATTTTAATTATATATATATATATATTCATTTTTCTATGGAGCCTACTTTTCTTACCAGTTTTAAGTCAAATGAGGTTGAAAACCATTCTGTGAGTCATCAACTGAGCAGTTTCTTCCTTATGTTATGTTTGGTTTTTTATGTCATTTGAGTGAGCTGGGATAATCGATTGCGGGAAGAAATTATTAGTGATTTTTTACCCAGTTTCTTGCTCTACGGCCTTTCTTCTCATATTCCCTCTTGCCATGGATCCCCAAATGTTACTTCTGTCTTTTATCCCCCTATTTATAGAATACACACACAAGTTCTCATTCAAGTTTTGTTAAAAGCTATGAAAGCTAGTATGCTCTTATCCTCATCTACCACATTCAGCACTTCTGCATCTCATCTGTTGGACTTAAATTTTGGAAAGGTTCTTTAGCCACTAGATACTGAATTCCCTACTATTTGTAGATGATGGCGCCATTTTCAGTATTGACAATGTACCTGCCAGATAATATTGATTCAACCATCCCATTTCCTATTCCTGCATAAGATCATTTCCACTTCACTCTTGATTGGTGCATATCATCCGTAGCAGTACTAAAAATCTTTGAAGAATCCCCACTTCCCTTGAGTTTTAGAAGAGTTCCTGGTTATTTTGGCAGAGGGAACATGAAGTTGTGATAAAAATCTAAACTTTGGGATTGGATAAGATGTTTTAAGGAGACGGCAATGGCACCCCACTCCAGTACTCTTGCCTGGAAAATCCCATGGAGGGAGGAGCCTGGTAGGCTACAGTCCATGGGGTCGCTGAGGGTTGGGCATGACTGAGCGACTTCACTTTCACTTTTCACTTTCATGCATTGGAGAAGGAAATGGCAACCCCTCCAGTGTTCTTGCCTGGAGAATCCCAGGGATGGGGGAGCCTGGTGGGCTGCCATCTATGGGGTTGCATAGAGTCGGACACAACTGAAGTGACTTCGCAGCAAGATGTTTTAAACTCCATTTGAGTACTTTACTAGAGGTGTTATCTTGAACAAGTAATTTTCCTCTCTAGTCCTTAATCTATCTAGAATGAAGGAAGAAGAGCTATCAAACAGGCTGCTGTGAGGAGTAACGAGATAATCCATGTAAGGCATTGAGGTGCTCAAGAAGTGTTAGGTTTGTTTGCTCCTGTTGTGATTTTTCCTTCCCTGCTTATCCTTTAATTGGGTGGAAGCATCTGTTTCAGGTAGTTGCATTCTTACCTTCTCCAGAGAGATTGTCTTTGGCAGAAAAAGAAAATGTTACATTGTTTTTGGAATAAACACAAATGGAGCTCAGTCTATGACCTAATTTTTATTTCTTTCTGCTATCCACAGGCAATCCATTTTAGCCTTATTGATATTTACTGCTGATTGAGTATTTTTGCTTCTCAAAAAATCTTAAGGATTTTGGTGCTTAGTCAGTACTTTTAAATGCAGAGGTTACCTGTTATTTATAGTCATAGCCATCACCTTTCTAACCCTGTGGTTTAAATAAATTATTTTTCTCTCTTTGAATATAACTTCTTCTTATCAGAGAAATCTTTGTAATGGCATGGCTCCAAGGGTCAAGATCAGTGTCTAAATAGGGAGGAAAGCGAATGAGCCAGGAATCATATATTAGAATTACATTTCATTTGTGTGATTCTCATAAATTTCCAAGTGTTTTCCCCATGTTTGTTTCCCCTTTTACTCCTGCCTTAGAGCCTCATGAGTAGTCATATTAGCAGTAGTATTGCAGCACTACGGATTAGGAAATTTAACACAGAGAAAGCCCCACTGACTCACTCCGACAGTATCACTAGGATCAAAGTTCAGGTCTTCAGATCTGGTTTTATTCCTCAGAGTCTGCACTCTTTCATGGCTTTCAGTGCTGAGGGTGAATCAGGTGATGTTAGAAGTTCAGGCCTCGTGCTGATAGAGAAGGAACTCTGGATTCTTTTTGTGATGAGTGGGCAAGGAGGAGGAAGTGGATAGTAAGACAGTAAGACCTGCCTCAGTTAACCTTAGGTTACCTACATTAACCTAATCTTTGTTGTTATTGTTCAGTCACTAAGTCATGTCTGACTCTTTGTCACCCCATGAACTGCAGCATGCCAGGCTTCCCTGACCTTCACTATCTCCCGGAGGTTGCTCAAAGCCATGTCCATTCAGTCAGTGATGCCATCCAACCATTGCATCCCCTGTCACCCACTTCTGCTCCTGCCCTCAATCTTTCCCAGCATCAGGGTCTTTTGCAATGAGTCGGCTGTACATCAAGTGGCAAAGTATTGGGACTTCAGCTTCAGCATCAATCCTTCCAATGAATATTCAGGATTGATTTCCTTTAGGATGGACTGGTTGGATTTCCTTGCAGTCCAAGGGACTCTCAAGAGTCTTCTCCAATACCACAGTTCAAAAGCATCATTTCTTCGGGGCTCAGCCTTCTTTATGGTCCACCTCTCACATCCATACATGACCACTGGAAAAACAGTATCTTTGACCAAATGGACCTTTGTCAGCAAAGTGATGTCTCTGCCTTTTTTTTTTTTTTTACTATTAATTACACCTCTGAGTGGGCAATTGCAACCTCATTCCACGCTGCGGTTGTGTCACAGGGTAGGCTACGTTTGGGGGCAGGGCGGGAAGGGGAGATAGGGGAATGCAGCCTTAAGGCACATGAGAGCAACTTCTTCTTCTCTTTTGATTCCCAACATGTGTGTTCCATCTAAGTGCTGTTTTTGGCACAGGCCCTCTAAGGCAAGATTGAGGTGGTGGCAGAGATATCAAGACAAAGAGATCTTTTCTGGGATGAAATACTTTGAAAACTTTGATTTTTCAACTTTCTTTACATTTGTTAGTTTGATGTCAGTACAGAAAAGTATATGAAAACATCTTTAAATTTCAAGAGTCATGAATACATTAATAATAGCCAAAATTTAATGAGTAATTTCTATGTGCAAGGCAATGTTCTAACTCTTTATATGTGTTATCTCTTTTAATTCTCTTAAACAACTCTATGAGGAATGTGCTTTATTATGTATATTTAACTTATGTGAAACTGAATCAGAAGGAGCTAATTTTCTAAAAGTTAGACTGTACTGTTATTCAAAGCTAAATGGACAGACTCCAGAGCCTGTGCTTTACTGCCTCTAAAAACAGGTAATAAGCATCAAAGTTTGCTGCAAAGTTTTCTATCATTTTATTTAGTAAAGTGTAATGAATATCAAATTATAGTCCTCTATATGCAATGATTTATATTCAATAGCATAGCTTTCTCTCCATATACATAGAGAATATATAACCTGTATTTTAATATTCTTTTTGGACAACACTTCCTGGTTTACACCTGTTTGAATGTTGTAAGCCCGTAGAGGCATAGTTATATTGCTTTTAAGTCACTTCAGTTGTGTCCAACTCTGTGCCACCCCATAGATGGCAGCCCACTAGGCTCCTCTGTCCCTGGGATTCTCCAGGCAAGAACACTGGAGTGGGTTGCCATTTCCTTCTCCAATGCATGAAAATGAAAAGTGAAAGTGAAGTCGCTCAGTCGTGTCCGACTCTTAGCGACCCCACGGACTGCAGCCTACCAGGCTCCTCCATCCATGGGATTTTCCAGGCAAGAGTACTGGAGTGGGGTGCCATTGCCTTCTCCAATATGTGAAAAAAAGTGAAAGTGTTAGATGCTCAGTCCTACTCTTTGGACTGTAGCCTACCAGGCTTATCTGTCCATGAAATTCTTCAGGCAAGAACACTGGAGTAGGTTGTCGTTCTCTTGGAGATCTTCTCACCCCGGGGGTCAAACCTGGGTCTCCTGAGTGGCAGACAGAGTCTTTACTGTCTGAGCTACAGGTTGCTGTTGTTGTTCAGTTGCCAAGTCGTGTCCAGCTCTGCTCGATCCCACGGACTGCAGCACACCAGGCATCCCTGTCCCTCACCATCCTGGAGTTTGCCCAGGTTCACGTCCATTGAACTGGTGATGCCATCCAACCATCTTATCCTCTGTTGCCCTCTTCTCCTTCTGCCTTCACTCTTTCCCAGCATCAGGGTCTTTTGCAATGAGTCAGGTATTTGCATCAGGTGGCCAAAATATTAGAGCTTCAGCTATAGCATCAGCCCTTCCAAAGAGTATTCAGGTTTGATCTCCTTGCTGTTCAAGGGACTTGCAAGAGTCAGCTCCAGCACCACAGTTCGAAAGCATCAATTTTGCAGCACTCAGCCTTCTTTATTGTCCAGCTCTCACATCCATACGTGACTACTGGAAAACTCTTATATTAGGTGTACCTGGTTTTGATCTAGTTATTTCCGTGTTTGCTGAATCAGCTATGAGATTTAAAAAAAGAGCAAAAATTTTTGATCTATTCATTGATACAAAGTATTTCATGGGATATTTGACTTTTGTTTTACCATTTGAGCTCTACCCTCTGTGAGGTAGGTGGGTAAGTTATTCTATCTGCTCTTTGGGTGAAGAAACGGACACATTTAACATGTGGTAGGTCGTGTGGTAGCCTCAGATCTAGGTCTTGGAGTCTTCCTGTTGGGGGATTATATTCTCTGCACGGTTCCCTCCTTTCAGTTTTGTCCTTATGGATTCATTCAGTGGCGTTTATTGAGCACTTCCACTGTGTTGACCTTTGTGCTGGATATTGAGCCAAGTAAAGTGATGGAAATAACTTGGCTTCTCTTAAGATCCTCTCTCCTCCAGGGTCAATGGAGGAGACTGTTATGAACTTAATCATAAGGTAAGCACTTACGGATTGGAGCTGAGCTGCTGAGGAAGAAATTAACCACCCAGTGAGAGTGGAGAAGACACAGAAGAAGTAGTGCAAGGGAAACTGGATTTTCATTGTGGAATCAGAGCTCTCTGGAGGAAGACTGGGGATCAGCAGATGTTTGAGGCAGAAGGCATGGTGTAACTGGATTGTCTGGGTGTGACAGGCGGCATTATGAGCAAGTCTGGCAGAGGAGAGCAAGGCCTCTTGTTCCATATGAAGGAGGTGGGCTTTATCCTAGCCCTGGTCCCCTCCTTCTGGAGGAGGGGTGCCACTGAGGGCATTGGCTGGGTACCAGGGGATGCCTAGAGCTACCTGCCTTCTTAGAATGCCAACAGACTAGACTTAAAAAAAAAAAAAACAACACTTTGTTTTGTATTAATTCTACTATCACTTATTCATTCACAAGTATTTATTAAATTCCTGCTATGTGCATTGTCCCAGCCACTGAAACACAGTAGAGAATAAAACATGAAAATTCTTGCTCTGGGTGAGCTTGCATTCTCCTAAGGGAAGAGAGTTTGTTAGGGAGTGATAAGTCTCAGGAGGAAAAAATAAGAATGAAGAGGGGTAGGAAATGTTGGATGGTCCTGGTGATGAATGTTAGATAAGGTCACTGAAGAAGCTTCACGGATAAGGTGATTTTTAATGAAGGAATTAACTCAGGAACCATTTGGGGAATAACACTCAGCAGAGGGTTCTGCATATCCCAGAGATGAGAGCGTCCCTTGCGTGCAGAGGAGCAGCTGGGATTCTGGGAGGGCATGGGAGAGAGGGATGTCAGGCAGGTAATGAGGGCCAAGTCTTGTAGGGCCTTGTAAGTGATGATCAGGAGTTTGGCTCTTTTGGTACAGATGAGTGTCCTCTGGCGTGTGTTTCACCAGGATCCCTCTGGCTGCTGACTTGAGAATAGACTGCAGGAGGCCAAAGGCAGAAACCGAGAAAGCAGTTCTGAGGCTCCTGTGATAATCCTGGTGATGGATCAGGGATAAGGGGAGCTTGAAATAAGGTGGTTGTGGTAAAGGTTGAAAGATATGGTCAGATTCTAGATATAGTTTGCAAGGCTAGCCAGTGAGACTTACTCACGGACAAGATGGGCAGGGCAAAGGTGAGGCGTTAAAGGTAACCCCAATATGTTTGTCCTGAAGAACTAAGAGAAGGCAGTTTTCATTTTTCTGAGATGAGGAAGAGAGCCGGGGGAGCTTAGTTTTGGGCTCTGATAGTGTCCTTTAGACAGACTTTGGTTACTGAAGAAGATCCCCGCGTGTGTGCATGCTAAGTCACTTCTGTCGTGTCTGACACTTTGCAACCCTGTGGACCGTAGCCCACCAGGCTCCTCTGTCCATGGGATTCTCCAGGCAAGAATACTAGCGTGAGTTGCCATGCCCTCCTCTAGGGGATCTTCCCAAGCCAGGGATTGAACCCACAACTCTTATGTCTCTTGCATTGGTAGATGGGTTCTTTACCACTCATGCCACCTGTAAAGCCCAAAGAAGATTCATAGGACCCCCAGTAACAGTCAGGGAACATGGTACAGTACGGCAGCACCCACAGTCCATACTCTTTCCTTGGATGAAGAACCTCTGGTGTATGCTTAGAATGCCATGGGACCAGGAAGACCAAAACAGCGTCTTGACTGGAGTTTCCAGTCCCCTGCTGGCCACTTCGGCATTTTCTTGCCATACCGTCAGCCTCGGTAGCACCGCTTTCCAGGAGACTCTCTGGGACCAGGTGCAAATCATCTGTCACACTGTCATCCACAAATAATGCTGACAAGCTGGTGCTCACCTCCCTGAAGCGCCTCAGGCCGTGGTTATAAAACAGCCTTGATCGGCGTGTCTCATGCCTTTACCAGGGGACGGTGTTGTGTGGTTATTGTAGCCCAACGGCTCAGGCCAATTCCAGCCCAGCCAAGTTAAACCTGAGATGCCTGTGAGCACATCCAAGGGTTGATGTTGTGTGGGATGCTGGAGATGTGTTGGCCTTTTGGGGAAGGGTCAGGAGGAAGATATCCTTTTGGAACTCATCTTTATGCCAAAACCATTTGAAGTCAAGACTTTGGATAAAATCACCTGGAGAATGGGTGTAGGTTGAGATGGACAAAGATTATAGTAAACTCCCAGGAGAACGTTCAACATGTCGAAGTTGCTAAGAAATAGATCCCGAATTTACATGAATGATTGATTTACAACCTAAGAGTTCAAGGAGGTTTCTCTCATTTTAGCAGCCTGTATCACCCCATTCCCCCACACTTCCTAAGGTTACATTTTCTTTGCATAGAGACCCTTTAAAGAAACATGTAAAAAGTGGTCTCTAATCATGGGAGCCACTGAAAATGTTTGAATGGGGGGCAATTATGTTTGAGACTGTTTCTCTTTTAATGGCAAATAGGATAGTTGGGAATATGAAAAATGCACAAAAATATACTGATTGTATATGGTAGTGAGTGATACTACATGGTTCTACATAGTATCGTGATTCATACCGTTCTGTATACGATGGTTTGGTAGCTATTATTTTATTTTGTATAAGCATCCAGGTATATAAAATATTTGGCTTCCATTTAGGGGAGCATGTGTTCATCTTTTATACATATGTGTGTGTTTGTATGTGTGTGTGCTTTGTGGCTCAGTCATGTCTGACTCTGTTGGACCCTATGGACTGTAGCCCGCCTCCTACATCCATGGGATTCTCCAGACAAGAATACTGGAGTGGCTTGTCATTTCCTGCTCCAGGGGATCTTCCCAACCCAGGAATTGAACCCACTTCTCATGCATCTCCTGCGTTGGCAGAAGAAATCTACCACTTTACCATTGTGCCACCTGCGAAGCCCCATATATATGATACACACACACGTATGTTCATCTTTGATCATTTTATTTATGGATACAATATCATGTTGTCCAGAAAGCATCTAAAATGGCTGTCTTTTCTTTTGGATGAATTTTGGCTTTAGAACATTATTTTAACAAAAAAAGAAATACCCCCCAAATATTTAAACATCCCATAAATACTTTTGGGTTAATCTCCGGAGAAGGCACTTTTAGACAGCATAATGTGTAAATTTCCAGTTGCTGTTTGTTGTTCAGTCGCTCAGTGATGACCAACTCTTTGTGACCCCATGGACTACAGTGCACCAGGCTGTCCTTCACTATCTCGTTTGCTCAAACTCATGTCCATTGAGTTGATGATGTCATACAACCATCTCATCCTCTGTCATCCCCTTCTCCCTCTAGTAGCATGGATTATTCTACCAGAATATCTAGGAGTTATTTAAAAAACTGGGATTCAAGGTTGAGGATTGCTCAGGAGCACTGTCTTCACAGTTACAAGATGGAATATGGTATCAAGGGTGATACAGAAGTCTTAAGGAAAACCTTGTCAATTTCCAGTTTTCCTGGGATTTCCTGGAATTCTCTCATTTGCTACTTTCTTAGTGAGATGTCTTTGCCTCCCATCTCTCCCTATATTTTAATGCAATATGACTTTCAGAGTGAAAGCATTGAAATAGAAAACTTTTTTTCCAGGTGTAAGTACATTAAGTAACAACTGAGATATTTTCATTCACTGTTTTCTAATTACACTTAAGTTTTTGTATAAAGCATAAAAGTAGTTGTCAGAAAAATATTTTATCTCCAAAGGATATATGAAAATTAAGTAGTTAATATTTGTTAAAAGATTAGTAAGGTGCTATATGAATATTATATATCAATAAAATATGACCCAAACTGATATCATTAAAAAGGATTATTTTCAAATAATAATGACATGATTTGATAGCTGGAATGGTTATTGGAGAATATGAGAAATTCTTTTGCAAATACATTGTAATACATTTAAAAATAGATTTTGGCTGACAATTTATTTGGGCTAAACTAAAAATATGACTTAAATGTAAAGCTAAAATGGTATTAGAGTGAAGCTTGATTAGTATATATCTGTCAATATAAATTATGATGGTGGCTGTAAAATTCTTAGAGTTGTATATTTACATTTTAATTTTGTCATATATTTGAATACTATTTTGCATGTTAAGACATATTACATTACTTAATTCACATAGCCCCTGACATGTATATTTTAGTTCACATTTGTACAATGTGGAAACTGAGGCACAGACAGATTAAGTGCCTTGTGGTTCAGGAAGACACAAAATGGTACCTTGATTAGATTCTTCCTTGTGACTCCATCTCCAGGGCCTTTTGCTTAGATGGTTACACAAGAATGTGTGTAGCAGAATGTCTAGTGATAGTAAATACCTAATAAGTATTTAGTTCAAGGGTGCTGGACTGTGCTGTGCTTAGTCACTCAGTTATGTCTGACTCTGCAACCCCATGGACTGTAGCCCACCGGGCTCCTCTGTCCATGGGATTCTCCAGGCAAGAATACTGGAGTTGGGTTACCATGCCCTCCTCCAGGGGATCTCCCCAACCCAGGGATCGAACCCAGGTCTCCCACATTGCAGGCAGTTTCTTTACTGTCTGAGCCACCAGGGAAGCCCAAAAATATTGGAGTGGGAAGCCCATCCCTTCTCCAGATCTTCCTGACCCAGGAATCCAACCGCGGTCTCCTGCATTGCAGGTGGGTTCTTTACCAGCTGAGCTACCCCAGAAGCCCTAGTTCAAGAATACATCTTTTTAAGAAGTAATTTGATTTTGTTTGGTCAGGAAGCAGAGAGGTTATTCTTCATCATCCCCTTTTGTAGATAAGGAAACTGAGGCACAGAATGTCTAACCCCAGGTTACTCAGCCTTTTTTGGCTTAAGGTCCCGACAGTGGCATAACGAGCATTAGAATTGCAGAGTTGTCCTTCTGGAGATTCTGTAGTTCGTTTCCATTGTTCCAAATGCCTTTTTGAAAGCAACATTATTTTCTTGTGTGTTCTCACCCTGGGCCCCGGTTTTATCCAGTCCTGCAAACTAGATCAGATTTCTGACTTGTGCACCAAGGAGACACCGTCTTCATTTGAAGTTGCTAGTGCACCTATACACTCCTTGCTGTGCTTTGATCAGCAGCAGAAGGTGCAGCAGGTCTGTGAGTGTGAAGGCAAGATAGATGCTGTGGAAAGCTAGAGTACAATTATAAGGCCACAATGAGCAGCTAAAATACAATGCGGAAACACGTGGTTAGGCACAAGTCATGCTGAAGCCTGAGCAGGTGAGGTAAGTCAGGGAAGGCGACTTAGAGCTGGTGAATTCTTACCTGGAAGGAGGAGGTGGACAGAAGTGAAGAGTGGAGAAGCAGAGGGAAATAACTGCAACAGGCTAAGTTAACATTCTGTCTGTAGGATTATAGCACTTGCATCCCTTTCTTGACTTGTAACATTCACAAAGTATTAATAGTATCTTGTACAAAATCCAGATGATTCCAGTAGATATCAAGAAGAAGGTAACAATCTGAAGTACTTCCCCCCAGAGTTGGCCAAGACCTCTCTTTAGACTGGTGTGTGTGTGTGTGTGTGTGTGTGTGTGTGTGTGGGCACGCACATATTCATATGTCCATGCAGAACTGTACACACAAGGGATCACATAGGCATGCCATTTTGCCATCTCCATTTTTTGCTCACCGTTGTGTAGGGGGCAATTCAGGAATATTCCAAGTCTTCATGTTAGATATCGTCTGAAGGGTTTTGACATAGAAGACCTAACACAGAGTGCTGACCGCCCCCAATGTCCCTTGTGGTGGGGATTTTAATTCTCTTTTGGTCCTTTGGTCCAAATGGTTCATTCTTTTCATAAGTAATGTGTAGAGGAAACTGAAGCATTGACTGAAGGGTTCAAGTACGGAGTATTGAAGAGTATAGACTAGAGCGTGTGGCATTGCAAGAGAGAACTACTCCTCTCCTCTAGATCTTGGAGTAGTAGAACTGCTACATCCTGAAATGTTTTCATCTCAGGAAATGAATGATGGTTCTTTTTTAGCCATTAAACTGGGAGCCTCTGGTCTAAACTCAGAGGCATGGCCCCATTCATTCCTATTTTGTTAATTTTAAGTATTCACATAGATTAGATGATATCCTTTTCAGTAAGGGAATGAGATGATGTTTTCTATCTTTTTCAGCTGCTTCCCTGCCTTTTATTTTTATGAACATTTGAATATCTTGGCTGAATCAAGAAGAGTAATTTATCTAGCTTAGGATTTCTTACTCTTAACAATGGTACTAAGGAACATTTAGAAACAGTACCATGGTTCCCTTTATAAAGCCAGCTTTAAAAGGGATATGTCTACCCTGTGCATTCTGACATTATAAAAAATCTGTCATGGATCTAATATCCATAAGCTTCATTTATCTAAACTCTTTGAATTTAGCTGTATTTCACCCTGTACTTTCTCTTGAGATATGTCTCACTTTCTATTCAATAAAGTTTTTCCTTTCATTTGCTCTTTTATAGAATTACATCCTTTAAGTTTTAAGCCACTTGCCTAGTGAATTTTGCAAACAAAGGAATGTAATTCCCATCTAAAGAGAGGGACACTGTCTTTTTAATCTTCATCCCCTACCGCATCTAAATTCATTCTCACTCAGCTTGTATGCTTTTATAATTCTTGACGATGTGTCTTGGGTCTTTGACTTTCTGGTAGTCGTGTTTTTTAATCTTTTCCTTAGCTTACAGCGTCTCCTAGATTATTTTACTTAACCTTTTTTGAAGGATAAGTTAACATTTTGATAAGTGTCAATTAAATCTGTGGACAGTATTCCAGAAGAGGAGGAATCATAATGTAGCACAAGAGTGTCTGCCGGTTTTGATTCTTTCTGTCCTTTTTTTTTTCCCTTCTGTTTTCCTTCTGTTACCTGTCTAGTAATGCCTAGCGTTCGTATGCTAGCATTGTTGAATGATGCCTTCAGGCAAAGAATTGCAGTGATTTGAGGCTTCTTCTAGGTTACTGAAAACACTATTTGAAAAGGGTGCGTGCGTGTGTCCTCATTTGCTCAGTCGTGTCCGACTCTGTGACCACATGGACTGTAGCCCATCAGGCTCCACTGTCCATGGGGTTTCCCAGGCAAGAATACTGAAGTGGGTTGCCATTTCCTCCTCCAGGGGATCTTCCCAACC
Organism: Bison bison bison; assembly: GCF_000754665.1. NCBI lineage: Eukaryota > Metazoa > Chordata > Mammalia > Artiodactyla > Bovidae > Bison > Bison bison. The sequence continues at coordinate 3,477,435 of NW_011494894.1, forward strand.
CAGGGATCGAACCTGTGTCTCTTGCATTGGCAGGCTGATTCTTTACCACTGAGCCACCTTGGAAGCTCATTTGAAAAGGGTAACCTAGGTTATTTTCTCACAAGTCCATTAGTTTTCACTTGACAAAGATGAGCTTCAATTCTCATTTGTGTGCCTCTTCACCCAGGCACGTGAGATTTTAAAAATTTAATTGAACATCAGGTATTTCACAATCCTCAAGATCATGGTAGTACTTCCACTCTTTGACATTTCCCTTTTTAGTGTAAAATTAAAACTGCAGAACAGATACCTTCAAACAGATTTAAGCCTTTCAGATATATATGTATTGTATCTATATTTCTAAACTATTAAAGGCTTTCCTTTTAGATCTGTAACCAAATGTATGCTTTTTTTTACAAAGAATGTTTATTTCTCAGTCTTTAGTACATACTCTTCTTTTTATGACTTCTTACATTTTGTTAATTAGTTTCTATGTCCTTATGCACTCCCTTATAATAGCTATTTGATTGGCAAAGCCTCCTTTCTCTATGCACAACTGCTTTATTTCCCCTCTATGATTAGTTATCTTGCATATGTGTTCAAAAATATACTCAATGTGCTTTCATTCTGTTCTGATTTTAATTTTTCTCAGAAAACTCCAGTTTATTTAGAATTTGTTGTTATATGTGAGAGAGCTCCAATTAGTCCTCAGTCTATAATAATGTTTTGTGAAACTGCCAATATTTGCAGTGTCAAGTTTAAAAATGGCTTCCCAGGTGGCTCAGAGGTAAAGAATCTACCTGCCAATGCAGGAGACACAGGAGATGCAGGCTTGACCCCTGGGTTGGGAAGATCCCCTGGAAAAGGAAATGGCAACCTACTCTAGTATTATTGCCTGGAAAATCCCACAGAGAGAGGAGCCTCGCGGGCTACAATCCATGGGGTGACAAAGAGTTGGACATGACTTAGTGACTGAGCAGCAAGAGCAGCAGCCAGCCAGCAAGTTTAAAAGTATGTGCTTCTTTTTAGGGGTACCTAAGAAATCACAGCTTACCAGAAACTTGTAGAAGTAAGTTATGAAAAAAAAATAAATAAAATGAGATTATTATTTTATAATTAAAAAAAAAAAAAGAAGTAAGTTATGTTCTCTGGTGGTGTGACCATGAAGGGGACTCTGGGCAATAAGGAAAGTGACCAATGTGAGCACTTTGGACAAGGTGAAGGCCCGCAGTAGACACTGTCACACAACCAGGTTGGTTGCAGTGATGCACATTTCAGTAAAAAGAATTTTTAATTCTTAAATGTTCCCTTTTTAGGGTCCCCACATAGTTTCTTGGCTATTGTAAAACCTCTTTTCTCCAGTTATGCATCTATTGTTATTTTGCTAAAACTCACTTCGAGGAATATGGGGGGGTCATCAGAACTCATAAGCTAAAACAGGGCATGTTCCTTTGGGGCAAATGAAAAGTTCTCCTTTCCCGTCACTGTTATTCATATATATAGAGAGAGGGAGATTTAAAAATACTTGATATAAGGGACGGATATGGTAAAAGGCGCTCCTCTCTCCTTGGACATCGTGTGCATTTGGCCTAAGAGGACACTAATGGTGCCAGGGAAGCAGAGTCTGAGATTCGTGGGTGAGGAGACACTGGCCCGTGTCCGTTCAGATATTTGGTGTGGCTCTGAGAGCAGAGGTACCTCGCTTCTCCTCCATGTTTGAAGGGGCATCCTTAGGGAGGTTTTGTGTTAACCAAGAGTCACATGTATCTGTGGTGCTGTGTGTGTTTCCAACAAGGTGACAGTGTAGTCAGGATTCACTAACAGATTTCCAAGCAAGGCAAGGCCAAATGGGTTAGAAAGGAGAAGCATTGTTATTAGATGGTAGAGTTCTTATGTTTTATTTTCAGGGGGAATAAAGGGAAGGTCTTATTTTCTTTAAAATAGTCCTGGAGATGAATACAAATTATGTTCTTTAGTGGGCAGCATATTTTCACGTAGCAGCATCCAGGTGTTTCTTGAGCAAAGAAGCAGCTGGTGAATATGGCAGAAATCTCCTTGGCTTTGACTTTAGAGCCTGCTCAGGTGATTGTGCTGTTTTCTAGTAAAACAGAGTTTACAATGTTAATTACATATCAGTCCATAAGGAAATTTAAAGGTTTCTGGGTGCAGTTCTGAAGGTCCTGTTGGGTGAGGGAGGGGTTGGTGAGGATTTCTCTGAACATCTGTTTTACCCTTGCTTCTCAGAAGGTGAGGCAGGCTGCTGCTCTTCTCCATCTGTCCCAGTGGATACACACATCAAGAGCGTATGAAAAATGGAGACATTTATTTCCAGTTTTTATGAAAAAATTTTATAAGACAAAATTATATTTTGATTAGTCAATTTATCACTCATATAGGAGAAAAAGCATTGATTTGTAGCATAGTTTTGTGAGTTGGAATTTTTTTGGACATTTGGACACACACTGAACATCCTGAGTTCTCTCTTTTTGAATCCTCAGTTCAGTTCAGTCGCTCAGCTGTGTCCGACTCTTTGCGACCCCATGGACTGCAGCACACCGGGCTTCCCTGTCCATCATCAACTCCAGGAGCTTGCTCAAACTCATGTCCATCGAGTTGGTGATGCCACTGAATCCTCACTCGGAAATATTTTTCCATTCATCTGTCATATTCAGACAGCATATCAGCTCTTAGAGAGACCTGAAGTAACATGATGTGAAGATCTACCCATCTAAAGGAAGTAGTAAAAATGCACTTTCCATCTGCATGCAGTGTTTTTTAAAAGGTGTGGTTTCGAGCAAGAGGGGTCATCAACATAGAGCTATACTGACAAAGTGCTCTCTTGAAGCTGCTACACCAGTGGGAAGTGACTGAAGATAAAGAAGCAGCTCAACAAGATAATTTCAGGAAGTGCAAATAATCTAAAGACCAAAGAATGACCCAGTGAGATAGGGGAAGGGCTCCTCTAGGGCTGTGTTCAGATGAGTTTTCTCTGAGATGATGCCAGTGAGATGAGGTTTGAATGAGGGAGTCAGTCACGTAGAGATCTTGGGAGGAAGTGTTCCAGGAGGAGATGGCAGCAAATGCAAAGGTGAAGAGCATCCTTGGTGTGTCCTAGGACCTATGCAAGCACTGGTGTGGGTGGGCTGTTGTTTGTGAGTTGAGGGAAGCTGGCCAGAGCTTTCTAGTCTTCATAAATGGTCTAGGTTTTACATGTAATGGAAATCAACAAATAGAAAATTAAGAAAGAAGCGAACATAATTATGTCAAAATAGTGCTAGGCAAATAATACAGTGATTTGTTAGGGGGATTTAATCAAATAAAATTAGAGTAGTTGGATAAATTTTAATGAAAGTTGATTTTGTGAAGAATTTTAAGTAAGGGGGAACAAACGAGGTTTGGGCTAGTAGGAGAGGAGAGAGTCTTTCAGGAAGACATGTTAAAGGGTGATGATCCCTGGTAATGTGGGGAAGATAGGAGAGGACAGATGACTAAGAGTTCTGAAGCTGATACTAGATATTCAACCTAGTGTGTGTAAGATCCATTGGGAAGAAGATCATTTCAATGAGCATAGTAACTGCTAGATGATTTGCATGGGCTCTGTGTGGCAGAAGCCCTTTATTTTGTTTTTATTTTATCAAAATACATCCTAATCTCTATTTTAAGATATAAGATATATATTTATTGCTTTAAAAATTTGTTTTATTTAAAACTTCCCACAATAGTGACATTTCTGGTCATGTTACAGCTTACATACTACCATAAAAAATTATATAATTACTTTTTCCTTGATAAATATCAATGTTATTTCTTTCCTCTCTGATTAATAAGTTCCAAAGCTTCACACCGGTTTTCATTTCTGGAAGATGTTTATCAGATGATGACATTTGGCTCCTAATTTGAGCAGGCCTGAAGAATCTATTTCTTGAGGCTCGTTTTAAATAAATTGGTTTAATTAAAATTGTGAATAATGTTTTTTATAATATTGGTATCATTCCTCGGGCATATTTTTCGTGGACAGCCATACGGTGCTGTCTGTATGCATTATGCAAAAATAATGCAAAACCCAGTTTTTTGATAAAGACAAGACTTCCTGCTTTATTCTCCTTTTGTTAGTACCTCACAGTCTTATTATTTCTTGATCCATAGAGAACTTGTGTGTATGTTTGTCTGTGTGTTTTATGCCCTGTGAGTCTTATGCAGGATTAAATTGCTTTAGATAGCCTTCTTCCTTGAGCAAAAAGAAAAAAAAAAATACATTAATCTTATTATTAACCAAACTGCAGTGTATGTCTTTGAGTCTCAAAATACAGAGGACAAGCAAAAGTGATAACTTTTGTATCTGAAAGTCAGGGGATCTCTGAAAAAATCAGCAACATTTTTTCATAATGTATTTTGAATTAACTGCATACAATATTTTAAGGAATAAACTTGTTGAATTTGGAACTTGGAATCTATATTGCCTAGTCAAACTCTGTCATTTTAGAGCTAAACAACAAAAAAACAGTTCAACAATTTTTCTAAGAGCCTGCTACCAGTTAGTAACAGAACGATATTGGATCCATGAATTCAAACTCCCTAAAACTTCCCCCACCTCCCAATTTATCCTTTTTCTTTTTCTCTAATAAATATCAGCATGTTTCTAGGATCAGGGCTGATAGACTAACATTTTTTATTTTGTTGAAATAAATAATCCATATATTTTGCTTTTGCCATCTGTTTATAGTTTGTATCTCCATACAGACATGACTCATTATTTTTACACCTATCCATTGCTTACTGCCTCTTACACTGAGTGAATGAATGAATGAGACTATGATTTAAAATTGTATTTTATAATATGTAATTTTTGAAAAAACAGCCACCTCTCTCAGTTTGTACAGACTGATCATGTACAGGGAAAGACTTTCATCAGTCTGCCCAGAATGAGATTTGGTGGGTCTCAAACCTTTTATGTGGATATGTATGTGTGTTAGTTGCTCAGCTGTGTCTGACTCTTTATGATCCAGTGGACTGTAGCCCTCCAGTCTCCTCTGTCCATGGAATTCCCCAGGAAAGAATACTAGAGTGGGTAGCATTCCCTTCTCCAGGGGATATTCCTGACCCAGGGATTGAACACTGGTCTCCTGCATTGCAGACAGATTCTTTACCATGTGAAGTACCAGGAAGGCCCAGACTTGCACATATAAACTCCCGGTTAGATGGGCTTGCCTGTTTGTAATCTCTTGCTACCTGTGGAGTATATGTACAGTAACTTCAGGTTTTCTAGAGCTACTGCAGGCTTCCCAGGTCTTTTATGCTCAGTAATCCTAATGTTTCTAGAATATGCTGCATCCTATTAGTGCTTTGAGTCAGAAGAGATAGAAACCAGTCCTTTGAGTAGCCTCCCCAAAAGCCAGAGAGTTAGACACATGCTCCACTCTTGTCAGTGCCCTGACGGAGAGCTCGGTAAGATGTAACTGACTGACTGCTGTACCACGGGTCCTCTGGGGCAGAAGCAAGCTTCAGTCTACTTAGAACTTTGGTTCTCAGTGTCTGCTAGGCATCTAGAGTGTATGGAGTCCTCTAAGTGCTCTAAGATAGGCAAGACCAAAACCTGTCCTGTGGGTGGTACCCCCAAAACACAGGACATTAGATGTGTGTTCCAATTTCTTTCCTCTGTAAGGAGAAGCCAGAAGCTGAGTTTTCTCCCAGTTGCACCACACTGAACTGCAAGGTGGGGGGGAGTTGTGCCAGGATTTTTTCTACCAGCTTTGATGCAGGTGATTTCATGCTCATTTGAAGTTTAGGAACTTCTTAACTGATTTCTGGATTTCTTGCTAAGGGAACTGGTCTGTGCATTGTTGAATTAATATCTCTTTCTGGGGAGGCAGGGTGGGGTTGGAGAATCTTGGGATTTCTATTTTACCATCTTGCTGATGTCACCCAACTTAAGGACATGAACGTTAAAGCCATGAATAACTCAGTAAGATTTTTATAGTTATCTTAATAGAAGGAATAAATAAGTAAACTAATAAATATATAAGGTAATTATAAATAAAACCCCCACAATTCTAAGTGTTTGAGACAGTAACACAGTTTGTGTGATAGAGTCACTGTGAAGTGAAAGTCTCTCAGTCGTGTCTGACTCTTTGTGCCCCCTTGGACTATACAGTCCATGGAATTCTCCAGGCCAGAATACTGCAGTGGGTAGCCTTTCCCTCACTGCCTTGGCTAATTAATCAGCAGATCAGGGAACTCAGATATTTTAGCATGGATCTTGAAGGTAATAAATAGCTATACATAGACATGTGAATAACCAGGGGAAGGCATTCCAGGTAGAGAGAACAAAAGCAAAGGCCCAGAGATAGGCAGATTCTTGGCCTATTCAAGAAGGGCCACTTCATTTATCCCCTCTAACCAAGGGCCACTTGGTTAGAGGGGATAAATGAAGGGGAAATAAATATTTAAAAAGGTTAGAGGAGTAACAGGAGCTCGGATCCTATTTGTTGTTGTTCAAGTCGCTAAGTCATGTCTGGCACTTTGATACCCCATGGAATGTAGCTTGCAGGCTCCTTTGTCCTCCATTATCTCCCCGAGTTTGTCCATTGGGTCAATGATGCTATCTAACCATCTCATCCTCTGCCGCCTTCTTCTCCTTTTGCCTTCAGTCTTTCCAGCATCGGGGTCTTTTCCAATGAGTTGGCTCTTCACATCAGGTGGCCAAAGTATTGGAGCTTCAATTTCAGCCGCAGTCCTTCCAATGAGTATTCGGGATTGATTTCCTTCAGGATTGACTGGTTTAATCTCATTGTAGTCCAGGGGACTCTCAAGAGTCTTCTAGCACCACAACTTGAAAGCATCAATCTTCAGTACTCAGCATTTTTTATGGACCAACTCTTATATTCATGCATGACTACTGGAAAAACTACTGCAGCCATGAAATTAAAAGACGCTTACTCCTTGGAAGGAAAGTTGTGACCAACCTAGACAGCATATTCAAAAGCAGAGACATTACTTTGCCAACAAAGATCTGTCTAGTTAAGGCTATGGTTTTTCCAGTGGTCATGTATGGATGTGAGAGTTGGACTGTGAAGAAGGCTGAGCACTGAATAATTGATGCTTTTAAACTGTGGTGTTGGAGATGACTCTTGAGAGTCCCTTGGACTGCAAGGGGATCCAACCAGTCCATCCTAAAGGAGATCAGCCCTGGGTGTTCTTTGGAAGGAATGATGCTAAAGCTGAAACTCCAGTACTTTGGCCACCTCATGCGAAGAGTTGACTCATTGGAAAAGACTGTGATGCTGGGAGGGATTGGGGGCAGGAGGACGACAGAGGATGAGATGGCTGGATGGTATCACTGACTTGATGGACGTGAGTCTGGGTGAACTCCAGGAGATGGTGATGGACAGGGAGGCCTGGCATGCTGCAATTCATGGGGTCACAAAGAGTCGGACACGACTGAGCGACTGAACTGAACTGAACTGAACTGAAAGATATTTTAATGTAAGACTAATTTTTCTCAGGATATTTTTTTTAATTTTTTTATTGAAGGATAATTGCTTTACAGAATTTTTTTATGGTTTTCTGTCAAACTTCAAAAATGTCTCCACTTTTTAATATGTTGTGTAGGTTTATCATAGCTTTCCTTCCAAGAAGTAAGTGTCTTTTAACTTCATGGCTGCAGTCATCCTCTGCTGTGATTTTGGAGCCTAAGAAATGAAAATCTGTCACGGCTTCCAATTTTTCCTCTTTTATTTGCCATGAAGTGATGGGATCAGATGTCATGATCTTAATTTTTTTAATGCTGAGTTTCAAGTCAGCTTTTTCACTCTCCTCTTTCATCAAGAGGCTCTTTAGTTCTTCTTTGCTTTCTGCCATTAAAGTGGTATCACCTGCATATCTGAGATTGTTGATATTTTCCCCTAGATTACAGCTTGTGATTCATAGGGCCTTGTAAATTGGTATATGGGATCCTAGATTTTTCTCAGAATGACTTGCAGGACCATGAACACACTTGGGACAAAGCAGGGACCTGATCTGACTTATAGCTTAAAGGGATCACTATGGTTGCCCTGTGAGGAGTAGAATGTAGTGGATGAAGTTGGAAATCCACTGCAAGAGCCCAGGGGGAGATAGTGGTGACCTGGATGAGCAGGGAAGCAGTGAATGTGATGAAATTTCACATTGGGATCTTTTGAGGGTAAAACTAGCAGATTTTGCTGTGAGGTGTGAGAGAAAGGAGTCAAGAATGATTCATAGGTTTTGGACCTAAAAAACTGGAAAAATAGAGTTGCCAACTGTTGAGATGGGAAAAACTCATATGGAGCAGGTTCAGGAAGGAGCTTAGAAGTTCGACTTGGCATGTGGTCGGTTTAAGTTGCCTTTCAGACATCCATGCAGGGAATGGTGCAGGATGAAGAATACCTCTGGGAGTTATCATCATATTGACAATATTGAAAGCCTTGAGTTTAAATGAAATCACTTAAGAGTGTGTGAGTGGATAGAGAACAGAATCATGGGCTCAAAGGTGAGGGGGATGAGACAGAAGTCAGGGAGATTTGAGGAAGGCTAGACTGTGGTGTTCTGTGAGCCAGACACGTTGCCAGGTGGGAGAGATCAGCTGTGTCCAATGCTACTGCAAAGTCTTACTCTCTTTACCATGACCTGTAATATGCAATTAGAACTCTTATCAGCTCTTGTTAGTGATTTTATGTGTACTTAGAAATCAGTAAGCACAACCTTTGCCACAAATAATCCTTGAGTAATCAATATTACGCTAGACATACAGGCCATGTGTGACACAAAGATACAAGACAAGGCCTGATGGGCATTTGGGGTGTATTATACACAGGTAGACAAAATAAACAAGATGTTCACCCAGCTTCAAACTTATGAATGGGACTATTACTTAAAAAGAATTCATTTATAAATGTAGTTCCTACTTGGAACTTTCAAAGTGTTATCACATATAAATAATACTATAAATAATAGTTGTCTCTAAAGCTAGGTACCCAAAGCTATGCTGCTGCTGCTGCTGCTGCTAAGTCACTTCAGTTCTGTCCGATTCTGTGTGACCCTATAGACAGCAGCCCACCAGGCTCCCCTGTCCCTGGGATTCTCCAGGCAAGAACACTGGAGTGGGTTGCCATTTCCTTCTCCAATGCAGGAAAGTGAAAAGTGAAAGTGAAGTCGCTCAGTTGTGTCTGACTCTTAGCGACCCCGTGGACTGTAGCCCACCAGGCTCCTTCATCCATGGGATTTTCCAGGCAATAGTACTGGAGTGGGGTGCCATTGCCTTCTCCGACCCAAAGCTGTAATACATCTAAACTGTAACACTGAGACCAGTGACTGATTTTTCTGGTTATTTTATTATTTGTTTACTTACTTTGAAACTCATGATCCATTTAGTCTCTCTATACCTCAGCTTTTGTGGAAAATACGTTTGAGACACCTAATTCCTGTCAAATGATACCATTACTGATAGTGATCACAGGGTTATTTTTATGAGATGATGAAGCATCTCAGGTCTTGCACTGCTGGTTCCCAATAGTTCCTTAAGGAGAGATAGCTGTTTGGAACACACACTATAGTTGCACACAGCAGGGGACTAAAAATGAAAAAAGTGAGTAAGTGTTGCTTTACTGTGACTTTTCAGTCCTCTCTCTTTCTGCCCAGTTTAAACATAGTCTATCCTGCTCATCCCACTAGCATAAACACATTCTGGTGTTGAAGGAGTTTGGAGGGCAGGAGAAGTGAAGATCACAAAGTATGTTTAGCCCGTCTTGGTACCTCTCCAGGCACTAAACCCAGGCTCCAGCACAGGCTGCCCCGGTAATGGTGTCTTCATATCCTGGGCTTCTGAGCAGAGGGGGCCCTCTAGTCTCATGCTTATCACATGGCTTTTAGGGCATCTTCCCTTTCGTAGGTCCCTCGGCCGGGAAGATTTCCCTGGAGAAGGAAATGGCAACTCCCTCCAGTATTCTTGCCTGGAAAATCCCATGGACAGAGGAGCCTGGTGGGCTGCCGTCCATGGGGTCACACAAGAGTCAGACAGAACTTAGCAACTAAACAACAGCGACCCCGTCCTAGGTTGCTGTGCTCTGAAATGGTCTTGGGATGGGTGTCTGTGTGAATGAAGACGAACAATACTGCATATGTGAGTGACTAACGTAAAAAACATGAGGAGAGGACGCCAGGCTCGTTTTCAGTGCAGATGGGTGTTATGACACTCCTAAGTCAGGCTGAGAGGTGCCCGAGGGAAGAGTTTAATTGCGTTTTTGTGCATTAACTACTGGACAGGTGTCAAAGGGTAGCTCCATCATTCCACTTGGCTTGAAAAAGTGTAAGAAATTCTATCAGGCTCCTATTTTCAACAAAATGGACTTCCACCAATTCACATTTGCTGTAACTGGTGAGTATATGAGTGTGTAATTGAGAAAGATGGGGGAAATTTTTAGAAAACCTAAGAAGCTAAGACAGACTAAGTATGAATCACTACATTTTGGGAAGTTATTCATATATTATGTTTTTTCTGACTTGATTTTGTGACATTAAGAGCCCAGACATATTAACACATTAAGCAGTTTTGCAAAACTTCCTATTCTCTGCATAATGTTAGCAAGTCATTCGTAAATCTACTCTGCAATGTGTTAAGAAGTTTTACCTGGATCTTGAAAGCATAGACATTTCTTGTAGGCTTATTAATGGCAATGAGTCAGTTCAGTTGAAGTGAGAAATCCATGAACTTTGTGGTTCCTGAGACATAGGGACTGATTATCAGAATATTACTGGAATGTTTTAGTATTGTGATATTTTGCCTTTACAGGTGACTGTTTTGTGGTGTGGGAATTTTGGTTTACTGTAACACAAACTGGGTTAACTACTTACTTTGTTGACTCTGCAGGTGTACATACACCTCAAGATTTTCAATCCTTGTCATGATGTTTTACTTACATATTCAGGAAGGGCAGGAAAAATTCACTTGTTTTTAAAATATATTATGAAAAAGAGGTTGCCTTTCTGTGAAAACCTGAATAGCTTCCCTAACTATTTCCCCTGGCATCAATTTTGTGTAGGTGTTAAGCACGTTTTTGTTTAAACTGGTATCTATTATGGAAATCTATGCTTAAGTGTGATGGAAAATCAAATAAGTGGAAGCCTGTGACATTCTGTGGAAAAGGCCAACAGAATCTCCAAATTTGGGAATTCTATGGATGTGTGTAATTGACGGAGTAAAACTGCCTTTGTTCCATCCTGGACTATTTTTTTCCATCAGTCTAGAACTTCAGGTTTTAAAAACAGAGCATGAATAAATGCTGGTTGGTGGTGTGCCTTGGGCAAACTGGTGTAAAAATATTGCCTGGTGCTGTGTCTCCTTGATCTCCCTCTTCCACCTACCCAAATCCTATTTTAAGGATAACCTCTTTCAAAAGAACTTCCTAGACAGAGTGTGACGATAACTTGTATTAAGTTCCTATCTTATTCTTCTAGACCTGTCTTTTTGTTAACTGAACAGCCTTTATCTTTTTCTTTTCTACTTGTTCTTTTGTTTCTTTCTGACTTCTTGCTCCCTCTCCTCTCTCCAAATTTTCCTTTTCTTCCATTAACCAACCCCCCCCCCCCCCCGCAATTTATGCTGAGATGAGGTGGAAAGGGACAGATAGACAGAGATTAACATTCTGATAGAATATTAATGGACCATAATATGGAATGTAGGAAAGTTCATGGAAAAATGCACAGCTGGGGAAATGCAGGTTTCAGTCTGCTTGCTTGTACATGTATTTTTTTTGGCTCTTTCAGAGTTACAAGGACTCAGATCTTGGCCATGTTTTATTGTTTCTATATCACAGTGTCATTTCATGCAGGATTAAAAGAATAGCACAATTTCAGTGTTTCCAGTTTGATCCTTGTCTGATGTATAAATCATCTCTATAATCATCTTTCACATGATCACCTGAACTTGGATTCTGTTATACAAATTCATTTAATGATAGAAGAGTAGTATGTAGCTACTCAGTGAGATTTTGATGACTTCAAAATGCCTTGGAACATGCTTATGTTAGATGAAAACTTGAAAGCACATTAATTATGACAACTATTAAAACCAAAAATTGAATATATGCATGTTGTAAAAAAAAAAAAGCGTTTTCAGGGACAGTGAGTGAACATTTTAATTCTTATTTTTCCAAATGTTCAATATTGTATATACACAAATGTATATATATCTATAACTTGTATGATTTGAAAACAGCTTCCAGAGTGGATAAAACAGGGAAGGCGACCCTCATACCCTGTGATGTGCCTCTTGCTTCTGGCCCTGTTGATAACATCCACCTCCAGCTTTCTGCTGTTTCCTACTTTGGACTTTAAGCTTTTGTTTCTACTAGTAGGAAATAAATTTACACTTACAAAAGAACAAGAAAAAAGCTGTACACTTCATTAGTGTGTATAAAAATAGCTTTGACATGCAATGGCATAGTCCTTAAATAGAAAGAAAAAGTCTTGGGAAGGTAAGCCAGATGTTTACTTTTAGAGGTGCTTTCTAAAATCTGGTATGTGGAAATTGCTTTCTGTAGGTAATACTATCCTTTCTAAGCATTAAGAATTAAGCTTTTTGCGTTTTTTACAGAAAGGACTCTTCTTTACAAGAAGTTTCTAATTAATGTGTGGTTAAACTTAGGTCATGCATTGTGTGGAAACACATTCTAAGGGCTTTGAAAGCCTTTTTAAGATAATAGGAAATGTGTTTTGACTCAAATTGTGTCCAACAAAGACAAAAGATTAAAAACAGTACTGCATATTACCTTTCTGACTTAAAAGATATACTCTGGGGAGGCCTTGAAAACTTCCTCCTTTACCAGACTCTAAATATAGAATGATGTAATCACCTGTGTTCTGTATGAGATATGCAAATGTTCTACTCCATCTTTTTTCTGCATATAAAATCAGAAATATATCTTTTAAAAATAAAAATGTTGATGTTAGATTTAGAAATCTGACCTTTGCCGATACTTAAAACAGTTCATTTAATTGTGATATATAATTTTGGAATTTATCTTTCTTTTTTGAATTTATGTAGGTGCCTCTAATTATCCTAGACAGGGGAAAAAACAAGAAAAAAAATGTCATCTTTATGTAACTATAGAATTTTTTTTATCTTGACTGATTTTTGTTAGGAAATAAGTTACATAATGTGTTTCAGGTTCATTTATTAAACCAGAGGTTAGAATTGTACATGTAGTATGAAATATTTGATGTCAAAAGATGAATATACACATTTACTGATAGCAAATGTTATCATCTTAAATAGTAGATAATATCACCTGATTTCTGAGATGTGTGCAAAAGTTGGACATAACGTGAATTTCCAATAAGGATGCAGTGGTTAGTTCATATTTTCTCAGAATAGCATTCTCAGCCATATAGAATTCTTCTTAAGCTAACACATACATATCCTTCACAGTAGGACTATATGCAAGACCATACTAGATTAATTTGCTGTTAATAGTTTCCTGCTCATTAGAGTTAGCTTTAATTCTGCAGTATGATGGCTCAGTGGGTAAAGAATCTGCCTGCAGTGCAGGAGACTCAGGAGATGTGAGTTTGATCCCTGGGTCAGGATGATCCTCTGGAGAAGGAAATGACAACCCACTCCAGTATTCTTGCCTGGGAAATCCCATGGACAGAGGAGCCTGGGGAGCTATGGTCCAAAGAGTGGCAAAGAGTCAGACATGACTTAGCAACTAAACACTCAACACAAGTGTTAGGCTCAATGAAATTTATCATGTTATAAACTCTTAATGAAAACATATATATCATTCTGTTGTATGCTATTATGAAATTGTCATTTGATAGATCAAAAAGTGCTTGGATATTGGCCATTTGGTGTAGTTTAATCAGTATTGTCATTAGCTGAGAGCTACTGCTGGAATGTTTTTATGGAGCTGTGTGCTAATGCCATATGGTTTTCAGAAAGTTGTTTGATTCCTTGTTGGATTGTCAACTATCTCAATTGACATTCTGACAGAAATATCTCAGGCAAGGAAGCCTGTGGCACTGTTTAACTTTCCAGAAGACCAAGAAAGGACCCAAGTCGAAGAAGATGAGTTTGGTTTCTGGGGATTTTTCCAGTGGTACAAAGGATATCATGGGTTGCCTTTGTATGTAAACTTGCAATGAAACCCTAGAATGTTACTTCTTGGCTGAACCTGATTTAGTTTGTAGAATGGCCTGGAAAGCAGCCCCAGTGATTAAGACTACAACCTATCACTGACATTAGAATAGAAGTTTCTTATGCAACAGTTGTCTATAAATAACATTTAAGACAGATATTTATGGCTAATAAAGATTTTCCAAAAAGCGCCTAGGAAATGGACAAACAAATGTTATTATTCATTGATTAAAAAATGCCGATTGAGGTTACCTAGGATCTCCCAGTGTTGCATCTAAATGCTGAGTCTGGAAGAGTAAAGGCCATTTTGAGATACTCTGGTTCTATCTGGGGCTTCCCTGATAGCTCAGTTGGTGAAGAATCCACATGCAATGCAGGAGACTCCAGTTTAATTCCTGGGTCGGGAAGTTCCCCTGAAGTAGGGATAGGCTACCCAGTCCAGTATTCTTGGGCTTCCCTTGTGGCTCAGCTGGTAAAGAATCTGCCTGCATTGCGGGAGACCTGGGTTTGATCCCTGGGTTGGGAAGATCCCCTGGAGAAGGGAAAGGCTACCCACTCCAGTATTCTTGCTGGAGAATTCCATGGACTGTATAGTCTATGGGGTGGCAAAGAGTCGGACACGACTGAGTGACTTTCACTTTCACTTTCTGGTTCCAAAGCAGCTCACATCATCTGATATTAGGTAATCATGGTATATTGGTACATAGCCAGAAGGTTAGGGATGAGCATAAGGATCCTCTCAGTTCAGTTCAGTTCAGTTCAGTTGGTCAGTCGTGTCCGACTCTTTGCAACCCCATGAATCGCAGCACGCCAGGCCTCCCTGTCCATCACTAACTCCCGGAGTTCACTCAAACTCACATCCATCGAGTCGGTGACTCCATCCAGCCATCTCATCCTCTGTCATCCCCTTTTCCTCCTTCCCCCAATCCCTCCCAGAATCAGAGTCTTTTCCAATGAGTCAACTCTTCGAATGAGGTGGCCAAAGTACTGGAGTTTCAGCTTTAGCATCATTCCTTCCAATGAACACCCAGGGCTGATCTCCATTGGAATGGACTGGTTGGATCTCCTTGCAGTCCAAGGGACTCTCAAGAGTCTTCTCCAACACCACAGTTCAATAGCATCAATTCTTCAGCGCTCAGCTTTCTTCACAGTCCAACTCTCACATCCATACATTACTACTGGAAAAACCATAGCCTTGACTAGACGGACCTTTGTTGGCAAAGTAATGTCTCTG
>NW_011494894.1:3492896-3544673 GCF_000754665.1 Bison bison bison
GTTGGGGAAACAGTGTCAGACTTTATTTTTTTGGGTTCCAAAATCACTGCAGATGGTGACTGCAGCCATGAAATCAAAAAGGGTCCTGTAGCCTTTGGCAAAAGTTCTCAAGCATCGTTGCATATTATTGATGGATGATGATTGTTTTTTGTAGCATAACAATAAATAGCAATGATACCTACATAATATCTTCCCACAAAGTCATTTGGCAATGAGAACATAATTATTTTGCTTTCCTCATTATGCATCTTCAAGTCTTTCAAAATGGTCTTGTTTACATGGTTGAAGTGGTCAGACCTGTGTGAAATGGTCAGATGTGTGATTTGACTTCTTTCCTAAAGAAGAGCCTCCTCAGGGTGAAATTAGTTCCCCCACAAAGATATAGTGACCAAAAAGGTATAAAATTGTGTCTTACAGAAATTTGGCAAGAGAGTATTTGTTCCTCTTTGAGGAACTTTGTCATTATACAGATGTCAGTATAACTCTAGTTGGATTTAGCTATTATATCAGTTGAGTAGAAGAAATAATGTTCTTTTTCAGAGGAGAAAATGTGAGATCAGTCTTAAATATCAGTTAAAAGAAGCTGTCACTGAACCAGTTCCTGGACATCATTGTGCCTGTGTGCTCCGTTGCTTCAGTCACGTCTGACTCTTTGTAACTCTATAGGCGGCAGCCTGTCAGGCTCCTCTGTTTGTGGAATTTTCCAGGCAAGAATACTGGAGTGGGTTGCCATGCCCTCCTCTAGGGGATCTTCCCAACCCAGGGATTGAATCTGCATCTCCTGCCTTGCAAACAGATTCTTTACTGCTGAGGCACTGGGGAAGCCCCGTACATCATTGCTGTTGCCCAATTAGATGCCAGTGCCTTGTACCTGCAGTTTGAAATTCTTGTATCACTTCAAATTTTCAGATTACTAGTGTGACCCTACTTTTAGGATTATAGGTGTAATAGCATATTTTAGTGACATCTTGATTATAATATTAACAGGGGAGGAATCTGTAGTAGGCTTTCAGAACAATCTGTATTGTTCTGGTAAACATGAACATCTGAGCATCTGAGCAAAGGAGAAAAAAACGTGAAATCAGAAATTGTATTTTAAGATTCACAATATAACCTACTCTGAAAACAGTGTGTTCTTCAGGCCTTCCCTGGGGTTGCTTACTTTCTAATAGCTATTCCTTAAAGCTAGTCAAGTACTTTAATACACATGAGAAAATTATTCTTGGGCATTGGACTCCCAGGAACATTTTCATGATTGTCATCGATTGCCTTGAGTTCCAAACCTATACTGCTGCTGCTGCTAAGTCGCTTCAGTCGTGTTCGACTCTGTGCGACCCCATAGACGGCAGCCCACCAGGCTCCCCCGTCCCTGGGATTCTCCAGGCAAGAACACTGGAGTGGGTTGCCATTTCCTCCTCCAATGTATGAAAGTGAAAAGTCAACGTGAAGTCGCTCAGTCGTGTCCGACTCCTAGCAACCCCATGGACTGCAGCCCACCAGGCTCCTCCGTCCATGGGATTTTCTAGGCAAGAGTACTGGAGTGGGGTGCCATTGCCTTCTCTGAAACCTATACTAGTCTCTTACAAATAAGTGTGTCAGCATGGTTTGCTGTTAAAGCTCAATATAGTTCCAAAATGCCAGATGACATTGAGACATAAACAGTACAATTCAAAAATGCACAAATTCCCATTAGAACTCAGTGAACTTTGATTCTAAAGCCACCATTGTCATGGAAACCAAGGTTTTTTTAATAATTACTTTTAAGAGCAATTACCTTTATCAACTCTAGGAGTATAAGCCTCTCAGAGCTCTGTTTCTTAAGTTTAATTTCTTATTCTTGAATAGAATCATGTATGCAACTGCCTTTCATTTTTTTTCGCTATACATATATATTTACTTTGTTAGATTTGTACAATTTTTTGTAGCTTTGTGGGTGTATATATATATATATATTTAATACAACTGCCTTTCCTTAATGCACGTTCTATGTAGATGAGCTGAAAAGCAAAATTGAGTGTGAATCCATTGAAGATTATTTTATACTATTTCTATTGTAGGTTTTATGTTTGGAAGTCCTCTCTTAATCAATACTTCAGGTAATAATATGTTAGGATTAAATGCAGAGGGTCCTACATTTCCTTTACCCTAACCTAAAAAATACAACTTATTCATAAATTGTCAATATGGTTGTTCATAAAAGTTGTCTTTAGTGGAAAAGTGAGTTTTTATTGTACATGAGGTGATTGTTGCTTTAATCACATAATATGGCACATACAGGAACAGTTCTCAGAAAGGCATTTGTTAAGTGCTCTGATGGCCCGAACTGACATTGAAATTACAGAGTCTCTTAGGTCTGTGTCAGTGCCCTCACCAAGGGCATCTGATATCCTTTGGATGTTGACCAAGGGACCTTGTACAAATAGATAAAATAAATTTATCAGAATATTTCAGAGAAAGGACCTCATGGTAGACTCATTCTCACAGTGATTTGACATGTTCCTGGTTCCATCTAAAGCTTCTGTTGCAATAATGACAGCTCTGTGATAACTATTTACAACCCACACGTTGCCAGACATTACTGTCTCTAAGTCTACATATGCTTCTTTTGGATTTAAATAATTTGTGGAACTTATCCAACTGTCTGGGTGATGCTGCGAACCTTGTCATCGACAAGCAAAAGAATAAACTAAAATGATGATGCTGGCTATGGATGTTATATTGTCAGTTGTTGGAGGACTTAGCTGGCTTCTAGGGACTAAAATAATTAATTTTACTTAATTAAGTGGAATCACAAGACATGTCTTATCTTTTTTCAATTATATCACCCATGTTTTTACTTCCCTGTTGTCTCCCCATTGCCTAGCACCATAAACAATTGGTAAATATTTTTGAATAAATGAATATGTTGAAGATATACTTTTTAATTAAAGTACAGTTAACATACAATATTATATTCATTTCAGTTGTAAATCATAATGATTCAACATTTAAATATATTACAGAATAATCATCCTGATAAATCTAGTAACCTCCTGTTCTATACAAAATTATTAGAGTGTTACTGACTATATTCCTTTTGCTATATATTACATCCTTGTGACACTGATTTTATAAGGAAGTTTTTGCTATATATTACATCCTGGTGACTTATTTATTTTATAAGGAAGTTTGTACTCTTAGTCCCCTTCATTTACTTCACTCAGCTCCCTGCCCTTCCCCCTCTAACAACCACTAGTTTGTCCTTTGTATCTATGCTTTCGTTTATGTTTTGCTTTATTTTTCAGATTTCATATATAAGTGAAATCATGTGGTATTTTTCTTTCTTTCTGACTAATTTCACTTAGCATAATACCCTCTAGGTCATTCATGGCAAGATTTCACTCTTTTTAATGGCTGAGTAATATTCCATTGTACATGTATCCATTTGTCTATTGATGGGCCCCTTAGGTTGCTTCCGTATCTTGACTATTGTAAATAATGTTGAATTGAACATAGAAGTCCATGTATCTTTTTGAATTAGTGTTTTCCTTGTTTTATGAATAAATACCAAGAAGTAGAACTGCTGGATTATATGGTAGTTCTGTTTTTAATTTTTTGAGGAATTGCCATATTGTTTTCCAGATTGGATGCAGAAGCATATATTAGAGTGTAACTGTTTTATATTAAGCCTGG
This sequence comes from Bison bison bison, assembly GCF_000754665.1. Lineage (NCBI taxonomy): Eukaryota > Metazoa > Chordata > Mammalia > Artiodactyla > Bovidae > Bison > Bison bison. The sequence continues at coordinate 3,496,569 of NW_011494894.1, forward strand.
CACTTCAGAGATTTATAAAATCCTAAAACAATGCCTGTCTTCTCACTAAATCTTTGTTTTGGAAAACATAATTCTTTTTCATAAAAATGTGTTAACACATTGTTATTTTTATGTGAATTAATCAAAACATTTGAAAGTTAGAAATTCAACCAAAAATGCAAGTATCAATAGTTGTAACTCACATTCCTATGTTCCTGGATGTCTGCAATATTTTTTGACACTAATTGTTTTTGAGATAAAAAATCTGAGAGTTGCTGGCTCAGAGAAGGGAAATATATATTTGTGTTTGTGTGCATGCTCAGTCACTCAGGTTGTCCCACTCTTTGTGACTCTATGACAATAGCCCGCCAGGCCCCTCTGTCCCTGGGATTCCCCAGGCAAGAATACTGGAGTGGGGGGCCATGTCCTTCTCCAGGGATCTTCCCGACAAAGGGATTGAACCCAAGTCTCCTGCGTTGGGAGGCAGTTTCTTTACCACTGAACCACCTGGGAAGCCTGTATTTGTCTGTACAATAGCAATAACCAATTGTAATTTAAAATATAAAAAAGTAAAATATCTAAAAATAGCCTTACAGGTCTATGTGAAGTATAATAAAAAATGCTCTATTTCAGAATATGAAAGAAGATTCAGTAATTGAAGATTCACACCATGTTATTTGATGGGAAGTTTCACTATCATAGTCGTATTCATTTTCCTTACTTAATTTATAGATTACACATATATCTAAACAACAAAAATATATTAAACCTGTGAACATGAAAATTTCTATAAAATTTAACTAAATACTTCTAAAGTTTATGTGAGAATAGTAGGTTAGTAGCTGCAAAAAATATTTTTCAATATTTTTAAGGAGACCTGCTTATCTGATATTGTATTCGTAGTAGAGAGTCAGATAAACAAAATCAGTGATCTCAAAACTAGCTTCTTTGTGTGCTATGCATATATGTGCACATATGTATATTCATGTGCATTTAGTATATGTTAAAGGAAACATTAGCACTCAACTTCACTCACAATAAAGGACGTATAAATGTAAACGATTCCTATCAGTTCGGTCAAGATAGATTATTAATATTAGAGGTAAATTGCATTTGTAAATTGCTGTGGGGGCAGTTATAAATTGTAACTGCCTTCTTGGATAGCTACTTGCTACTATATATCAAATGCTTTAAAATATTCATAATCTTCAATGTGGCAAATTTATTTCTAGTAATCTCTTCCACAAAAATATTCAGAAATGAAAAAAATATTTATACACAAATATGTTCGTAACAGCAGTTTTTATAATTAAACAAATTTTAGAACAGCATGTACGTCTACATATATGGCAGTGATTAAGTAAATGTGGTAATTGCAAGGAAAACCACATGTAGAATAATATTAAATAAAAATAGAGAATACATTTCATATAGTGCATAAGGCTGGCTATGTAGAATGTATAACAGAATGCCTGGAGTAGACGCCTTAATACATTAACTGTAGTTGTCTCTCAATTCTGGAATTGTGAGTAATTTGTATTATCTTCTTTATTCCTTTCTGTATTTTCCTAAACTTTTTAAACAGTGAATACATACTGTTGTTAAAGTAAATAAAAGCTTACAATTCAATTAACTCTTGACGTTTCAACCTATAGATTAAGACAAGTCAGACAAATGAAATTTTATATTGCATTTCAGCTTGAGATTATCTGCTCTTCTACATCTGACAGTAAGTTCTTTGGGTAGTACATCCATTTTCCCAGTGTAGTTTTTATCCATTTGCCAATAAACTGTATGACTTTAAACAAGTCACTTTACCTCTCTAGGTCTTTAATTTCCTTGCCTATCAAATGAAGTTCCTTCCAATTTTAAAGTCTGGAAATTGTGTGATAAATATTTAAAAACTATATTTCCAACAGAAACATCTTTTGCCACAATCTGTATTTATCTCTTTCACAATCATTTTCTCCTTATTCTCTTCTGTGTTTGTGTTTCTGGAGCTCTGTCTTCCCTCCCTAACATCTGATGATTGAGAAGGGATTATAATATCATCTTTCTGTCTGTCTCCCAGTATTACTACTCAAGGCAGCATCTAGATTCTAGTATTCTTGTATGAATATTGTTGACTGTCATTTACAAGTCATCGGTGATGTGCACAGTCATAGAATTTACAAAAATCTGTAGAGATTCTAAGAATCTCGATATCAATGGATTGACTTACGCTTGATGGTGAAGGGCAGTTGCCTGTTCCTTGTCGTCTTAGCCTGTACTGTCGGACCTTACTGATTTTATCATGAGTTTGAGCAAACTCCGGGAGATGGTGAAGGACAGGAAGCCTGGCACACTGTAGTCCCTGAGGCTGCAGTGTCGGACATGATTTAGCGATTGAACAACAACAACTGATTTTATACTCTATACTGTTGTACACAATCCAGGATTGGATACTTATATTTACCATTCAAAATGACTAGCATTTTAGAAAAACTTTTTTTTTTGATGAAGCTATTATATACTACTTAAATTGTAGTTGGCAATCTGATATTTTTAACTCGGTGGTGCTTATTATTGCTATATTTAGTTGTTAATTCAAATAAATTTCTAACAGTGGTACCAGATGACATTATGAATGCATATCATAACACTATATGATAAACTTTATGCAGATCCATTCTCTTGATATCAAATATACTTTTCTTATAATTTAATGTATTCAGTTCTTCAGTGTAAAGTTTTAATCTGTAGTGTATACTTTAAATGGAAGGGTAGACCTTAGAGTTGATGCTTTTTGACTAATGGGTTGTCTGGGGGGAATATTTGCTGTTTGATGTCTCCATGTGATTCATGTGTACTGATACATTTCTTTTTAAACTTGCAGCAAATAGTGGCAGCAATAAATGCAGGGATTATACCTTTAGGAAACACCTCCAATCAAATCAGTCACTGGGATTTGGGAAGTTCCTTCTTCTTTGCTGGCACTGTTATTACAACCATAGGTAGGAGACAACTTATTTTGTTGTTTAATTTTGGTACAGCTTGTGAGTTAAAATTCATTTGTTTGAATTTTTTTACAGTTGGTCAAAATGGTCTTCTCGAGGTAGAAAACTAGAGTCTAGTAAATTGATTTTGAAAAGAGAGTTTGAACAAAGGAATGATGAAAATGAATTACTGATTCAGAATACCGAGTTGTTTAAAATCCACCCAAAACTCGGGAGCAGTTCAGTTGAGTCCTTTGACTAATGGACAAGAACATCAAGAAATGGCTTGAAATGATGATTTTGGTAGAGGGGACAAACAAGTAGTTTAAAATTGTCCTGCATCTTTGATTCTTTAGTACAGAAAGAAATGATTTGAGTACAGTTTTGACATTCTTTTCATGAAGTTCTTATTGGATATCACTTTCTTCAACTTATAAAATTTAACTCTACATTTTAGCAGATTGTTCTATTCTTATGTGGTTGTCTATTATGATTGCTTCAGACCTTTTTATGCATTATGTTTTTCCAGTAACACAAATCTGTAAAAAATTAACAGTGAAATATGAGGATTACAAAAAGAATGAAACGTTAAGCCCTTGACCTTTTATCTTTTCATCACATTGAATGTCATAGTGTTTGAAAGTGGAACATGGTCTCTTTTTTGGGACTGACTGCATCCACTCAGCACCCCCTAGGCAGCAGAATGGGTACATGTAGGCAACTTCTTTTCTGTTATTCTTCAGTGCCCAAGAAATATTCCGAGGATATAAACACAGACCCTATAGTGAAAGCTATGCTTGCCATGCTGTGAGAATTGGGAGGGGTTACAGCTATCTTATTTCATGGAAGGAGGTAGGTTTAAAGCATAATTTTCAACGAAGGGAAGAAAATGGACCCATCACAGTTATGCCGAAAATATGTGTGCAAAAGGAATTCTCCTCTTGCACATATGCTTGTGATGAGATTTCCTCTCATGAGCCCGACCTCTGATTTGGGCACGCGAATTAATTTTCTAAAGGCTTTAATTTTATTGTTTGCCATTGGTAGATTATGAAGTGCCTACAGTTTTCAAATGAGTACTTCTGTCAAAGTCCTGAATAAGAGAACATGGACAGTTTATGGATGAACTCTTGCTTAAATTTTCCTTTGAGAGGAATTTGTAGTGTCCTGTCATTACGCGGATCCACCGTAATGGCCTTTTTGTGCTGAATCACTTGCCAGTGAAATAAATACCTTAGCATGTCGATGTTTGCCTTCGTTAAGAGGTCAAAGACCTATGTTTACTCTGACATTTCCATCGGCTAGGTCAAAAGTTGTGTGGCTGTGAAAATCTGGAAGAATGGCAACCTTGATTTCTAACCATAATAATAGGTTAACTATGGAGCTTAGACGGCTTGGCCATTTCTACTATGGAAATAACTGTTTATTGGGTAAACTACTTAGAGTCTGGAAGGAAAAAAAAAAGCTCACAGACAGAGTGGGAAGGGTTTGTTTCTGCCCAGTGAAAACTCAAAAAGTCCACGTTATAGCTCATCGTGACCACCACTAAATTATTCTCCAAGAGACTTAGTCATTATACAGACTTACTGTTGCATCCTGTGTTTATAAACAGTCTCATTTTTTGAATCCCAAATTCAGTAAGTTTTGCAGACATATACTTCAACACATGAAAAAAAATAAACCATTATTACCAGCCTTACCCCAAATTATAGCCATTAAGCACAGTAGCTGATTATTTAGGTTGTTTAGGTAGCTCCCTGACAGCTCACATCTCTTACTGTTCTACCTCAGGCTTTAATCTGAGGTTGATTAAGTCATTCTAGGTCAGTGACATTTACTCCATGGTCTTCTACTCTAAGGTCAAGGCAGTCTGCTCTGACCTTAGACTAGTTTTATGGTCTAGGGCAAGATAAACGTTTGGCCTTTTGCATAAGTCTCCATTTGATATCCAAGTCATTATTTAATAAAATTCAGTGTAATTATTAATATTGCTAATAATTGTCTGACCTTTGAAGTGGTTTTTAGAAACTGAGGACATTGTAACCTCTAGCACTAAGCTGCGTTGCATTGGTTGTTTAAACAATGAACTTGAGACGGTCTGGGAGACTCCGTCTCAGTGGCTTCTTGTGGGGTGTCTGATACAGGCAGTGTGTCATGGAGCTGCACTGGCGGACACTGGCCCAGATTTTTCTGCTTAGTGTAGACAATTTATCTAAGAAGTCAAAGTGACCCTTACTATTCATTACAAATATGCCCAAGAGAAGTTCAGTTATATAAAATAGAATGTTAAAATTTAGGGTCTAACTTAAGAGAATCTCTTCATATATCTACATGCTCTTTCCAAAACCATACCCTTCTAACCCTTCACAAATTCCATTTTACAGTGGCACAGGCTAACGTACGTTGTCGACAATTCTTTTTCTCTCATTCCTTACTCCCAGTTCATCAGTCAATCCTGCTGGCTATGCCTTTAAAGGAGATCTAAAATTTAACTACTGCTCCCCATTCAAACTGCCATCATTTTGGCCCACGCTGGCATCATCTCAGCGCCAGCATCCCCGTATAGAGAAACCTTTGGTCCTGAAATACTCTCTGGATTCCAACTAATTCAGAGCAAACACTGTTCTCCATTGCTTAGGTCATCTAGTAAGATGCACATTCTGGGATTTTTGTGTATTTGAGTCTTTTCTGTATCCCCCAATACCTGACACATAGTGGATGCTTAATAATTATTTTTGGAATTAGAAAACAGATGGAGATTCTAAATGAGATGAAGTACAGCATGTTGGAAATTACATAACATTCCATTGATAACTTATTACACTAAATTCTTAATTCCTTAAACAGGTTACTAACATTTTTGCTCATTTATTTATTCAGTAAATAATAAAACATGATTTGTCTCCCACTGTAAAGATAAGAGGTAAATTATTTGGGCCCAAGTGGCACACAGACCAGTCAGGGAGATCAGTAGGCAAATTGTCATTTACCATATAGCCTGCCAGGTGCTATGGCTTAAGGGTATTTGATGCAAATGTATGGGGAAGATTCCCTAGAAAAAGAAAGAATACTGGCAACCCACCAGTATTCTTGCCTGGAGAATTCCTACAGTCCATGGGGTCACAGAGAATTGGACACAACTGAATAGCTAACACTTCACTTCAGGTAATTAAAGGCATTAATAAAATGAGAGCTTTGTAGTCATCGGGGGTTCATGTGGGAAAGATTAGGGGTAACAGAGTATGATCTGTTTAGGAACTGTTGTTGAGTTGCTCAGTCGTGTCCAATTCTTTTTCAGCACTATGGACTGTAGCCCACCAGACTCCTTTGTCCATGGGATTTCCCAGGCAGAAATACTGGAGTGGGTTGCCATTTCCTCCTCTAGGGGAATCTTCCTCACCCAGGGATCGAACCTGCACGCCCTGCATTGCAGGCAGATTCTTTACCACTAAACAACCTGGGAAGCCCGTTTAGGAATTACAGGCCATCCAAAATGGTTGTTTGTAGTTGAAGGGATCATCTTTAGGACTGTGTAAATCAAGTCAACATAGTAGCTCCTACTGAAATCTATGCTACTTTTGCTGCTGCTGTGAGTGTAAAAGGAAATAAGAACACCGCTTTGGTTTGCAATCTAATTTGGGAGATAAAATTTACGGTTAGGAAATAATGGAATAATAACAGAACTAGGTCTTGTGGAATCAAATATTACATGGAATGATTGTTTCAGTGCTATAAGAAGAGAAAAAGGAAAGAACATGTGGGCTAGAAGAGGAGGAAAAGGCTTAATTAGAGAATTGGGTTTGAGCTATGCTTTGAAGAAAATGTTTTGGTTTAGATTGGTGGAGGGAATAAAAGCCTCCTGGTCTGTGAGAGAGCTAAGCAAAAATACCAAGAGAGAATGAGCCTGACTTATTTTTAAGACAGAGTAGTATTCAAGTAGACCAGAGGAATTGTTTAACTGGGTAGTGGGAAATGTTATTGACTGATTCAAATGGGAAGAACACAGTTGAATATAGTTTGATTTTTGAGAAGTTTGGACCTACTGTACTAAGAACAAAGGAATTTTTTTTTTTTGGAAAGTGAGTTAATAGGTTAAAAGTAACCTTAGAAGATGCATCTGTGTGGAATAGAATATGTGGAGACAGACAGTGAGGGAATAGTTAAGAGGCCTTTACCGTGATCCACAGAAGAGTCAGAGTATTGACTGGGAGGATTGGAGCTGGTGTTGAGAAATGGGATTAGGACAAAAGGTTGAAATAATTAGATGCAAGAATCAACAGGCCTTGGGGAGTAATGCAATGAAGAGAGAGGTGTCCAAACGTTGACTGTTGAAGTGAATATTTAGGCAGCAGGTCAGTACAGTTCATAGGCAGTGCTAGTTGATGCTGTGAAGAAAAAGAAGTTTAAAAAAATGGTCAATTAAAATAAATAAATTGATTTTATTTTAAATGGCCGAAAATTTATACATGTTGTTGTATTAGGAAGCTTCATTTTAGTTGTTTTCCTTCCTCAATTTTTATTTGTTGGTTTATTCTTTAATTCAGACAGACTAGAAAGACAAGGTAAACAGGCTCCCTCCTGGAGAGCTTGGCTTTGAGGAAACCCAAAATCAGTCAGTGCCCTGAAAAACAAGACCATTATCAATGGTGATAAGTGCTCCATAAAAATTCATGTGGGGGATGCAGAGTCGATAGTGGAGTGGGAGGTGCTCGAGAGCAGACTGATTCAAGAGCTCTCAGAGCAGGTAATGCTTAAGCTAAAGATTAAAGGATGAAACAAAATCAGCCAGGGAACCAGCATACATGCGTGTGTGCTCAGTCGTGTCCAACTCTTTGCAACCCCATGGACTGTAACCCACCAAGCTCTTCTGTCCATGGGATTTCCCAGGCAAGAACACTGGAGTGGGTTGCTGTCTCCTTCTCCAGGGAGATCTTGACCCAGGGATCGAACCTGTACCTCCTGCAATTGGCAAGCCTTGGCACGTGGATTCTTTACTGCTGAGCCACCCAGGAAGCCCAAGGCAGGAAGAGAAGAATGCAGAGATGAGTTCAGGCAGAGGGCACAGCATGGCAAAGAAGAAGCAAGGTTAGCAAGATGAACGGGGGCCGGAGCATGTTAGGACCTGATAGTTGTGACAATGTCCTCAATTCCGTGGGAAGCCAAGGAAAAATTTCAGCAGAGTCCTAATGTGACTCATGTTGCTGTTCAGAGGGCAAAAGGGAAAGCAGGAAGGCCATTGCGAAGGTTATTGCATTAATCCATAAGAGAGAAAGCAACATAGAGATTGTCATGCTGAGTGAAGTAAGTCAGACACAGAAAGACAGATGGCATATGAGATAGCTTATATGGGGAAGGGGATCTAAAACAAAAGAGTATATATGAACTTATTTACAAAACAAAAGTAGAGTCATGAATGTAGAAGACAAACTTATAGTCACCAGAGGATAAGGGAGGGGAGAGGGATACACTGGGAGTTTGGGACTGACATATACACACTGCTGCTAAGCTGCTAAGTCGCTTCAGTCATGTCTGACTCTGTGCGACCCCATAGACGGCAGCCCACCAGGCTCCCCCGTCCCTGGGATTCTCCAGGCAAGAACACTGGAGTGGGTTGCCATTTCCTTCTGATATACACACTACCATATATAAAATAGGTAACTAATAAGGACCTACTGTATAGCTCAGGCAACTCTACTCGGTACTCTGTAATGGCCCATATGGGAAAATAATCTAGCAGGAAGAGTGGATATATGTGTATGTATAACTGTTTTTTGAAATTGACACAACATTGTAAATCAACTATATTCCAATAAATTTTTTTTTCAAAAGAGAGTTTATGAATGGAAATATACTTGTCTCTGAGAATGGTGCCATGGGAAGTTTAATGTTTTAAATTTTCAGTTCTTTTAAAGCTAATAAGAAATCACTTAAACTCTAGGAAAGTCTGTTGGCAAAAGTGATGTAATGGAAAACTGTATTCTATTTTGAGGTCAATTTAAAGATTAGAATAAGATGTAAGGTGATTTTGCTCCCAGAAGGCATTAAAATATAATAAAATTTTCCCCAGTGGAAAGTAAATTGAAATGCCAGAGCCAGGATTTGCCCAAGCTTATCAGTGAATCATCATGATCTCTGAGTGTCAGAATGCGAATAACAAGATAGCACTGGGGTCTATAGCAACTTCAGAATCTCAAAGCAGCATGTTAGGTCTTATGGAAAACATTTCCTTGGAGTAATGTTTCTTGTATTTACAAAGGACTCTTGTTTTCTTCCCCTTGAGTTATAGAGATTGGATTCAAGTATATAATTTTTATGTTTAGTTTTTCTGTATTTTGAGCCAGCCACCGAGTCTCTCAATTTCCTTATACCTTGATTGAATTATTGAATTGCTGACGCTGTTAGGACAATGGTCACAGATTTTCTGCAAGCTCCTGTTTCACCTGTTTGGCATAATGCTTACCTGAGTAGACAAAAGGGAGAAAAAAACTAGAGAGTAGTTTAGACAAACAATTCCTGATAAAAAGAAAAGGTCAATTTTGAAAATGCCAAGAGTATATTGAAAAGTGTAAAGCCTTATGCATATCTTTATCAGGGAATCTAGGACCTTCCTGTTGGAAATGATAAAAAACAAACATACAACAACAACAACAAAAACTATAGCTTAAAAGGTGAGGAAAAAGTTGTAAGAGCTTTTCTGTACAATTTTGTTATCTCATGAAACCACTAACTGGACTTGGAAATGAGCAGACTTGAGGCAGTGGGGTGTAGAATTTGACAGCCAGCATTTTCCTGGGGGTGATGTCATTGCAGCTTTGGTTGTTAGGTGCTATCGTATTTATTTGGTATACCCATAATTCAGTGGCCTTTCACTAGTCTCTTGGATATTCTCTGAGACCTGCATATTGGATTTTGGGAACCCATTTTAAAGGAAAGCTGAACTTCTTTCAAGCAGCTTAAAAGGTGAATTATCCTGCAAGGTGACTTCCAGCTCTGACTCCACAATCTCCTTGCATTTTTCTTTATACCAGTTTGTTAAAGTAGATTATTCTTTTTCCAAAATCTGTAATGCTAATGCTGTGCAGTTGAAATTCAGAAGTTGAAATTAAGAAATTGTTTTGGGTCATTGCTGCTCTGTTTCTCTTCTAATCTACTAAAATGAACAAAAGGAAAACCTGTCTCAAGAAATGTATGTGTGTATATATATATATGTTCCTACCATTCAAAATCTTCACATAGGTTTATTTTCCAAGTTAAAATGCATTTCTTTCTCAGAGAAGAAAAATGCCTTCTGAACAGTAGTTAAGTTTGCAGAGTGTAAATTATATTTGATAGACAGTAAAGCAGAATTCTTACTTAAATAGTGTTAAAGACTCTAGAGCAATAATAATGAAATAGATTAGTCATCTTCTTTTCTCATTATGTATATTGGTATGTATGTTTGTCAGCCACAAAGAGGTTTGATTCAGAGCACTGAGTCCTTAGAATGCTATGCTAGTTGGAAGGAGTGTTATGGATGTAATCTTCCCAGGAGTGATCCAGTAGTGTTATGGATGTAGTCTTCCCAGGAGTGAGGCAGTGTTTATTATTATTATTTGTGGTAGCAGAATGCAGAGCAAGCAAGTGTAGATATAAAAGAAACTGAAAGTGCCAGTGAGAGGAATATGGTATCAGCATCGTAGTCATCCATATCTTGGGTGTGTTCAAGGCAGAAATTGCTTATATTCTGCAACAAAATAAGCTTTCAAAAAGTTTGCATTAACATATTTTTAATCTTCTGGAAAGCAATCAATGTTAAATCGTGTGATTGTGAAATTACCTTAAAGTTGGAAGCAAAGAATTGTCATGAAGTTCATGCCCTGAATAAATACAGAATCTATTTTTAATCTTGTCTTTTCTCCTTTCCCAACCACTGACATGCAGCACATTTGTCATACATTATAGGTTTTAAAGAACATATGATTGACCCCTAAATATGCAAGTATTGCTCAGAATGTGATTAAAACTGTAGGTGGGATGATTATCAGAAAAACATTTTTTTAAAATTGTCTCAAGTACTGCATGTGATAGGGAAGGAATGTAATAACATTTGTCTGGGCCTGTCTACTTAAAGCTAGTAATTATGCTACATATTTGTTTTCTTCCCAATCCTTTAAAAAAAAAATCTAGACTTGTGCAATCTTACTCTTGGAAATTGGCATTGTTATTTATGTGATACTGAAAGTATAACATGATATATGCAAAAGAAGTACCTGTGCCAAATAAGGTTCATGAGTAATTATTGTGGTTTGTGTGCACATAAGGTACAATGCAAATAATTAATTTTAAACAGAAAAGAATTCCAGGCAGCCATCTTTTGGTTCTAAAGTACCACTGGAGGAAATATTGATCATATGAACTTTTGAAAGTCACAGTTCAGTTCAGTCCAGTTCAGTCACTCAGTTGTGTCTGACTCTTTGCAACCCCATGGACTGCAGCATGCCAGGCCTCCCTGTCTATCACCAACTCCTGGAGCTTGCTCAAACTCATGTCCATTGAGTCGATGATACCATCCAATCATCTCATCCTCTGTCGTCCCCTTCTTCTCCTGCCTTCAGTCTTTCCCAGCATCAGGGTCTTTTCCAGTGAGTCAGCTCTTTGCGTCAGGTGGCCAAAGTATTGGAGTTTCAGCTTCAGCATCAGTCCTTCCAATGAATATTCAGGACTGATTTCCTTTAGGATGGACTGGTTGGATCTCCTTGCAGTCCAAGGGACTCTCAAGAGTCTTCTCCAGCACCACAGTTCAAAAGCATCAATTCTTCAGTGCCACAGGTCTCAAAAATGCATGTTAATTACTAATCTTAAACTTCTTTCCCTATTAACTTTATTTTTAAAGAAAAAACAACATACAAGTGGACAAGTTTGGTTGATACGTTGTGCCTTTCCTCTCTAAGTTTAAGTTTCCCTTATTGTAGATGCTAACAAAAAATTTCCAAAGGCAAGCAGCAAGAGAAGGAAAAAGAAAGAGAGGGTATGGAATAAATCATGATCCGCTTAAGCAGCTCCTGTTCAAACAATGCAGGTTTTAATAGGTTACTTCACTGCTACCTGTGGATGACTTAATAGAAACTCTGTTTAAATTTCATTTGATGCATAAAAAAACAGATGTAGACATGACCTCCTAATAAATATTTTACTGCAAGTCAATGAAGTTCTGTATGTATTCATGTAGTTTTACTTACATTGTACCTCTCAGAATGAAAATATTTCTCCGTATTTTTTTAAAGAAGTGATGCAGGAGAAAGAACATCAGATTTCATTTTAGAGAAGTTGTTTAGGTTTTGTCTTTACTGCTAACTAGGGTTGTATTCTTTTAAGCAAATCATAGTTCTTCTATTATCCTGAATTTTCTTCTTTATCAAAGAGGGCTAGTGTTTCTCACAATCAAAATTGTTGTGAAGGTTAAATAAACGTGTATGTAAAAACAGTTTGTACACTGAATGACAGTATAATAAATCAAAACTAATTTTGTTACTAGGGTAATTTTTATTTTATTATTAAACTTTATATTACATTTATTTATGTTACTAATGTTAACAAAGAAAGTTCATTCTTTCTTAAAGATTTGATCCATTCATTTTAATTATTATAATATTTATAATGTTGCCTTCACATACTTAAGATGTGCTCAAACTGGTTATTCTCACAATGCTCAGTGTTAGATTTGACTAGTTTCTTCATCTAGTTAATTTGTAGTTTGATCTAATGAAATGAATGATTTTAATGATATTTAGGTGGCCTAAAATGTGATCATCAGAATAATATATAATGAAGCAAGGTGTTAACTATTAGTTGAGAATAATAAAAGTTAGTGAAAGTCAGACAGTCATGTACGACTCTTTGTAACCCCATGGACTGTAGCCCACCAGGCTCCTTTGTCCATGGAATTCTCCAGGCCAGAATAGTGGAGTGGGTAGCCATTCCCTTCTCCAGGGAATCTTCCCGACCCAGGGATCAAACCCGGGTCTCCCACATTGCAGGCTGATTCTTTACCAAATGAACTACTATTTGTATAAATGTTTTTCTATATCATTTTAAAAAATCTGTGCCTCTGTATCTGCCAAGTTATTTTCTGTAGTAAACAACCCTCACATTTTGTTGGCTTTACAGAATTAAAAGTTTATTTCCTGATCACATTGTATGTCCAGTGTGGATCAATGGGAGGGCCCTGCCCTTGTAAGAAGGAGAGTGTGGAAAACTGACCTCTGGCTGATCATGCTTTGTGTGTGTGAACACACTGTTTTTACCAACATGACATTAGCCAGACTACCTTCAAGAGTATAGGTGGGGAAGTGCTCTCCTGCCCTGAGATCAGAAGAACCAGGGTATTTTGTGACAGCCCTAATAACTTCCACAAGCAAATATACTAATTAGATACTTCCTTGAATGTTATTTAATAGTCCAAGTAATTAAACATGATAACAAAATATAGTTTGTATTTTAATTTGCTTTTTCAAATTGTGTCTCCTTAACTCCATCACTGCAATAGGATTTTCATTTTTCACATCTAATATTGTGCTACTGAAGGAGATTGTGTTCCAAATTTACCTCCCTCTACAGAGTTTCATCAGCGTCACTATCTCAAAATGAAAATAAGAATCAATATATAAAATTCTAGTTTTAGTTTCTTGGCAGAGATTTTGCTGCCACTCATTAGTGATACTGCATAGGGTTCCATTAGCATTTAGAGTACAGTCACCTTTTGATATACGTGGAAGAACTGACTCCAGAACCCCCAGAGGTACCCAAATCCATAGATACTCAATTCTCTTATATAAAGTAGTACAGTGTTTGTATATAACCTATAGATTATACTTTAACCCATATACTTTAAATTCACTTCTTGATTAATTTTAATACCTAATGTAAATGCCATGTAAGTAGTTGTAAATACAATATGAATGCTATGGCAATAGTTGCCAGCATTTGCCAAATTCAAGTTTTGCTTTTTTGAACTTTCTGGAAATTTTTTTTCAAATATTTTTGATCCATGGTTCATTAAATCTTCAGATACAGAAACCAAAGATATGGAGGGCCAACTGCATTTTATTAATGATCACTTATCAAGGTCAGAATTATGATGATACAAAAACAGTAAAACCATTTAGGAAAATAAATTAAACAACTAAGTTTACCTTTGATGTAGAAGTGAAATAATGCAGGGGTCAGCAAACTATGACCCTGTGGGCAAAATCCAACCTTGCTTCTGTTATGTAATTAGAACACAGCTGTGTCCACTTATTTTAGTACTGTCTTTGGCTACCTTCATGCTATAATGGCAGAGTTGAACAGTACATCATAGGTTGTATGGCTGCAAAGCTGAAAATTTTACTATCTGGCCCTTTATAGAAAACATTTGCCAAGCACTGGACTAAAAAACATAAAGCAAAGAAAAAAAAATACAATTTGTAACTAGAAGACCTGGGTTTGTCCTGATTCTAACAGTATTCACCGTGTACTTTTGACCAGATCACTGAACATCTCTGAATTATTTTCTCATGTGAATAGTCCATATGATTTCCTAATAAGTGAATAGTTGTGCTTCCTGTCCCCCAGGATTTTATGAAAATTCAAAGGATATTTAATAATGCTTAACTACTATGCAATTAAAATTCATCATTTTAAAAGAAGATGCTTTTTTCCTCCATTTTTCCTCATTGTCCAATAAAGGTTGAAATGAGCTCTGTGACTCAAATTCTGTGAACCTCTGGTACGTTAAGCCTCAGGAGTTTATAATCTTATTTTCTGGAGAGATGACCCATAATGTACATTAGATTCTCAAAGTGTCCCATAGTTGTTAGAAGGGTTTAAAACCATTGGCTTGAATAATTTCTATTTTAAATTTTAGACTGATAGAAAGTAACATTTTGTAGCACTTCAAAAATTGAGAAAAAAAGTACTGTGTCAGAAACATTGTAGTAAAATGCTGGTGTAGAAGCTGGCGGACAAAATAACTGCTTAGAGAACTGAGTACAGTGGTCAGAAAGAAGCCATGTAAAAGCACATTGCTAAAAATAAGAAAATCTTATGTTACTGCTGAGCTCTGAGTGATATTATAGTGTCAAATATTTTCAGTTCTTCCAAAATCCTGCAGATTCTGAATTGTTTTCTGTAAACATGATAAAAAATGCTTTAGAAAACTAGAGTATTACAATCCCCATCCATGACATTCTGGATTTTAAGAATTCAGCCTTCCTCCTGTTCTATAATTATTAGAACACAGCTACATCAATTTATTTTAGTATTGTCTTGACTATCTACACACTGTGATGGCAGAGTTGAATAGTACAACAGAGGCTATTTGGCCTGTAAAGCCAGAATCTTGAAAAGAACACACACACACGTGTATGACTGAATTACTTTGCTGAACACCGAAACTGACACAGCATTATAAATCAAGTATGTATGCGTCATAAGTTGCTTCAGTCATATGCAACTCTTTGTGACCCTATGGACTGTAGCTCGTCAGGCTTCTCTGTCGATGAGATTCTCCAGGCAAGAGTACTGGAGTGGGTTGCCGTTTCCTCCTCCATGGGATCTTCCCAACCCAGGGATTGAACCAGTATCTCTTGTGTCTCTTGCATTGGTAGGCAGGTTCCTTACCACCAGCGCCACCTGGGGAGCACCCCACCCCCGAACCAACTATATTTCATAAAAATTAAAACAAAAACAAGAAAAGGGAAGCATGCAAATATAACAATTAAAAAAGTGGTACTGGATAAAGGAAAATAAAGACTAGACCAGGAAAAAAAGACTAGACCAGGAAAATAGGCTGGGAATGGGAGGCACAATTCTAAAGGAGTTTAAAAGATGATATTTCTTTTCCAGTTTTTATATTATTTGTTCTTGCTTTGGATTTATGTTTCTAAACTGTGAACATAGAGTGTGAATGGGGCCTCAAAAGTTCTTCCCACTTAATTCAATGTGGGCAGGCTTAGTAGCAGGATAACATAACTAGAGTTAGCTACCAATTAGTAATTTCAGTGCACTGCCTTCTACCAAGTGGAAAAGCCTCCCATATTCTCTCTCTAGAGGCTCTAAATTGTTGTGGAAACAAGGAAATCATGTTTTATAGCCATTTTCCTGAGCTATCTTTAAGAGTGTCTTGTCGATTTCTTACTAAAATATATGGCAAAACCAATACAATATTGTAAAGTAATTAGCCTCCAATTAAAATAAATAAATTTAAAAAAATCTTGCATTTCAGGATTAGGTTTTCTAATAGACTGAATTCAAGGTATAGGATTTAATCTGAGATAGTCTTCATAGCTGTAAAGGGATTATAGAAAAGAGAAAAATATACTCAAGAATTCACATTTCGGGCACAATGAGGCCTTCTTGTAATTGTGTATGTATGTGTGTTCATGCTTCAATTCAAGTTCAAATGAGACTGTATAAGAAATTAAGAAGTAAGGATGCAGGTGGTGAGAAACAGTGATGATCATACTCCTTCCCAGTCTACCACCTCTTGAATCCTTCCTTTGAATTAAACCCTATGAATGTCAAATATATCTAAAACAGGTAAATGGAATCATTTGTGTGTGTGCGTGTCTGTCTGTGGCAGGGGAGGGAGAGTGGATCATATCCGAGAGCAGGCAGCCTGTTTCCATAGTGGGGCAAGGCTTCCAGGTCACATAGAGTGCATTTAAATGCTGGTTGTGTCACTTTCGATTGCTCAGGTCTGTTTTACTTAACATTTCTGAGCCCTAAGTTTTAAGACATGTTTTCCAGAATGTTACTTTGGGAATTAATTGAGGAAAACATGCCCAAAGTGCCTAGGATACCACAGTCTCTCCCTCATAGTAGATTCTGTGTTAAGTTCCTTTTATACATCTTTCCAGTTCAAATGTTCCCGGTCAGAGTTTGGGGGATGGGCCTTTCCCCACCCTCTTCTCCTAGTCCCAAGGCTGAGAAGAGCACATTTTCTACTATCTGTGGGAAATAAATTCTAGACACCAAAGGAAATGACCCACATAAAGCAGAGCATTAGATAGGACAGAACCAGTGAAAATTAATAGCCTATGAGTGATGAATCACCAACAGTTGTTGGGTGGATTATTTGAGCTTTTGATAGTTGCTTGACAGAACTATGTAATAGACGTAGATTAGTTGTTGTTTGGTCGCTAAGTTATGTCTGACTCTTTGTGACCCCATGGACTGTAGCCGGCCAGGCTCCTCTGTCCATGGGATTTCCTAGGCAAGAATACTTGAGTGGGTTGCCATTTCCTTCTGCAGGGGATCTTCCCAACCCAGGAATCATACCCAGGTCTCCTGCATTGACAGGTAGATTCTTTACCACTGAGACACTGATAGATGTAGACTGGTAAGACCTATAAAGCCAGTGCACGAGACATAAGACACAGGTTCCATCCTGGTCAAGAAGATCCCTTGGAGGAGGGCGTGGTAACCCACTCCCATTTTTGCCTGGAGAATCCCATGGACAGAGGAGCCTGGCGGACTACAGTCCACAGGGTTGCAAAGAGTCAGACACAACTGAAGTGACTTAGCACATATACATAAAACCCAAAAGACATTGAGAAATCAGCAAAACTGTGGCATCAGACTGAAATATTTGTCTTTTATATGGTCCCTTATGTAATAACATAGTAATAGCAAAGAAGTGTAACATTCAGTAGGGCTTCCCTGGTGGCCCAGATGGTAAAGAATCTGCCTGCAATGTGGGAGACCCAGGTTCAATCCCTGGGTCAGGAAGATCTCCTGGAGAAGGGTATGGCAACTCACGCCAGTTGTTCTTCCCTGGAGTATTCCGTGGACAGAGGAGCCTGGTGGGCTGCAGTCCTTGGGATTGCAAAGAATCGGTCACAATCGAGTGACTAACACTTTCATAACATTCAGTATGTGCTAGGTACTGTTTTAAGTACTTTATGTATATATTCAAACATTTTCATCCCTACCACAACCTATAAGGTATTGCTG
The DNA here is from genome assembly GCF_000754665.1 of Bison bison bison. Taxonomy (NCBI): domain Eukaryota; kingdom Metazoa; phylum Chordata; class Mammalia; order Artiodactyla; family Bovidae; genus Bison; species Bison bison. The sequence continues at coordinate 3,514,496 of NW_011494894.1, forward strand.
TCATTATTCCCATTTTAGCATAAGCAAAGGGAGGCACTGAGAGTTTAGAGAACGTGCCTGAGTCATGCAGCGAGTAGATGGCATTTAGTGGGGTTTTAAATCCACCTGGTTTGGCTGCAGGGTCCACATTCATAATCTCTGACCTCTATTGCATTATACGTTGAGAAAAGCAGGGTATATATGATTTACCATAAATTCCTTGTGAACTGATCGTATCTGTCCACCTGTCTCTCCTAATGGTTAGGGAGTGTTTCAGGACTCTACCTTTCTAGGTGAATGAATGATGCCATTGTTACCTTTGGAAAAATGTATAAGTAATTTGGATAAAATCAACTTGAAAAGTGCAGGGCTCTGATGGATCCTCCCAACACTTGTTACTTGTGAATATTGGATTAAGTAAAGCATATCTGCCATTACCATGTGTGGAAAACCTTTTATATAAATGGCCTTACTCTCTTAATGTTGAGGATATAAATTTTTAGACACGGAAATAAGCATCCTTAATTTTCATTTTTTAGTGTATTTTTTTTAAAATAAGATACACAAATTAGTTTGAAGATATTTAATTTGTCAAAATCAAAGAATGCATGGAAATCTAATCTCATATCTGAGGCGCATCTTAAAAAATGTTGGATATTAAATTTAAATTGAATTTACCCATGTCTCTTAATGGTCTGGGTGATATATTCTTTCATCTCAATGACCCAACTTCAGCTGTCATCACTCAGGTTCAGTATCTGGATAATTGTACATCTTTCAGGCAGGCTGGCTGTCACATTCTCTTTCTTTCCCTTTTTGACCCTTGCAGTAGTTGATGAGGTTTGAATTACTGCCCCAGGGTAATAGCCAAGACAAGCATAGAAAAATCCCTATACCATAATTCAATTTTAACTTAAACTGTATTAAATATGGACACTCAGCACTTAAAAACTTTGCATTCCGTCTCTTCAGCGTCTGCTGCCTAATTACCACCAGTCCTTCAATTTTCTTGGCCTCAGCTTTTCGTATTTGTGTAATGATGGGGTTAGAGTTCTATTTGCCATTTCAATTCTTACATCTTATAATTTTGTTCACTAACTTAAGGTGACTTTTCCCTCTTTATTTGTGGTACTTTATAGTGTGAAAACAGAAAAGTAATAGACCATTTCAGAAAAGATTCTGTCCAGAGATCCTGTGGACAGAGATGTTAAAGTAGTTCCTCCAAAACAATAGGTTTTGCTGTGATATAGTTATTACGTTTGCTGCTTGCTAATGACGGATGAAATATCTAATAGCTGCCAATGCCTGGTTGGCTGTGACAATAACCAGTGAATTGCAGTAACACAGAGTGCTTTGTTCATTATTTGTTTGGTATCATATAACTGTTTTTGTTCCATGGTGTAATCTGCCCAGTGAAGAGCATGAAAAAAGAGCGTGGTATGTTATTCAGCCACAAAAAGGAACAAAATAATGCCATTTGCAGCACATGGATGGGCCTAGAGATTGTTATATTGAGTGGAATTGACCAGACAGAAAAAAACAAATAACATATAATATCACTTATATATTATAAGTGAACATATAATATATAGTGAAGTCGCTTAGTTGTGTCCGACTCTTTGCGACCCGTGGACTGTAGCCCACCAGGCTCCTCCGTCCATGGGATTCTCTAGGCAAGAACACTGGAGTGGGTTGCCATTCCTTCTCCATATAATATATAAGTGATATAATATTACTTATATTTATAATCTAAGAAAATGGTTACAAGAACTTATCTATAAAACAGAAATAGGGTTACAGATGTAGAAAATAAACTTATGGTTACTGGAGGGGGGGAAGGGGAGGAGGGAAAAATTGGGAGGTTGGGACTGACATATACACACTACTCTATATAAAATGAATAACCAACAAGGACCTACTGTGCAGCACAGCGAACTCTACTCAATACTCTGTAATGACCTATATGAGAAAAAAAATCTAAAATGGAGTGGATATATGTATCTGTATAACTGATTCACTTTGCTGCACACCTGTAACTAACACCATATTGTAAACCAACTATCAGATCAGATCAGATCAGTCGCTCGGTCATGTCCGACTCTTTGTGACCCCATGAATCGCAGCACGCCAGGCCTCCCTGTCCATCACCAACTCCCGGAGTTCACTGAGACCAACTATACTTCAATAAATTTTTTTTAAGGAAGAAAAATAATATTGGCTTAACTCCTCCTTACTCTAAACACATTTCAGTGGGAAAAGTAACGTCAGCATGAGCACCACTATCTTTATCACCGTTGTTTTCATCAACAGTGGACATTTATTCCCCTGAAGAAGGAAATGGCAACCCAGTCCAGTATTCTTGCCTGGAAAATCCCATGGACTGAGGAGCCTGGTGGGCTACAGTCCATGGGGTCGCAAAGAGTCAGATACGATTGAGCACCCGAGGTGTGTGTGAGATGGACATTTATTCAGAGCACCAGTGGCGGTACCTGAGCCAGCTTTATGGCAGGAAGGTGGCATTGGCCAGCTGACACTCACCAACTGTTTGCCATGTGCCAAGCACCATAGCATGTCCTTCCTGTGTAGTATATCACACAAGCCTCATCACTCTGCACAGATGAGAAAACAGAGGCACAGTGTTTTTTCAAAATATTTTGGTAACTTCCTCAGTGACAGGGTGGCAAAGCTAGAATTCAAACCCAGTTTTTGGGGCTCCAGAGCCTTCAGTTTTAATCACTATGCTATATTGCCCTCCGTATCCTTGAAGGGAGATTTGAGTGAGTCTGTTTGCAGTTGAGGAAAATTATTGCATATCAAAGATTGTGTAGCTTTCTTGGCAGTTCAGATTATCAATGGCCTCCAAGATCCAACTCTCTAAAATGGAAAAGAGAAAAAAAATTACACTTATTATGTCTAATATATTCTTTTTAAAGGTATTGTATAGTTTTATCATTTTAGTGCTTATAATGTTAAAAAAAATTATTCAGTAACACTCATTAGAGTGGTAAGGCAGACTTCATCCAGGGCCATATGATAGGTGTAGGAACCACTGCAGTAGTTTTGTAGTAAGGCAGAGAGACTGGGCTCAACTCTGAATACAGCAAAGCAAAGTATGGATTTATAGCCAAAGAGCACAGGGTGGGAATCCATAAATAGAAAGTGACTAAAAGGGGATATGAGGAAACACAAGGGGCTGATTTTCACCAAGCCACCCTAACAGGAATTTTGTTTTTCTTCTTTAATGTGGCTGAATCAGGTCTTAGCGTGGGCTCTCAGTTGCAACATGCAGGATCTAGTTCCCTGACCAGGGATCGAACTTGGGCCCCCTGCATTGTGAGTGCAGAGTCTTAACCACCGGACAACCAGGGAAGTCCCCCTAACAAGACTCTTGCTAAAGGCCTGTCAGAGGTGATCAGGTATCACCTGGGCAATGATGAAGGATAAGGAAAAAAAGATGGTCAAATACTGAGAATGGGGGTGGGGAGCACAGTTCTGGATAAACTGAACTTCAACAGGATTCTTACTAGAACTGAACTTTATAAACAAGGACATGGGAGCCCAAGGCTTAGTCAAAAGAGAACTCAGAAGAGCCAGACCAGAGTTTGGTCCAAGACAGAATGTTTTCCAGAGGTTGGTCCAAGACAGAATGTTTTCCAGTAGACAGTATGGTTTTCTTTATTGCTTTGATGGTTTGTCATTTGATGCTGTGTATGACCAGGAAGATAACATCAAATTGTACTAAAATTCTTATCAGAAAATTCTTTTAACAATAACCTTTAAAGTATGATTTCCAGAAAATGCATTTATCATAGTTCAGATTCTTGATTACAGTCTCTACATGTGTGGGAAAATGTAAGTTATTCACATTGCTTGCTAAGAAATAGTTTGCCACTTCCTTGATGCTGTTGGATCATTTTTCTCCCCTCTTGGGATAAGAGGAGAACCAGATAATAAGAGGCAGTTAAATAGCACGTGAATTGCTGCCATTTATAGAAATAACATTTCATTACACCTTGAACAGATCTCTGTTTATTGGCTTGAGCTTCAGATTAAGTTGTTGACCAACATTTAGTGGTCATGTTTTATCAAAATGCACATCTTTGAACACTGAGAATCTAATCCCGGACAATGAGATGCTCTCACTAGGAGAGGCATCTGGGGACTGAGAAGAACGTTGAGGTGAGATGTTTTACTTCTCCCTTGACCCGTGTGGTCTAGGCTGTTCTCACCAGTGGCTGAAGCTCTAGCACTGCTTAAATATGCCCTCTTGCTCCCACTCCCCTCACTGGATCTCTTTCTTTCCTCCTACGTATTTGAATCAGTGAGAGGAGAAAGGATGCAGTTCCAATGTATTAAGTGAAAAACTAGAAACAATGTCCAGGTAGATGATTACTGCTCTTTGGCAAGATTACTTTGCAAGAGAATTTCCCTTCAACCTTTACCTGCAGTTGTAGATTTTTATAACTGTATCTTGTTAGCAAAAAATAAAAAAGCAACTTAAGAAATAGGGAGCTTCCTGTAGATTTGCCATTATTCAACTGTGATGTAGGATTTTATGATGTAAGTTGCAACTAAAGATAGCAAGGGAGCCATCTTGTGAAGCACTGTTTGAACTGCAGGCTGGTGGCTTCTGGGCCAAGAGGAAAGCTGGAGATAGAAATGGTGAAACAAAAGGTCAAAATTTAATTCCTTTAGCTGACATGATTGTTCTGATGCTCCTATGCATTCTTTCCCAGTCTGTGTAAATCAGCAAGTACTGGAGGAATAGTATGTCCAGGGATGGTCCATATTCACTGGTTATTTAACTGAGAAATCCCTTAAGTTTTAGGGATGATACTTGAAGCCTTCATCCTTAATTCTAAATACTTGCTGTAAGCGATTGAATTAAGTTTAAATTTCAGCCTTAAAGTCTAGTCAGTGTTTAACCTTGTACACATTACTTCAGTAAACCTGTTTGTTTCTGAGTGAAGATAATTAGCAGTACTTCTCTCATAGGGTTGTGAAAGTTGAATGGAGTGTACACATATGTGAAGTGCCTGCGGTTCCTTGGAGGTTCAGATGGTGAAGAATCTGCCTGCAATGCAGGGGACCTGAGTTCAGTCCCTGGATCTAGAAGATCCCCTGGAGAAGGGAATGGCTACCCACTCCGGTATTCTTGACTGGAGAATCCCATGGACAGAGGAGCCTGGCGGGCTACAGTCCATGGGGTTGTAGAGTAGAGATGGCTAAGTGACTAACACTTTCAGTTTCATGAAGGGAGTAGCATTGTATCTGTGATGTAGTGAGAGACAGAAAAAGAGTGTGTGTATGTGTGTGTGTGAATAAATAGTGTTGGCCATTATTTTTATCATTGATAATGACAGTTATTTTATTTTTATTTTATTATTTTATTTTTGGTAATGAAAATAAAGTAATAAAGTAATGCCATAGCTCATCTAAAAGAGGTACTCTGATCATGGTCATCCTACATACAATTCACTTCCCAATTTTGCTTTCTTTTCTCCTGAAGAGCCCTACCCCCCATATTGAATAGCTTTAGACCCACAAAACCATGCCCATGTCACAGAACGTAAATCAGAATCACATCTGTAGATATTTAAAAATACATGAACAGAATCCCCTCCTCTCCCAGTGGAAGATAAGAATTTAGGTGTTCTGGGGTGGATTTTTAAAATTCCCTCTGTGATTCTGATCTGCACCCTTGGTTTAAAAGCAATGACCTAGAAGAACAATGTACTGCTTTGTGAAAGTCCTGAAATGAATACTTCTTTTATCAAAGCATTGTTTAGTTGTCTCTTAATTAAAATCATATTTTTTTCTAGAACTACTGTTTCTTATTTAGTGTTTGGTTAGCTTGTCTGTCAGTGCTGTGGGTTTGACTCACTTTTTAAAAATGACCAGGTGTAGGACTTTCCTGGTGGTCCCGTGGTTAAGACTTCACCTCCATTGCAGGGGGTGTGGGTTCCAGCCCTGGTCAAGATCCCACATGCCTTGAGGCCAAAAAAATCAAAACATAAAACAGAAGCAATATTGTAACAGGTTCAAAAATGGTCCACGTGAAAAAAAATCATTAAAAAACAAATAAATAAAAAAGACCAGGTGTGATTATCATTTCACTTTGTTTTCTGAATAGTTTCCTTTTTTTCTTAGCTTGCTAACAGAGGACACCCCGAATTTACCCTGTTCTTCTTATCCTACCTCCAGTATTTTATCCTTATACCCTACTCTATTGATATTTTTCTGCATCTAAAATAGTGTAAGTTGTTTTATATTAAAATATCATTTTAATTGTTACTTTTAGGGGTTACTTTTTAAACAATACAGTTTGCACAGATATAGAACTCTCTTTTTACTTGTCAGCTCCAAATAAAACTAAAAGGAGTAAAAAAGTACAGTAGAACTATTTAGATCTGAGGATATCTATTTAATTAAAATATATTAATAAGACCCATAGATGTTTCTTCTTAATTCAATATATTTTCTTGGGCATCTGCTCTGAGCAGAGCACTACACATTTTTGTATGTAAAGGAAAGAAAAATATCTCTGCTCCCAAGAAGTTTGTCAGCCAGAAGAAAGACAAAAGCGTGTAACCAAATGGCAGGAATTCATGTAAAAGTCATACATAATCCCTGAAAAGGAAATAGCAAGTGTTATGGATGTTCAAAGAAGCAAGACCACAGCTGGCTGAAAGGGAGAGGAATGACCGTATATTGGAAGTGATGTGTGAGGGGGACAGAAAGGACAGAAAAGATTTCAAATCACGATTGAAGGGGCCACATTTTTACGAGTTAGAAGGAGAAAACAATATAAAAAATGTAAGGAATCAAAAAAGGCAAGCTAAGTTTTCTCAGTGAGTAATGATGACTCTGGTGTTACTGAAGGGAGTACAATTGCATAACAGGGAGTTTGGGGAAATAGAAATGGTGATTTTTAAATAAAGGCCTTGGAACAGCTAAGGGTTTTACAGATTACGGAGTATAAACACCTAACTGTGCTTTAGGGAGAATGAACTGTGATGAGATGGGTTTGGTGGAGAAAAGACCATGGTCAGGCTGTTTGGATGGCCTGAAGTAGTGGCAGAAGAACCATCGAGAAGCAGAGGAGGAGAATGGAAGACTGTCGTGGACTGGGGATCTGCTTCGTTGCCTGCAGAGCTATATGGCTTTGGGATCTTACGGGATTTACACTACCACGTGTGAAATAGCTAGCTAGTGGGAAGCTACTGTATAACACAGAGAGCCTAACCCAGCCATGCGCATACATGTATGGCTCTTTTGGTTACAGACATATATGGCTGATTCATGTTGTATGGCAGAAACCAGCATAGCATTGTCAAGCAATTATCCTCTGATTAAAAATCTTTTTAAAATATGGCACGAGAAAGTGAGTGAAAATGATAGTTATCTGCTGATCATCCACTAAGAACAAAATCCTGAATTACCAGAGGGAAGGAAGTTAAACATGCTAATCTGATTATTTTTAAAGGAAATGTACTATTCAGAAGTCAACACAATAAAGAAAAACCTCAACTAACAACTTAGGCAGAGAGGAGATTTTGAAGGAATAACGAGAATCAAGAGAAGGATTCCTTTGTGAACATCTTTCCATAACCCCACCATTTCATGAGAGCCACAACAAACCAGCTGTTTGAAGGCATTTTAGGTCTAAGCTCTGAAAGTGAATCAAGTACTCTTGAAATTGCCAACATTTGAAAAATGGAAACTGCCTGAATAGAAAGAAGAGAGGGCTTGCAGTGAGGGGCAGAGAGTAGAAAGGGAGTTTCAGGAAGAATATATATATATATTTTTTTTTTTTTAGAGAGAATTTTATTTTACTTTATTATATATTTTAAAAATTTTATTTTTTAGAATTGAACTTTGTTTTTGTTGTTGTTGTTATTTAAATTTTATCTTATTTATTATCTGGTCATACTGTGAGTTCAGCATGCAGGATCTTAGTCCCCCAGCTAGGGATCAAACCCATGCTCCCTTCAGTGGCAGTATGGAGTCTTAACCAACTGGACCACCAGGGAATCCCAGAATATATTTACTTTAGATGGCCAAAGGAAGGGCACTAGGGCTACAATGAGGACCAAGGTATGGTCCCTCACAGAACTCCTACTTATGGAACTGATGGTTGCAATCTAGTGAGATGATTCTTAGGATAAAGGGAATGTGTATACAGGAGGGGGACCAAGCCAACCTTGGGGCTGTATAGTGAGGGCTCAAGAAAGTCTTCTTGGAGAAATTAATTTCTAACCTAAGTAATGATGGAATCTTAAGGATCAACCAGGTGAAGAGTTGAGGGAGGGGGAAGGTATGCATTTGAGGCAAAGGAAGAAACATAATCAGAGAGGATCAATAAGGAGGTAGTTTAGTTTGGTTAAGTTATTTGTATCTTTCATCTGCATGGTACTTATTTTTATATTAGGTGAATTTTTCTTCAAAATAGTAATCAATTTTCTCAGCCTTATTAATTGTATAATTATTCAACTTTGAATTTATGATGCTTTTAAAATGTGCTATGTCTAACCTTACTTTAGTCTTTTCTGTTCTTTTCTGTTTTGTTGCATTTCACTCTATACTACCCCAAACTGTCTCTAAAGCTCTTCCATATGTCTTGGTAAGATTACTTTTAGGTATTTCATAATTCCCTTATATTAAAAGTAAGGTATTTTTCCATTTCAATTAGCAAATCTGAGATTTTGCTAAAGTAGTATAATGCTGTTGGTTTCTGCATATTTATCATGTATTCAGCTATTTTACTGAACTTTTTACCTATTTGATAATTTTTAATATTCTCCTGTATTTACTAGATATTTAATTCCACCTACAAGTAATATATTTGTCTTCTTTATAATAATCATTCCTTTTATATGTTTACTGCCGTTATGCCTGCTAGAACTTTCAGAATAATAAAAAAAAGTAAATTGTGAAATGGGCATTTTTCCCTCTGACTGTAAGGGGATTCCTCTTATTGTTCTTTAATATTAAGTATGATATTGAGTGTTTGGAGATAGTCACCCATTGTCACGATAAAAATTCTTTTCTGTTTATCACTTTTAAAGAATTATAAGAAATTATACAGATTGTTAATCAGATTGCTTTTTAAATAGCTGTACAGTAGATATCATGTAGGGGCTTCCCTGGTGGCTCAGATGGTAAAGAATCTGCCTACAATGCAGGAGCCCTGGGTTGCATGCCTGGGTTGTGAAGATCCCCTGGAGGAGGGGATGGCTCCTCTTGATGCTCCACTGCAGTATTCTTGCCTGGAGAATCCCCATGGATAGAGAAGGCTGGCGGGCTATATAGTCCATGGGACTGCAAAGAATTAGACATGACTGAGCGAATAAGCACAGCATAGCATGTACATCATGTAGAGCAAATCTTCCTACCTCATTTTCCCCCAAATATTCTTAGCTATTATTGGTTCTTTACTTTCTTTTATTACTTTTATAAAATTCCATCAATTTGTACTGAAAACTTGCAAAATATTTATTGCATCAGGGTCTTGTCCACTGAACCAGTTCTTCCCATTGGATGGCCAAAGTATTGGAGCTTCAGCTTCAGCATCAGTCCTTCCAATGAATATTCAGGACTGATATCCTTTAGGATGGACTGGTTGGATCTCCTTGCCGTCCAAGGGACTCTCAAGAGTCTTCTCCAGCACCACAGTTCAAAAGCATCGATTCTTTGGTGCTCAGCTTTCTTTATAATCCAACTCTCACATCCATACATCACTACTGGAAAAACCATAGCTTTGACTAGACGGACCTGTGTCGGCAAAGTAATGTCTCTGCTCTTTAATGTGCTGTCTAGGTTGGTCATAGCTTTTCTTCCAAGGAGCAAGCATCTTTTAATTTCAAGGCTGCAGTCACCATCTGCATGATTTTGGAGCCCCCCAAAATAAAATGTCATGGTTTCCATTGTTTCTCCATCTATTTGCCATGAAGTGATGGGACTGGATGCCATGATCTTCGTTCTTTGAATGTTGAATTTTAAGCCAGCTTTTTCACTCTCCTCTTTCCCTTTCATCAAGAGACTGTTTAGTTCCTCTTTGCTTTCTCCCATAGGGGTGGTGTCATCTGCATATCTGAGGTTATTGATATTTCACCTTGCAATCTTGATTCCAGCTTGTGCTTCGTGCAGTCCGGCATTTTGCATGATTATTTATTATTAACATATATAAATAATAAATCAATCTCTGTACTCATGAAACTCATAAATGATAAACTCATGGAATAATAAATATATATCTATAATAAATCAATCTCTACACTCATGGAACTCACAGTCAAGTGAGGAATAAATATATATACTAGATATTAAATCAATTGTTACAAATATTTATATAATTGCAAGTGTGCAAAGTGTTTGAAAAGGGTCTTCTTTATATGTAGTATTAATAAATTCTGTCATAACAGTGACATGTCCCCCTGGAGCGATTTAGATGGGGGTGGCATATTTGGGCCTCCTGTAGGTATTCCACTAACAATGGACCTACAGCAGCTTTCTACAGAAGGCCCTTCCCTGAAAGTGATGTGAAGGCAAGATGATAGCTGTTCTGATGATATAGTCCTGTAAATGTCAGCGGTTGGCCTAGAGGCATTGGTTTGGCTTCCATTCAGATCTCTAGCACAGACTATGTACAGTTTCCTAAATTTGGCTCTTATTCTGTAGTATATTGGTAAATACTAAGTAGCTGAAAAGGGAGAAGTCCTAAATTGTAGTGCTTGGCAATTTCTGAGGTGTAAATATGTCTATTGTAGTTGATTTCAGTTTATCAATGTGAAGTCAACTGACTTATAGAATTCCTGAGAATTTAACCACTGATCTCTCAAGATAGGATCAAGATACCATGGAACCCTCTCCTCCTCCCAGATCCTGTCCTCTGGTTTCTGCCCCACCCAACCTCTTCCACAGTCAGGCCCCTTCAATCTTCAGTCTAATCTTAAGAGTTCCCTTAAGCTCTTTGGAAGCTGGATCGACTGCCAGTCCTTTAACTTTATTGCCAAGCATATGTGATGCTATAAACTGACAGCTGCTCTCCTCAGGCGAAGCATTTTGAGTGCGAACACCTTAATTTAGGAGTTACAACAAAACTTAATATTGTTTCTTTTCCATTTTCTTCTTGCCAAAACAGTCTGTTTCACCCTGAGGCAAGGAAGATGCTGCTGACTAACCAAGGGAAAGAGTCAGGAAGTCCAGACAATCACTAAAATTAATCTTTTACAAGCTTGGCAGGCTGTGTTGCTTAGAGTCAATAGATACTTTTCCTAAGTCCATTTATAGTTTCAAGTCATTTAACCAGGGTCTACTCACTGCTTAAAATGTGGTAAATGAGTGGAGTGAAGACTGCTCTTCTTTTATGGAAGACAGGGAAGAAAACACGAGGAACATTCCCTGAACATCCATGTGATCCTCTCACTCGGGCAAATGTCTGGGGCGTTGTTGGCATGTCCTTAATGTCAGAAAACTGCTCGGTGGCTTTGTGTGTGTGTGTGTGCTGGGTGCCCGTATGAGGGCTTCCACCTCCGAGGCACGGGTTGAGCAGGAGAGATCAGCGTAATGTTATCAGGAGAAGGTTCATGTTTGGAAGATGAAGCAGGAACAGACTCCCAGAAGAGTCACATCAGGCTCCCTCAACCCTACTCCTTTCATTCTCCCGTCTGCTAATTTTGGAGATAATAAAGATGAAGTACAGAGATGCCACACGGAACTGGTCTCTGTCTTTTGATCAGTGAAAGGTAGATCGGCTTTCTTTACATCTAGAATTCTTTGGATTGGGGGCCATCTCATGCGGTGACCTACACAGGATTTCTGAGGAAATCCTTTGCCCCCTTTTCTGAAGATGTTCTGGTTTCTTCTGGCTGAATCTGTCAGTGATGGATGAAAAGTTGGAGTCTTGTTTCTTATGTCCTTTTAACTCGCGTGGGGCAGATCAAATTGAGCCCTCTGACACTTAGGCTTTTTATTTTTTAAGTGGTAGAGTCTATTTTTAGTGATGCCCCAGTCAGTATTTGTTTTAATTGTATCTTTTCTTTTTGACCCTTGATCCTTTCTGGTGGTAGGTTACTTCTCATGGTTGTAACTCTGAAGATATTTATCCTTTTCTGCAGAAAGAGAATCGGAGAATCGGAGAAGGCAATGGCACCCCACTCCAGTACTCTTGCCTAGAAAATCCCATGGATGGAGGAGTCTGATAGGCTGCATGCAGTCCATGGGGTTGCTAAGAGTTGGACACGACTGAGCGACTTCACTTTCACTTTTCACTTGCATGCATTGGAGAAGGAAATGGCAACCCACTCCAGTGTTCTTGCCTGGAGAATCCCAGGGACTGGGGAGCCTGGTGGGCTGCCGTCTGTGGGGTCACACAGAGTCGGACAGGACTGAAGCGACTTAGCAGCAGCAGCAGAAAGAGAAAATGGGATGATACGGGATAACTCAGAAGCTTGGCCCACTTCAGGTCACACGGTTGTTCATCTGGTGGTGGTGGTGGTTCAGTGGCTCGGTCGTGTCCGACTCTTTGCCGCCCCATGGACTGTAGTCCCCCAGGCTCCTCTGTTCATCTGGAGAGACAATAAAAAAAGTGTTGAATCTTAGCAGGACTCTCTGGAATAATCAGAGAATCCAGGTCGAAACAGTCTCTTATTATTGGTATTCTGCTTATTGATGCTAGAATAGAAGACAGGGTTGAGATGGTTGAGTTCCATCTTGGATGGTGTTAAGAGATGCTACTCTTCCAAACAGTCCAGGTTAAACATTCTACCTAACTTTTGTGATGGCCTTTCCTTCTTCAAATTACCTTGATACAAGACTTCTGGGACTTTTTCACACATGCCCTGGATGGATCTTTGTATATATTGCCCTGATGCTCAGCATTCCAAAGTATTAGTAGACAAGAGCAGATGCAAGGTAAATGCGTGGGAAGGTAAATGAGTTAAATGCGTAGACAGCTTGCATCATATTCTCCAAGCAGTAAGAGGGTCTTAGAAGTAGTAAGGCAGCTTTTGAACTGGAGGCTTAAAAAAAAAAAAGATTTGTCGACTAAAAAAAATGCACAACATAAGAGTTGCAAGTTTTTATTTGGGGGCAAAATGAGATGATAGCCTGAGAGACAGCCTTTCAGATAGCTCTCAGAAGCTGCTCCAAAGAGGTAGGGGGAAGGTCAGTATATATGTGATTTTGGTGAAGGGGGAGTATATGCAGTTAAGCACATTATTTATTTCTTTGCAGAAGGTGTCTGCTAGTCACAAGGAGTAGTCATCACCATGAAAGATTTAAGGATTTTAGTGCTTTTCTAGACATGAAAAGATACAAAAATTTGGCTCATAAAATTGGCTCCTGGAAATGTCTAACTATATACAGACCTGTTCTGCCAGATTTCCCCAGAGCACAGAGCACCTCATTTCTGTTCTCTACTCTGAACTCCTAGCAGGGGATTTTGAAAATCAGCAGTAACAGCTGCACATGATTTAATCCTTGTAAATGTAGATGGCAAGTGCCAATTTGTAATTCACGGGCTTGATAATTTTAAGTTTTCATTTATTGCTTTTTGGTAGATGCTTGAATCAAAAAAAATTTTTTAAGTTGTTATTAGACGTTTAATAATTTAAGCATATTTGAATACTCTTAAGGCAATACACACTTAATAAATGGCAACAAAAGCTTTGTAGTCACAGCATTGGCAGCACAGGGGGGTAGAAGTAAATTGAATGAAAACATTGACTTTATTGTGCGTGTTACTCCCTCAGTTTTCATCATCTAGCTTGACTGGAACATTAGCTATACTTTGGAGATTGTTAGAGTGCTTGTTTATCAGAAGATTTTACATTAAAAGCTTATGTGGTATAAAGGGATTCTTAATTAGTTGAAATCTAGGACTGATATTTTATAATATTTGGAAATTTTTGAATCAAGTTTGAGGTCATATGTTTTAAACTATTACTCATTTCTAAACAACTGAATTCTTCTTCTTCTTTGTATTTTTAGGATTTGGAAACATCTCACCACGCACAGAAGGGGGGAAAATATTCTGTATCATCTATGCCTTACTGGGAATTCCCCTCTTTGGCTTTCTGTTGGCTGGAGTTGGAGATCAACTAGGGACCATATTTGGAAAAGGAATTGCAAAAGTGGAAGATACATTTATTGTGAGTATGATAGCCATTTAACTGCATATGTTAATTGTCTCATTTTTCAAAAATATTATAACTTTTCTGTTCACCTCAGATATAGTGAGATGTAAGTTATTGGGCTTTGTATAACAATTTACATGAGCCGCTTTTTGCAAATAACTCGCTGTATAGTTGTTTTTATACTTCTCTGAACGAATACGTTAATGAATGAGAAAAAGCGAAATATACAGAAGAAAAGTAGAAATCTGACAGTCCTGGGCTCAAATTCCAAATGGATTGTATCCTAGCTATATTCACTTAAGCTAGTTATTTTACCCTTAAATCTCCATTTTGCCATTTATATGAATGATAGTACTGATGATGAGGCATTACTCTGAGATTTAGAGATATTCTAAGTGAAAGCTTAACATAGCTAGTAAACCTTAGCCCTTTGCTGAAGGATTGAATAATACATAGCAAACATGATAAAGGGGATCTTATAACTTATTTTAATAATGTTGCTGATAGAAATTGAACTAAGGTATACAATTTAGTAGGACCAAAAATATGAAGATGTTCATGGGCGTATGATATTCAGTAGAAAAAATAAATAAAATGAAAATGCTCTTAGAATTTTAAGTGAAAAATAGTAATAATACCATGATGACAAGCTTTTATTCTTGAAAATTATGAACGAAGAAAATAATTGTGTTAGAGAATCAGATTATAGATGATTTGTTACTTCTGTCACTACTTTACGTTTTATTTATTATTCAATAATGTTTCATCTTTTCATAAAAAGTTCGAGTATTTAACTATTGATGAAATAAATCACTGAGTGTTTGGTTTTCAATTGAAATTATAATTCCAGTTTTAACATTAGATATATTTCATATTGGGGCTTTCCTCGTGGCTCAGCGGTATAAAAAACATGCCTGCAATGTAGGAGCCACAGGGGATGTGGGTTTGATCCCTGGTTTGGGAAGATCCCCTAGAGGAGGGCATGCAGCCCACTCCAGTATTCTTGCCTGGAGAATGCCAGGGACAGAGCAGCCTGGCGGGCTACAGTCCATAGGATTGCAAAGAGTCAGACACGACTGAAGCGACCTGCCATGCGTGCATGCATGCACATGTTTCATATTAAATTTAGAGGTGAGACAGTGTGGGTCCTCTGAGGGCAGCTCTAGCTTAGAGGTGTTGAAGACTTCTCATTGTCTATGTATCATGTCTTGTGTATTTCGTTGTACCGCTTAAGGTCGTAGAACAGGGAGATGGTTTGTCTAGTTCACATGGGAATCAACTGTGGACTTTAAGTCTGCTAGTATTTCGCTTTAATCAGTTGAACAACGATAGGAAAATGTGGTGGGAGAGGGGAAAAGTCTCCATGAAATTAATGATTTTATCAATTATCAACAGTGGATATTTAATTTATGCTTCAGTTTTCTCAATTTTCATGTATTTCTAGGTTGTGTTTGGCCCGAAATCAGTTGTTTGCTTGTAGAATAGAAATATTTCAAAAGTAGTTCAGGTAAACAAAGAATGATGTAAATCGGAAATTTTGTTCTCTGAGCAAATGTTTTGTACTTTAGAAACTATTTTGCCTGTTGCAAAGCTATATAAAAGTAAAGTAGCATCATTATTAGCATTGGTTATTTTCAGTTATTCGTATTATACCTAATATATTTACATAAAGATAATTGAAAATTAATTATAAAAGAATAGAATACCATTCTCATTTGCTAATTTGCTGTTAACAGTGCGTATAGGTTATATGCATAAAATAGATACCTAATGAGAACCTACCGTATGGCTCTGGGAACTCTCCTCAGAGCTCTGTGATGACCTAAATGTGAAGGAAATCCAAAAAGCAAGCGGTATGTGTGTGTGTATGTGTGTCTGTGTGTGTGCACACATGTGTGTGTATGTGTATATATATATATAGCTGATTCACTTTGTTCTACAGTAAAAACTAACATAACGTTGTAACGCAACTACACGCCAATAAAAAATAATTTAAACAGTATATATAGGTTAACTTTGCAGGTCCATCAATCATCGATCTCAGTCAATTTCTCTCTCTCAGTATCTGTCTCCCCCCCACCTCTCTCTCACTCTCTCATCCCTAGAAGTGGAATGTTAGTCAAACCAAGATACGAATCATCTCCACAATCATCTTTATTCTGTTTGGCTGCGTGCTGTTCGTCGCTCTGCCTGCGATCATATTCAAGCACATAGAAGGCTGGAGTGCCCTGGACGCCATTTATTTTGTGGTTATCACCTTGACCACCATTGGCTTTGGCGACTACGTCGCAGGTAAGATTTTGGAGATACACTGCTCTCCTAACCCTTCTGCTTTAGTTAAACTTTTTCTCTTGGGTTTGCAGACAACACAGTGACTGCCTCCATTTCCCAGGGCTGTCATAAGAAAGTACCACAAACTGGGTGCCTTTAAACAAAAGACATTCATTCTCTTGTAGAAGTTCAAAATCAGAGTGCCAGCAGGGGCAGAGTCGCTCTGGGACTGGTAGAACCCTCCCTTCCTTTCCCCAGCTTCTGGAGGCAGAGAACATCGGTCCCTGCTGGTCCTCGGGTGTAGGGCGTCTCTTCATCTCTGCTCTCGTCTTTGTATCATGTTCTCCCTGTGCCCCCATTGCTGTGACCGAATTTCCCTCTTCTTATAAAGACACCAGTCACATCGGATTAAAAACCCGCTCTACTCCAGTATGAATTCATCATAGCTAATTGTATCTGCCAAGGGCCTTATTTCCAAATAAGCTCATGTTTCAAAGTGCCAAGGTTGGGACTTCAACACGTGTTTTTTGAAAACAGAGTTTCATCCATAACAGTGACAGAGCCAAAAAAAAAAAAAGATCATTCCCTGACAGTGAAGGTCCGCAAAAGGGTACAGTTGAATATTTATTTTTCATTCTGTAAAAGAAATTTAAATTACTGTCTGCTCAGAGTGTTATAGTACCACTCTAATTTCAGAAACCACTTATCTGCCTCTTATTTATTTTTTTAGTGGTACAAGAATTCAAGTTTAAATTATCTTTGCTCTTTTTACTAGGCCTTTCCATATCTTAGTTTTTCCTCCCAGCTTTCTTGAGAAATAATTGACATACATCACTGGGTATGTCCAAGCGGTAACAGCAGGATGGTTTGATTTACAAAGATCATGCAATGAAGTGATCACCACAGTCAGTTCCGCTAACATCCATTCTTCTAATGCACTCTGCCTGGGTGTCTGGGGTCCCAGGGTGCTTCAGCCCCACTCCCATGTCCTAGGATTCTCTCGGTGGTGTCTTGTCCTTGAATAGTTTTTAGTTTCTCTCCTTGTGAGGAGGGAGCGAAGCCAGGAACAAGCTAGTCACCATCTTGGTAATGTCACTCTCATATTTTAGTTTTAGAAACACTTCAAACTTTGGAAGATGTGCTGAGCTACTTAAAACCTTCTTTTCTCTAAGATATTTATCTCCTCTAATTTTCAGTTCTAATATCAATGTTTTTAATCTTTTTAGCAGTTTATCCATGTTTTAAAATTCATGATTTTAAGACATGTTTCCTTTTTCTATGTATGTTATTTCTGTTGCTGTTTGCTTTATTGTTTTATCTCTTAGATCTTATATCATTTCATCTCTCTTTTCCTATTACATTATCTCATTATTGTTACTGTTCAGGGGCTGCCGCAGTGCTCAGCGGTGAAGAATCCACCTACCAGTGTAGGAGACTTGGGATATGCGGGTTTGATCCCTGGGTTGGGAAGATCCTCTGGAGGAGGAAATGGCAACCCACTCCAGTATTCTTGCCTGGAGAATACCATGGACAGAGGAGCCTGGTGGGCTATGGTCTATGGAGTCGCAGAGAGTCAGACACGACTGAGCACACACACACATTATTGTTCTAACTCCAGTATTAAATAAATTGTAGTAATGGTGATAAAAGTAATGTAGTAATTCTCTGTCATGCATCATTTTGACCAGCTCCTAAAAAATCTAAGTTTTTCTTTAAAAAAATAAGCTTGAAGTGTTAGAAAAACATGTTCATAACCATTATGGTAGGAATGTGCTAGTAAACTTCCCAGAATAAACTAAGTAGCCTAATTTAATTTTAGGAGGGTTTTATGCTTTCGAGTTGTTTACTCTTCTTCTTTTTGACTCAAACTTCTTACTTAAATATGAAAAGAAAATATGTTGTGTAGCTTTATAAAAATTTCAGAGAAGGCATCTGTTTTTATTATTTGTTAATTACAGTTTAACTTGGCAAAACCCTTCTTTCTGGGGAATGTATAATATCTTTGAAGATGGGGATGTTTCTACAAGCAAAGATTTGCTTTTGGTCAAAAACAGTACATTCACCTCTCTGTGCTGGATGGGAAAGGGTGGAGATCTTTTTGTTTTCTAATTAGCAAAATGTAGAGAGGAGAATGGGAGAAGGCAATGGCACCCCACTCCAGCACTCTTGCCTGGAAAATCCCATGGACGGAGGAGCCTGGTAGGCTGCAGTCCATGGGGTCGCTAAGAGTTGGACACGACTGAGAGACTTCACTTTTATTTTTCACCTTCATGCATTGGAGAAGGAAATGGCAACCCACTCCAGTGTTCTTGCCTGGAGAATCCCAAGGATGGCAGAGCCTGGTGGGCTGCCGTCTATGGGGTCGCATAGAGTCGGACACGACTGAAGTGACTTAGCAGCAGCAGCAGCGGCAGCAGAGAGGAGAATCTCAGACATTTGTAGCTCTATATTGGACAACAAGCTTTTGTCCTAAAATAACCATTTTTCTACCTTTCATTAACATCATAGATATAGTTAGCTTAAGTAGAAATGGAAAGAGCTTTAATGTAGCAGAAAGTGAGATGTAGGGGTGTCAGGCAGAGTGAAGTTAAGTCAGAACAAGCAAAACAAATATCGCATATTAATGCATATATGTGGAATATAGAAAAATGGTACAGATAAACCTATTTGCAAGGCAAGAAAAGAGATGCAGATGTAGGGAATGGGTGTGTGGACACAGAGGGTGGTGTGGGATGAATTGGGAGATTGGAATTGGCATGTGTGCAGTGCCATGTGCAAAACAGATAGCTAGTGGGAAGCTGCTATATATAGGACAGGGGGCTCAGCTCTGTGCTGTCTGTTGACCTAGATGAGTGGAATGGGATGGGATGGGGAGGGGGTAGGAGGGAGGTCCAAGAGGAAGGGTGTGTGTGTGTGTGTGTGTGTGTGTGTGTGTGTGTAGCTGGTTCACTTTATTGTATAGCATAATTTAATACAACATTGTAAAGCAATTGTGCCCCAATTAAAAAAAACAATTATACTTGTGCTATGTTAATCTTAGGCTATTGCACGTGAGTGCTGTCACTTCAGTCGTGTCCAACTCTTTGAGACCCAGTAGACTGTAGCCCACCAGGCTCCTCTGTCCATGGGATTCTCCAGGCAAGAATACTGGAGTGGGTTGCCATGCCCTCCTCCAGGGCATCTTCCCAATCCAGGGATCAAACTCATGTCTCTTGCGTCTCCTGTTTTGGCGGGCAGATTCTTTACCGCTAGTGCAACCTGGGAAGCCCAGGCTATTGTACTATTCTGTAAATATAATTAGTGATTATATTTAATTATAATTAAATTATGTGTAATTAACCAGAGGTCTTATAGTACCTGTGGAATATATAGGTATTAGGTGACAAGTCTTCCATTTTCAAGCCAACAGCCCTGTATTGCACGTTATTGTATCCTATTTAATTTTTGATGTTTTATGGTAATACATAGTTGTGTCTATTTATTAATGTATTTATTTTTCAGCTTTATTGAGGTACAATTGACCAATAAAATCATAAGATATTTAAAGTGCACGTCGTGGTGTTTTCATATACATATATTATACATTATGAAAGAATCCAATTGATTCATACATTCCTCACCTCACTGTAGGCTTCCCCAGTGGGTCAGCAGGTAAAGAATCTGCCTGAGTGCAGGAGACACAGGAGATGCAGATTCAGTCCCTGGGTCATGAAGATCCCTTGGAAAAGGAAATAGCAACCCACTCCAGTATTCTTGCCTGGAGAATCCCATGGATAGAGGAGCCTTCCCCATAGTGCTAAGGATTACAAAGAGTCCGTCACGACTAAGCAGCTAAGCATGCACATCTCATTTATTTATTTGTTTTAGTGAGAACTTTTAAGTTCTTTTGTCTTAGCAAATTTCAATGATACAATATGGTGCACATGTGATTTTAAATAAGTGTCAGTCCAGCGTGAACCTCATAGTCTGAGACTCTCTAAAAAAAACAAAAATTATAAATAAAAATGTGGGTAGAATCCTAAAACAGTGTTATATTTGTGACCACAGTATAAACCAGCTTAAAAAAAAAAGACGAACAAATATTTTTACTTTATGGTTTTGTAGAAGATGAAAAAAGTTAGTTTTTAATTTCCCTTAGGAGACCAACGCTCTGAAACTGGCTGGATTGTGTTGTGTTAGTCTTTTAGTAGCCTCTCTCAGCTATCTGAAAACATCTTGTATATCAGTGGGAACCCTGAATACAGAGTCATGGTCACAGTATTGGAGGGGAACAGGGGAACAGAATATTTGCATGGCATTAGATATAGTCTAAGAAACATTGTTATTATTACTAAGGTTTTATTTTATTATATCCCTCTTTAAGCCCATTATTTTAATTTCACTATTCCTCTGGAATGTGGTAGAAATACGCTTTGCAAACAACTTGCAAAGGAATTTAATGTGTTTGAAGTGACAAATGCTGAGAAAATTAGAGAAGCAGAATGGACACTACTTTTGTTGACTTATCTCTGTCTCCTTAATTTACGTATTTTGTACCTATTTTGGTCTTTGTGAAACTGTAGAACCCGATTCCTAGTCCTGTAGTCTCTACATCCTAGATCTGTGTGCCCGGGGAGCATTTTTGGATTGAAATGGTGGACACGGGGAAAGATGTGGCAAAAGCTGCCTAGAAAATGTGTGCCCTTCGCAAGAGTCTTTGGGGAAAAAAATGTGAGTTTTTTAAAGCATCTTGGAAAATAACTGCTATAGTTAAGTAGAATACATAAAAATAGTCTTTCCTTCTGGGTACCTTGTGACAAGTAAAATTAGCCACTAAGTTAAAGCGGCAACCCCATCTGGGAAACATCAGTTATTTACTTTTTAGAGCCTTTCCTCTTGCTGTTAGATGTCTCTACAGATAGGATTCTCACTTAATTTTGATATTTTTGCCAGGAAAAAGCAAGCACCATTGCTCAAACTTGAACCGTCTCATCTTTCTATTAGGCTATAAATCTCCGAAGAAAACAGAGATGTACTTCTCTTAATAGACACCCACTGTCTGATGGGTCTGCAAGTGCTACTCCAAATGGGATTAGAATTCAATTATATTTTTGTACTGGACTTCTTTGAAGACAAGTTTAAAAACATACACTTCAAACCATGGTGTTATTAAAGTAAAAGGAGTAAATTTTGGAATGTGATATCTAAATGTTTAGGATACAGGTTGTAACATTGGTGTAAATATTAGAAGCATCTCAAAAGCAGCAAGAGATGATGTGATGTGGTAGTTCAGACAACTCTGAAGCAGAATGCTCATCCTCAGGGAGTGAGCATGAAAATACATGCAGCTGGACATTTTGCCATGGGAAGAAAACAGGTCAACCCCTGTTGCTTTGTATTTTTAAATGTCATTTCTTACTTTTTATTTTATTTTTTGGCTTTAGATCTATTATGTTGCTATGGTCCTATGATTCTTTTTTTTTTAAATTTGTAGTATAACTACCTTTGGACTTCCCTGGTTGCTCAGATGGTAAAAAAAAAAAAAATCTGCCTGCAATGCAGGAGATTGAGTTTGATCCCTGGGTCAGGAAGATCCCCTGATGAAGGGAATGGCTACCCATGTCAGTATTCTTGCCTGGAGAATTGCATGGACAGAGGAGCCTGGCGGGCTACAGTCTATGGGATCGCAAAGAGTTGGACACAACTGAGCGACTAATGCTATACAAAGATAGCTGCTTTGCGATGTTGTGGTAGTTTCTGCTGTACAGCAAAGTGAAGCAGCCATAGGTGTACATCTATCCCCTCTTCCCTGTATTTCCTTCCCAGTTAGGGCACCACAGTGCAGGAGTAGAGTTCCCTGTACTCTACAGTCTGTTCTCATTTCTTGTCTGTTTTAGACTAGTGTGTATATGTCAATCCCAGTCTCCCAATTCATCCCACTCCCTCCTTTCCCCACTTTGTGTCCATGTATTTGTTCTCTACATCAGTGTCTATTTCTTCCTTGCTAATAAGGTCATCTACACCATTTTTCTAGATTCTACATAATTTCATATTAATATCCATGTCTGTCTGCCTCTCTGCAAATGGCACAATTCCTTTCCTTTTTATGGCTGCTTACTTTTCATTTTGTGTATGTCATAATGTTCATGATATAATCTATTAGGGCATTATATATTTCTAATTCATAAATAAATTTAAATTTACGTTTGCACCCACCAATCCTTTTCCCTGTTGGCTATACTGTATCAGAAGCATTTAGCAACTACTAGTAAAGACTAATATGTTTCAGAGGTCAACTTTCTCTGTGTATTGACTGAACATAAGAATACAACATTTAATGGTTTTTCTTCAGGAAGAACTCCCCCAGCAAATGTCAATCTTACATTTATATTTATGGGAGAATGTGTCTTACTGGCTGATTGGTTGCCTTAGTAATTTGTGTTTACTCCTTCCTGATGGCCTTTTTTGTTCTTTTACTAATGCTCAATATTCTAGAGCTAAAAAAGACCTGGGAGCCACAGGTCATTGCAGCACTTTTATTATACATATGAATAAACAGACCCTCTGTCGCTACCTGTAGTTCACAGAGCGACTCTTCCTAAAAGATAAAAAGAGAAAGTACATTATTTAGCAAAGTATCATTTACTTGATTTTAACAATTTCTATAATAATTTGTAGTCAAATTTGTAGAGGTAAGTTAAGTGTTACTCACTCAGTCGTGTCTGACTCTGCGGCAGGCTCCTCTGTCCTTGGAATTCTCCAGGCAAGAATATTGGAGTGGGTTTCCATTTCCTTCTCCAGGGAAATCTTCCTGATCCAGGGATCAAACCCAGGTCTCCTATATTGCAGGCAGATTCTTTACTGTCTAAACCACCAGGGAAGACTGGTAAAAATTATATTTGACAGCTTACTCTTGGTTTCCTATGTTTTATTTCTTAACTTTTGTCATGTTATTTCTCATTTGATGAGAAGTCTGAACTGATAAATGATTAAATCATGCTTGCCTTATAGGCCGAGAGTTAGATCTCATTAAAATCTAAGAAGTTATATTAATTATCTAGAAATGTGTGAAAGATTGAGCTCTACTTATTTAGGCTTGCTTCTAAAACTTGTTGTCTGAATCCATCATTTTAAAAAATCACTATGGGTTGGGGGATGGGCAAAATAGGTGAAGCTGATTAAGAGGCACAAACCTCCAGTTATAAAATAAATAATACAATAAATAAGTTACAGAATAGGGAGTATATTAACTAATATTGTAGTAACTTTAGTGACAGTAACTAGACCTATTGTCATGATCATCTCATTTATATATATATCTGTATATATAAATGTTGAACCACTATATTA
Source organism: Bison bison bison (assembly GCF_000754665.1). NCBI lineage: Eukaryota > Metazoa > Chordata > Mammalia > Artiodactyla > Bovidae > Bison > Bison bison. The sequence continues at coordinate 3,538,213 of NW_011494894.1, forward strand.
TATACCTTAAACTAATGAAATGTACGTCAGTTATATATCAGTAAAAAATTAGTTGATGATTCTTCAGAAGTGAAGTCAAATAATTACCTAATTTAACATAATTTAACATTATTTTTCAAGGTTAGTGTCCTCTTTAATATGTACTCTTAGGACCAGAGTAAGTCATGGAAACCAAGAAGTGCATTTCTATGAACTGATAGACATTGCCCAAAGAAGTCTTTTTGTTCTTGTGTAGTCTCTTAAGCCTTGTCTGATTCTTTTGCAACCCCATGGACTGTAGCCCGCCATGCCAGAAGTCTTCAGCAACACTCTTTTTTAAGCCAGGTTAGTTCATGAGAGATAATATGATTGAGTAAAAGCCAGATACCAATACATAATTTCACAAAGCAATGTCCTCACATTAGCTACTTTTCTAATAAAAACCAAAAATTTTAACCAAAAGTTTAGATGTATTCTAAGAAACCCTTATGGTTGATATTATGAAAACACATTTTTGTTCTGAGCATAAATTTACTTTGCCATCCAAATATATATTCTTGGAATTTTGATCAGTGAAATTTAGTATATTTAGTTGAATAATGAAACTTTTTTTGTCTCACATGTAGTTTTGAGTACTTACTGGGTTAATCAGGCTTTAGGCTTAATGCCATATGCTTCTCTAAATAGAAAAAAAAAAAAAAATTGGGAAATTAAAGCAGATAAACTGGCCTTCCAGGGGATTTACCCTTTCAAAACTTTATAGATTTTCACAGTTTTTGAATCTTTTGTCTTCATATTTTTTGACTTGGGAAAAAAAACATATTTGTTTATCTCATGTTAAGTTTTCTTGGAATTATGTTTTCAAAGTCGTCATTGGAAATGCAGCTTTTTGTAACCAAGCCATTGCTTTCTCTTATAACCAAAAACATGACTCATTTAGTAGAGTGCTCAGAGCTTGCTTAATGGAAGATGATTTTTTCATGAAAACATCTAAATCTCCATTGAAAAACCATGACAAGCATCTTTTGTTCCAAACAGTTTGTCCTAATAGACAACTTCGAGAAAACAGTTGCTGATGTGGTCTAAAAGTTTTGCAACTATTCAAAGGCCAGGTATTAAAAATTGCTGTTACTGGGTTGATCACTGAGCAGAGATTTGCCAGGAATTTAGCAAATGACAAGGAAAATATCTGATCAGAAGTGAGGTCAGCTGAAGAACAGTCAGTTCTTCAGCACCACCACAATGGCTCTGAAAAATTTCTCTGATTGAAAAGAGAGGGCTTACATGACTGTTAGGGAGATGCCTTATAGCCATCAGTCACATGTGCATCCATTCTGATGTTTAGTGAGCATGTATTGTATATTAGATAACTGTGCTTAGCATTTAGTGGTAATGATTGCACTAGTCTTGTTCCTATGGGACATAATGTTTGAAATCCAGGAATAACAATTCAATAGGAAATCATTTTCTCTTCTTGATAGTTCTGTGTGTTAAAATGGAAAAATTCTGCAAGACATCTGGTCACCCCCTGAATCAGCTGGTGACTCTCAGAGAACTCAACTCATCAGAAAACTGAGAGCTACGTGTGTAATTAACTAAATGGGATTAGACCCAACAGTTCAGAAGTTAAGGACTGTGGGCAAACCAAGGAGTTATTTAACTTCTAGGATTCAAAATGGATATATAGAAGAATTTTAGAACACGTGGGAGAAAATGACAAGGAAGACTTTTAATGATTGACAGTTAATTCTCAGTGAGTTAGGCAGTAAATTGTACTAAGTTTAAGGAAAAAGACTGCAAATTACTGTATATTAATATATAGACTTAAAGATAATTTGTAGATGTAACAATAATGTACATCCTATATCCTATAGATTTCCATCGTTATAAAGGTGAGTAAGACAGTGTGTTGATTTGTCTTTCTTTATAATCATGAGACTGCTGTTTTTCTGATGGGAGTTTCTCTTGTCTTAGACCAAGTACCTACCAGGAAATGGACAACTTCTTGAGTGCTGAAATTGAGAATCCCCATATATAGGTTCAAATGCTGGAGAGATTTAGTTACCTTTTCTGGTCTTGTGTTTTTTTTTAACTTGATAGCGTAGGGAAAGTTTGATATAGTGGGTGAGCTGTTGTTTAATACTGAAGTCATATTTTCATTTGTAAAAAAGAAAACATAATTTACAGCATTATTGAAAGAGCCTCTTAATTCTTGCTGCATTAAGAAAAGACTTTATTAAACTAAGTTGCTTTACTATAAAAAAGAAAAATATACTAAAGCAGAAAGTAAGTTTTTGCCCCTTCGTATTAAGAGACAGCATGCATGTGTGTTATGCTAAGTCACTTCAGTCATGTCCAACTCTTTGCGACCCCATAGACTATAACCCGCCAGGCTCCTCTGTCTGTGGGGGTCTCCAGGCAAGAGTACTGGAGTGGACTACCATGCAGCTTTCATGAATAAAAAGAAAGTCAAATGTACCCAAAATACTGAAATCCATATTTGATATCTATATTAAAATACAGACCCATGTAAAACATGACCTTTATTTTCTTTAAAACAAAGTTGTATATTTTATCTATATTCTATAATATATATTTTATTTTAGAAAAGCTGAGGAGAAACATGGAGTTTGATCCATAATGGCTAAATCATTCTTTAAATCCTTATTTATAAATATTCTATGATTCAGCATCATCCAAAGAAAGAAAATTAAATTTAAGGGAGAGGGGGCAATGTACATTCAAGTGTCGTAGAGCAGAACAGGACATTCCAAAAGGAAACTGTTGGAATGGGGACATAAGACAAGAAGCTCCTAGTAAAACGGTGGTGACCTCAGACCCACCTGGTTTCTAGGTAAGAACCTTGAGGGAAAAAGAAGCACCTTGTTTCACATAGCATCTCCAGCCCTAGCTAAGTGTCTGCCATACGTATGGATGAAAGAAAAGAAGGTGGGAAAATGGGAAGGACAGTAACTGAATGGGAATGATGGGAAGGACAGTAACAGATCACAGGTGACAATAGACACCCTGGTTCAATGACAGGAGCCTATGTTCTGAAGCCAGACAAGCCTGAGTGTGATTCTAGCTCTGCTGTCCCCTTTGCTGTGTGACCTGACAACTGTTCTTATACCTACCCTAAGAGTATGGCTTGTCTGTTGGAAAATGGGGATACTTACTATTAGGATTTTAGGAACCCAATACAGATCTTCCATCCTTGAGTTCTGAACAGACTGTGAGAATTATGGCACTTGAAATATCAGCTTAACTACTGATAAAGACATCTGGAGATATGGCTTGAGGCTCAATGACCAATTGGTCTTATTAAGAATCTTGTGCTAAAAAAAAAAAAAAAAAGGAATCTTGCGCTAAATCAGTGGAAATAGGAGTAGGAAGGGCTTCCCCAGTGACTCAGACAGTAAAGAATCTGCCTGCAATGAAGGAGATCCAGGTTCAGTCCCTGGGTCTGGAGGATTCCCCTGGAGGAGGAAGTGGCTTCCCACTCCAGTAGTCTTGCCTGGAGAATTCCATGGACAGAAGAATCATGGGCTACAGTCCATGGACTTGCAAAGACCTGGACACAAATGAGCAACTAACACTTTCACTTTCATGAGGAGTGGAAATACAATGCCCCATAATACCTTCCTACTCAGGGCTTTAGTACGGCATGACTTCATTGAGGTAGACCATCAGTAAGTCTTAGCACTCACTCCCCTCTCTCCATCAGAGTTTGAATATTTTGTAAATCAGCCGCAGTGAGCGTATTAGCTAGGACTGGGTTATCTAGGACTACAAGGCCAAAATAAGAACCTCAACCAACAACTCTTTGGTACCAGATAGGAAAGGGCTTCGTTAATGCTGGAACCAGGTAAGAAAAGGATTGTTGTGGGACAAGGTTTGGGAAGCTCATCTTAGGAGAGAATGGGCTCCTAGGAATAATGCCAGACTGAAATTGAGGGCTTGAGGAGCTTTATTAGGCTCTGGTGATTTCCTTATTGAAGTGGCAAGGAGAATAATTCCAGACAAAAATGGCGCCATCTAAAAGAGGCCATCATGTAAGAGTCAGAAAGAGGCTTATTTTAACTATTTTAAAAAGTTTATAAGATTCCTAAAAGCTTGGTACCTCCACCCCTCTTCGCTATTTTTATTACCATTGGTCTGCTCTCCTGTAATGATTAGCCAGAAAGCTCTTAAAATGGAAAGGACTTGTGTGCATATTTTGAGTGGCAACAAAGAAAATGGCAGTGAGGTGCCAGATGAAGAGGGAAGAGTGGGTTGTAGCAGCCCACGGGCCATGTCTCAGGAGTCTGGGCAAGAAAGAAAAAAAACAATGGAGTGGTGGAATGGAGACGGGAGTAGGGGCCAAATAGGCAGGGACTATGCCAGGACAGAGAGACTACCCTAGGTGGTTTTTTTTGGGAGGGAGGGTTAGAGTTGCTTTACAATGTGCTAGTTTCTGCTGTACAGTAACGTCAGTCAGCTACATGTATACGTATATCCCCTCTCTCTCTGTCCTCCCCTCTCCCGTCCCATTTAGGTCACTGAGCTGAGCTCCCTGCACTATGCACTAGGTTCCCACTAGCTAGCAAGAGACCCATGTTCAGATTTCTTGAATGTGCTGGACTAAAATTAATGCTTATAATTACATTTTAAAAATATTTCCTAATTAAAAAAAATAACTTTTTCAGCAAGTTATCTTGATTATAGATTTTTAAGATTTGGCTAAGATTCTTGAATCCAATAGATCGAATACTGTGGAAGTTAATTCATAAATCTTAGATATCAGAAAGTGAAAAGGTTTTGTGAGTATTGGATAATACTTGTATATACATTAGCTCTCCCTGGATCACTTGACTGCCAGTATTTCATCTTAAGAGTAGCAATTAAGAGTGAAAAAACATCCCCCAGCCCACACTACCCCCGGCTTAGAATCCACTAAAGCTTGTGGGATGAACATTTTACCCAAATATAGACCTTTTAGTGATTAAGTTAATTTACTCTTTTCAAACTGTGACATCCTGTTTATAAGAAAGAAAACTTATAAAAAGTCATCTTGAGCATGAACTAACTTCTAAAATCAACATTTTGGTGAACTTATGTGTTAAGTGAGTCACAACTATTTGGATGAGGACATTCTGGTTTTGAAAGAGAAAGTACTTGGGAAAAAAAATGTCATTTTGGTTTCTTTGAAATGGAAACATTTAAAAAATGGAATTCACTAGTGAGCCTATCATGTAACAGATTTCCACACACATTTCCTAAGTCGCTTCTGTGAATCTGTAGCCCTGCATCCCCCGTGGGCCAAGTCTTAACCATCCCAAGATGCATTTAGCCTTTATAGTCCTTCCCAGAAATGATATTTTTAAAAATGTTGCACAAGGTAAATTTTTTACAATATTTTGAAGGTAAATATTACTGACTTTATAAACTGAACCTTGAATTTTTTTCTTTGTCCCCAACAAAGGCTGAACTTTTATCTGTTCCTATTATTTGCCTGATGGAAAAAAGTTCTCTTTTTACTCTGACCCTTTAATATTTGAAAATGTCATTGTGGGTAACTCACAGTCTAAGTTATAGAGAGTATGTTATATCAAATTTTTATATTTGATTTTTAATGTATAGTGGCTGTTTATTAGCTTTTCTTCTGAATATAAAGGTTGAGTTTTTTAATTATGTCCACAACCCCTGTTTAAACATCCCCAGTCTCTATGCTTTTGATTCTAAAATCATTGCCTTGTCTTCCCTGTTGTGTGTGCACTAAGTTGCTCTTTGTGACCCCATGGGGTGTAACCCACCAGGCTCCTCAGTCCATGGGATTCTCCAGGCAAGGATACTAGAGTGGGTGGCCGTTCCCTTCTCCAGGGGACCTTCCCTGACCCAGGGATCGAACCAGTGTCTCCTGCATGGCAGGCAGATTCTTAACTGTCTGAGCCACCAGGGAAGCTCTGCCCTGTTAAGTGTTAGATTTGTATTTGAGGATCCTGCTGCTTGTCTTGCCTGTTGGCACCTCAAGCACTTCAAGATCATTTTGCCCCAGTTTGAATGACTTTTCCTTTTATTATCCCTGTTCCTTCTCCTGTGTTTCCTCTTGAATTGCTGGTACCATCCACCCAATGAGGGTCTATGGTCTCCGTTCATCCTGGAGCCCTTCCTTTCACTTACCACACCAACTAAGTAGTCATCAGTCCCTGACGATTCTGCCTCCAATGTCTTTTCTTTCCATCACAGTCTGACTCTGCCTCAGTCTTTCCTTAGCTAGCCCAGAACAAAGTTTCTCACCGGGCTTCCCTGTCAAACCTTCCCTCTCTGCCCCTAGATCTTTATGCACATGTAAGTCAAACACCAATCTGCCTAAAAACCTTTACCTACTCCCCACTGCTTTAAGAGCAAAGCAGTGCTTTTTTTTTTTTTTTTCCCTAGATTCCTCTCTTCTACCTGTCTATTCTCTTGATGGCCTTCCAAATGTAGCTTTAGCTGATACTAGC
>NW_011494894.1:3544773-3548883 GCF_000754665.1 Bison bison bison
ACATATTTTGTTTTTAAAGGTATTACTTTGATTCTTTATACAGCTTTTTTTTTTTTTTTTTCCCTAGATTCCTCTCTTCTACCTGTCTATTCTCTTGATGGCCTTCCAAATGTAGCTTTAGCTGATACTAGCAGCACCTTTGGGGTCTGTACTGAGTCTTTGTTGCTGTGTAAGGGCTTCCTTGAGTTGCCACACGTGGGCTTCTCTTGTTGCTCCATCACAAGCTCTGGAGCATGAGTGCTCAGTAGCTGCACCAGGCTCACTTCTCTGTTGAGGCATGTGGGCTTAGGGACCTCGCGGCATGTGGGATCTCAAGTCCCCAACCAGGGATTGGACCTATGTCCTCTGCATTGGAATGCGGGTTCTAAACCTCTGAACCACAGGGGAAATCCTAGTCCTTTGGCTATATCAAATGTTTTCACACTAAGTTTTTTTCTGTTTTGATCCTCATTGTTTGACTCACCTTCTGTCTTCTCATCTTCGCCCTTCCAGAAGTAAAAATAATTTCTTATGTGTCCTGTCACAGTCCTTTTTAATTCTTTTTTGCCATCCTTTGATATGTCACATTGTGATCAGTTGTCTGTGTGAGGCTTTCTCGTCTAAATTATTAATTTCTCAAGAGAGAGACTGCTTCCCTCTCCTGTGAAAAGTATAACTGTTTTGAAACATTAAGTTTTAAACATTATTAAGTTTGAAATTTAATAAGAGCCCTATTAATATGTGCTGAACTTGGGATACATTGAAACGTATTCAGATTCTCATAGGTGCAATTATTGCACCAAATAAATGGAAAAGTAACAAAGACTGAAGCAGAAGAACTCCATTGCCAATTTTTTTTTTCTTGAGAGTGAGGGATTTAAATTTATGACAAACATGGGAATTCCCTTGAAACTTCAGATAATAATGAATGGCAGTATCATCTGAAAATTGCTACTTATTCAAATTAGACCCGCCAAAATATTGTCACTGGCATTTGTTATCAATCCATTGTATTGATGATTTTAAAATCAGAACTAATTTCTGTCCTGGTTGTCTTTGAATTGATTGGTTTGCATGTACTGATTGGTTAGCACGAATTGATGGGAAATAGGATAAAAATACTAAGCTAAATGCATGCTAAAAAAAAGTGTCAACTCTGTTCCCTATTGCAAGAGCGGTGGAAGGAGAAACTAATACACATAATAATTAAGTGCTAGACTAGTTGAGATTCATTATAATAAACAAAAAGAAACATGGAACAAGGAAAAGTCGTTATTACCTGAAGAAGTAATGAAAGGTCTTATTAAGAACTTATTATATATAATATAATATTGTAACCAATATAATATTGTAACCAATATAATATTGTAAATCAACTGTCAGTTCAGTTGCTCAGTCATGTCCAACTCTTTTTGACCCCATGGACTGCGGCACGCCAGGCTTCCCTATCCATTACCAGCTCTTGGAGCTTGCTCAAACTCATGTCCATGGAGTCGGTGATGCCAGCCAACTATCTTACCCTCTGTTGTCCCTTTCTCCTCCCGCCTTCAATCTTTCCCAGCATCAAGGGCTTTTCCAAAGAGTCAGTTATTCACATCAGGTGGCCAAAGTATTGGAGTTTCAGCTTCAGCATCAACTATACTTCAATTAAAAATGAATTAATTTGAATGGTTCTTGAAAAATAGACAAGGATTACAGGCATGAAAATAAGGAATTCTTGTGAAGTAGACAACATGGATCAACTGATAAGATTTCTGTGTTCTGAAGGCCAACACGTGGTTAATAACTTCAGCAGGAATCTATGTGGATTGTTTCTATAATATGAAGTCATTCTGTTCTGCTTTGTTTTTGTCTCACAGGTGGATCAGATATTGAGTACCTAGACTTCTATAAGCCTGTCGTGTGGTTTTGGATCCTTGTAGGGCTTGCTTACTTCGCTGCTGTCCTGAGTATGATTGGAGACTGGCTCCGAGTGATATCAAAAAAAACAAAGGAAGAGGTGAGAAATAAAAATGTGTGTAAAAATATGATTTAATTAATTCAGGAAAGGTTACTTTTAATGTTTTTTTTAACATTGATTTTTAAAATATTAAATATTTACTAATTCATTTAAATATTTTAAAATATTTCCACATTACTTAAAATTTTTAATGTTTATGTTTGGTGTGCATTTGCTACAGGAGGCTATCAATCATATAGCAATTCATTGACTTAACCAAAACTTTTAAATACCTCTCATGTCAGATGATATCTTGGTGCTGAGAGTAATTTGTAATGAAAAAAAGATGCAGTTGAAAACATTTTCTTCATTATTTCTTTTCTTTCTTGATTTCCTCAATGGCACAGAGTAAATTTTATTCCATAAAGAGACAGCAGGAAATATTTGTGTCAAGATATCAGTAGCATGAAAAAGTGAAGGTAATATATAATATTGAATTTTCATTGTATTCAGTTGTTTTCTTTTCTCCTAGGTCTGTATAAGTGTGTACACATGCACATGTACACACACACACATGTATTCCTCAAAGCTGTTTGCATTAGAACACATTACCCTGTGTACAGATTTCAGCTTTTCAAAAAGATATCCTTTTATCTTTTTGATGCAACTGTATATACAGAAATGACCATTAGAATTTTTGACTCATGAGATTTTGGAAAGTTTGAAATTTCAGTCCTGACTCTGACATTTTTTAGGAGTTTACGAGTTACATTTTAATTTATTTTGAAAGGTCCATAAGTACTAGTTTGAGAGTGACAGAGTAGTGCTTTATTATGGATTCTGTATTTTTTGCTTCTGGGTCTTAGCCAACTTTACTAATTCATAAGACTTAGTATCCACAGTCTTCCTTTAATTATCCCTTCATTTCATTATCTGGTGTTCATAGACCAAGAGACATCAGTTGCAAAATCTTTGACTGATACAGCAATTGTGATTCTTTAAACATACACCCAAAAGAAATGGACTAGATAATAAATGATAAAATTAATTTCTCTCTACAAACAAGTATTTTCTTTGAACACATCAAGTCATATCAGTTCAGTTCAGTTCAGTCGCTCAGTCGTGTCCGACTCTTTGTGACCCCATGAACTGCAGCATGCCAGGCCTCCCTGTCCATCACCAGCTCCTGGAGTTTACCCAGACTCATGTCCTGTAATTTCTTATTAATACCCAAGCTGCCTATAGTAATTAGAAGGAGTGTAAGTTATCCAAGATTTCCCTTCTTGGATACCATATTTCTCAGTTGGTAATTCATATATTCAGTCTGTATATATTAATCTTTATCTTAGTTACACCATAAAACCAAAAACTTTATTATAAACAAATCAGCAGGACAATATGCTTGACATTCTAGTTTAACTTATGTGAAAAGTACTTTGAATAGGACCTCAACTGATTTGCCTCAGTTTTATTATGTGTGTGTGTGCGTGTGTGTGTTTGTGTGGGGTGGAGGGGAGAGGGAGGAAGAGAATAAGGTGGATGGAGAGGGAGAGAATTATGGTTATTTTAACTTCAGTATACTTTTAAGGATCTTGAGATGCTAAGGGGGACAAAAGAAATTGTAACTAGAAAATATGCTAGATAACATAGCTAAAAAAGGACCTTTCAAACTTCTAGCATAAGCTGGCATTAAAATGCATTTTTAAAACACAGACACAAATATTTTTTTCTAAGTAAAATAGAGTCAAACAGAGAATATCTCTGTTAGATAGTTTAAAATGTTTTGTGGAAATATCTATTTCCACATACACATATACAATAAATGTAGTATATATTATATATGTACATACACAAACACACACACACACATATATATATATATATGTGTGTGTGTATACACACACATGACTTCCCTGGTGGCTCAGAGGGTAAAGCGTCTATCTACAATGCGAGAGACCCGGGTTTGATCCCTGGGTCGGGAAGATCCCCTGGAGAAGGAAATGGCAATCCACTCCAGTACTATTGCCTGGAAAATCCCATGGACAGAGGAGCCTGGTAGGCTACAGCCCATGGGGTCGCAAAGAGCTGGACACGACTGAGCGACTTCACTTCACATACACACACACACACACACACACATATACTAAGATTATTATGGATCACACTCCAAAAGTTTGAAAGCCACTAAGGCA
>NW_011494894.1:3549036-3550941 GCF_000754665.1 Bison bison bison
AACAGACTGGTTCCAAATAGGAAAAGGAGTACGTCAAGGCTGTATATTGTTACCCTGCTTATTTAACTTATATGCAGAGTACATCATGAGAAATGCTGGGCTGGAAGAAGCACAAGCTGGAATCAAGATTGCTGGGAGAAATATCAATAACCTCAGATTTGCAGATGACACCACCCTTATGGCAGAAAGTGAAGAGGAACTAAATAGCCTCTTGATGAAAGTGAAAGAGGAGAGTGAAAAAGTTGGCTTAAAGCTCAACATTCAGAAAACAAAGATCATGGCATCCGGTCCCATCACTTCATGGGAAATAGATGGAGGAACAGTGGAAACAGTGCCAGACTTTATTTATTTATTTTTTTTGCTCCAAACTCACTGCAGATGGTGATTGCAGCCATGAAATTAAAAGACGCTTACTCCTTGGAAGGAAAGTTATGACCAACCTAGACGGCATATTGAAAAGCAGAGACATTCCTTTGCCAACAAAGGTCCGTCTAGTCAAGGCTATGGTTTTTCCTGTGGTCATGTATGGATGTGAGAGTTGGACTGTGAATAAAGCTGAGCACTGAAGAATTGATGCTTTTGAACTGTGGTGTTGGAGAAGACTCTTGAGAGTCCCTTGGACTGCAAGGAGATTGAACAAGTCCATTCTAAAGGAGATCAGTCCTGGATATTCTTTGGAAGGAATGATGCTAAAGCTGAAACTCCAGTACTTTGACCACCTCATGCAAAGAGTTGACTCATTGGAAAAGACTCTGATGCTGGGAGGGATTGGAGGCAGGAGAAGAAGGGACAACAGAGGATGAGATGGCTGGATGGCATCACCGACTCAGTGGATGTGAGTTTGAGTGAACTCCAGGAGTTGGTGATGGACAGGGAGGCCTGGTGTGCTGCGATTCATGGGGTCGCAAAGAGTCGGACACGACTGAGTGACTGAACTGAACTGAAGGCACATATAGAAGGGGGAAATTTTATCTTTATGCCAGTGGCATAATATATTTGATTAAAGTTTAAAGCTCGTATTTGTGCCTGATGAACTATGGACGGAGGTTCGTGACATTGTACAGGAGACAGGGATCAAGACCATCCCCATGGAAAAGAAATGCAAAAAAGCAAAATGGCTGACTGAGGAGGCCTTACAAATGGCTGTGAAAAGAAGAGAAGCGAAAAGCAAAGGAGAACAGGAAAGATATAAGCATCTGAATGCAGAGTTCCAAAGAATAGCAAGGAGAGATAAGAAACTCTTCCTCAGCAATCAGTGCAAAGAAATAGAGGAAAACAACAGAATGGGAAAGACTAGAGATATCTTCAAGAAAAATTAGAGATACCAAGGGAACATTTCATGCAAAGATGGGCTCGATAAAGGACAGAAATGGTATGGACCTAACAGAAGCCGAAGATATTAAGAAGAGGTGGCAAGAATACACAGAACTGTACAAAAAAGATCTTCATGACCCAGATAATCACGATGGTGTGATCACTGACCTAGAGGCAGACATGCTGGAATGTGAAGTCAAGTGGGCCTTAGAAAGCATCACTACAAACAAAGCTAGTGGAGGTGATGGAATTGCAGTTGAGCTATTTCAAATCCTGAAAGACGATGCTGTGAAAGTGCTGCACTCAATATGCCAGAAAATTTGGAAAACTTAGCAGTGGCCACAGGACTGGAAAAGGTCAGTTTTCATTCCAATCCCAAAGAAAGGCAATGCCAAAGAATGCTCAAACTACCACACAATTGCACTCATCTCACACGCTAGTAAAGTAATGCTCAAAATTCTCCAAGCCACGCTTCAGCAATACATGAACCGTGAACTTCCAGATGTTCAACCTGCTTTTAGAAAAGGCAGAGGAACCAGAGATCAAATTGCCAACATCTGCTGGATCACCAAAAAAGCAAGAGAGTTCCAG
>NW_011494894.1:3551210-3568552 GCF_000754665.1 Bison bison bison
AACTCCAATACTTTGACCACCTCATGCAAAGAGTTGACTCATTGGAAAAAACTGTGATGCTGGGAGGGATTGGGGGCAGGAGGAGAAGGGGACAACAGAGGATGAGATGGCTGGATGGCATCACCAACTCAATGGACGTGAGTTTGAGTGAACTCCAGGAGTTGGTTATGGACAGGGAGGCCTGGCGTGCTGCAATTCATGGGGTTGCAAAGAGTCAAACACAACTGAGAGATTGAACTGAACTGAACTGATTGTTAAAAAAAATAAATAAATAACCAGTGCATTTTGTGATAGGGTTAGCTAGTACAAAGTACTAGCAAGTTTTTTCCAGAGCATTGAGATAATCATCTGTATTACTCTCCTTGGGCTGCCATAACAAGAGTGACTTAAACAGTAGGAATCTGTTTTCTCACAGTTCAGGAAGATGGACATCTGGGATTAAGGTGCTGGTTCTGGTGAGACCTCTCTCCTCGGCTTGCAGGTGGTGCCTTCTTGCTGTGTCTTCACAGCCTTGCCTCTGCATACATGCCTGCAGAGAGAAGGTTCTATATCACCTTCCTCTTCTTACAGGGATACCAGTGCTGTTGGATTAGGGCTGCACCCTCTCTACCTCATTGAACCTTGCATGTGTGTGCATGTGTGCTAAGTCACTTCAGTCGTGTCTGACTCTTTGCAACCGCAGCCTGCCAGGCTCCTCTGTCCATGGGATTCTCCAGGCAAGAATACCGGAGTGGGTCGCCATGCCCTTCTCCAGGGGATCTTCCTGAACCGGGAATGGAACCCGTGTCTCCTGCATTGGCAGGCGGGTTGTTTACTGCCTAGCGCCACCTGGAAAGCCCCACTGAATCTTAATTACCACCTTAAAGGCTCTGTCCCCAGATACAGTGACAGTGGGGGTTAGGGCTTCAACAAAGGACTTGCTGGAGGACCGGATTCAGGCTGTAACACAATTGTTTCAAAGAAATTTAAATTTCTACATTAACTGGCTTATTTAATATGAGAAACAAGTTTGTTTGCCTCCTTTTGAATGATCGTCTTGGTTCTCAGCCAGAAGTGTGAGATGTATCACTGTGTGTTTCCAACACTGAAAAGTAGAAAGCTCTTTTCTTCTTTTACCATAAGTCGTTTGGCTTGTCCCTCGTCTTTGGAGTGACATGTCCTTTCTGCTGACTGCATCTGGAGAAAGCTCATGTGAGTAAAGGCCATGAGCAAGTTTACAGAAACCCTCTGGAGCTGCAGCTGCTCCGGACAGTTGAGCCAGTTGCAATGGAGCTGTCACTTTGAGCAGATGTGTGTTTTCTAATTTGTAATGCAGTTTAGGGAAATGACAAAAGTGGGTCACAAATTCAACAGAGAATGTAAAGAGAGAAAGGGAGAGATGATTTATAATTGTGAAAAAAGAAAGAGAAAGACAATTTATCATTGTGAATGTATAAATTGTTAGGGCCAAAATTTTTATAGAGGAAATATGACTAAACATTTCTACAGCAGTGGAAAAAGATTATTGAATAAGTTTAAGCTTGAAATAACTCACTAAAGTTAAATAATTAAATAAGAACCAACTAAATGCATCCTAGGAGTCATCTTTACACACACAAACCATATTGGATGACTGCTCACTACTACGTATTCATTACCTTTTGTACTTAAACCATTCCAAACGCTCCAACTTTTAAAAAGTGCCTAAATGTTCAGAAGCAACAAGAATATTTCCAGTTTTCAATTCCATAAGAATGCTAAGTAATTTTTAATAACTTGGAATCCTTCCTATTAAAAATGTCATTGGTACAGAACATAAAAAAATCAAAATAACATATATTAGCAAATTTTCAAGTGGTGATACAAAAACATAAGCTTTCCCTCCCACAAAAGATTTTGGCTAATAGTAGGTTCCAGTCTTACATTACTTCTTCCAAAACAAATCTCCTTAAATCATATCAGATAAGTGCAGACATAGAGCTCTAATCACATGTGACCTTATTTCTAAATTTTTTTTTAATCTTAAAGTCTGCTCTGTTTCCAATGAAGATTAATTTTAATGAAAATATATTTAGGAGTAAGGACAAAGTTTTTGATGAACGTGCTGAAACAAAACGTTGATACAGCTAATCTATCTGAACTGTTTGAAAGGAAAGGCTTCAAATTGAGAGAGTAGCATTGCCATGTATATACTACCATGTGTAGTAAACCAGATAGCTCGTGGGAGCTGCTGTAGCACAGGGAGCTCAGCTCTGCTCTGTGATCACCTAGAGGGGTGGGCTGGGGCGGGGGGAGGCTAAAGAGGAGGGGACATACGTATACATACAGCTGATTCACATCGTTGTACAGCAGAAACTGACACAACATTGCAAAACAATTATATTCCAATTAAAAATAGAGTTAGTTGGAGCAATGCTGTGTAGTTTCAGAAGTGTCACATATAATTATAGTTGATCTGCATTCCTCAAAGAAAAGAATAATGACCTCAGTAATTTTTCCATGGAGTCATATGCATTTCTGTAAAAGGATTTATCTGTTTCATTATTTCTTAAGCTCTAATGGAGAGTAACAACATTCAATGCTGAGAATTGATACAACTAATTATCTTTTTCTGTGAAGCCATGTACCCTCTTTTGAGGACATAATGTTTCCATTTAGAAAATAAAGATTATTTATATATTCTAAATAACACAATAATACTGATATCTGAGGGAAGTAAAATAAAAATAAGATGTGATCACAAAATTCAGATGGTAAATTCCTAAGAAGGCAGGGGATGGTGCATCCTTATGTATAGATGTGGTTCAGTTTGCTACTGCTGACTTTCCTTGAGTTTGAAAGACCATCAGTATCATTCTTGTACTGATGTACATGTACCACAGTTTGTTGGGATGGTCTTGTCCAAATGTGTGACAAGCACCACTTCAGCCCCTACATCAGCTGCCACTGTTCTCTGTAGTGCCAGTGGCACTCTGTTGTTGCTGGTTAATGGCTAAGTTCTGTCTGACTCTTTGCAACCCCATGGACTGCAGCATACCAGGCTTCCCTGTCCTTCACTGTCTCCAGGAGTTTGCTATAACTCACGTCCATTGAGTTGGTGTTGCCATCCAACCATCTCATCTTCTGTCATCCCCTTCTCTTCCTGCCCTCAGTCTTTCCCAGCATCAGGACTATAAGTTGGCTTTTTGCATTAGGTGGCCAAAGTACTGGAACTTCAACTTCATCAAAAGTCCTTCCAATAAATATTTAAGGTTGATTTCCTTTAGAATCTATTGGTTTGATCTCCTTGCAGTCTAAGGGACTCTCAAGTGGCACTGTAGCTAGCCATACTGAATGAATACCCAAGAGTTGCTTTTTTTTTAACCAGTGTACTGTGATGTGCTTAGCTGCTCAGTCACGTCTGACTCTCTGCGATCCCATGGACTGCAGCCTGTTCCTCTGTCCATGGGGATTTTCGAGGCAAGAATACTGGAGTGGGTTTCCACGCCCTCCTCCAGGGGATCTTCCCAACTCAGGGATGGAACCCAGGTCTTCCACCTTGCAGGCAGATTCTTTACCATCTGAGCCACCAGGGAAGCCCTTTTTAACCAATATCATTTCTGTAACCTCTGAAGGTGTTTGTGCAAGTAACATTCACTTGAGTAAGTTGACCTTATATCATATTACAAAAACTCCCTTTGATTAGGAAGCAGCCTTGAAAGACTGTTCTTGGAACTTGTATTTGGCCCCAGCATTGTGCAGGGACCTGAGAATATGGAGGGACATAGTTTTCTTCTGCTAACGACCTGGCAACAGCATTTGGTCTTCCCTGGTCTTCACTCAGGGTGGTGATGCCTCCTGATAGTGAAAGAGCTGGGATTTAACAGCTCTTTATCTTGTCTAGAGATGGAAAACTAAAGAATAGTTGCAGCCTGAGCCTTGAAAAGCTTACAGAAGAGTACTTTATCATTATTAGGTCTTATGGGAGAAGTGCTTTTAATATGAAAGGTTTCATATGCCTTTTGAAATAAGTTAGACTTTATTCTGAAAACCTTAGGGAGCCATTGAAGAATTTTAATTAAGTGGAATGAAATATCTTGTCAACAGGAAGGCAGATGGATTATAAACAAAGCCTGATGCTGATTAATCAGTTGTGAGATTATTGAGATTATTGATGGAATCCAGGTAGTGCAGAATGAAGAGTCTGTGGTGGCAGCAGAATAGAGATGAAATAAGGATTTCAAAATTATTTGGCGGATAGAAGAGATAGGTTACCCTTTAGCCGGGGGCAATAAAGAGAAAGGGGGGATGGCATTCATGATTCTAGCTTTGGATGGAATTACAAAACACAGGAGAGTGAGATATTCTGAGTAGACGAGAGGACTGAGAATGTCATTCTGGACATATTGTGATTGAGGGCTGTGTTGGACATCGAGGTAGCTCATCAAGTGTAGAGAATTGGATATGCAAGCCTGGAAAGTAGGAAGGATGGGAGCTGCAGAGAGTTGGCTGGGTGGGGGCTGGGGAGAGGGCATTCATCACAACATACACGACAGTGGAAGTTCTGATTATAGATGAATTCACCTAATGAAGACTTGGAAAGTAGTCAACCATAGAGCTAAAAACGGAACCTGGAATACAATAGTTAAAAGGGTGGATGGAGAGAGCATAAAGAATGGGGTAGCAAATAATATAGTTAAATACACTGATTCATGGAAGGGCAAAGGCATTGAGGTTTTGAAGAGAGGATGGTTCAAATGATGGATCAGACTGGCTAAAGACAATGGGTAAAGAAAGGAACCCAAGGGAAGATTGACACAGTAACCTAAAAAATAAATTAGTGAGAGTTCTCTGTGAGGTTGTGCTCCAAGACTGCCACTCCTGTAGCAGAAAATTTAAATATTTACCCCTGGATTCTTGGAGGAGGAAATGGCAACTCACTCCAGTATTCTTGCCGGGATAATCCCATGTACAGAGGAGCCTAGTAGGCTACAGTTCATGGGGTTGCTAAGAATAGGACATGACTAAAAAACAACAATAAGCGACTAAGCAACAACAACAACTCTGGATTGTACAATACACTGGATATATCCTATGAACGTTCTTTAGGCACATCAAGAACAATTCCAAAGGGTAATATTCACAGAATATTTTATGGAAATGGGAGCGTTGGCGCACAAGTAATAAAAACTGTTGACTGAGCAGTGCAGCAGCATTGACACTGGGAACTGCTGAGCATGCGTCCATGGTAAATGTGGACAGTGTGGTGGGGTGGGTGGTGAACTGTGGAGGGACAGTGTCAAAGAGGCAGGAAGAGGAAAACTAGTCTCGTGGAGACCAGTTAGGGAGTTCAGTTCATGTCTAAGTAAGTGTTCGTCACTCAGTCGTGCCCGGCTCTTTGCGACCCATGGACTTCAGCCCACCAGGCTCCTCTGTCCATGAGATTTTCCAGGCAAGGATACTGGAGTAGGTTGCCATTTCCTTCTCCAGGGGATCTTCCCAACCCAGGGATCGAACCCGGGCAGATTCTTTACCGACTGAGCTACAAGGGAAGCATTTAATGTCTAATTTACTGCTAAATCACTCGTTTATTCATTCCATGTAAGAAAACATTTACTAAGTACAATATGATATACAGTATATTAGGTTCTGGGAGTAATTTTCCATCTGTGGGAGTTTGGGCCTTATCTCTTTATTGGAAAGTTTCCATAGGTGGTACATTTCCTTACTTATAATGATAAATTAGCTTATCTTTATAATGATACATTAGCTCCCCGGTAGGTTAGCTGGTAAAGAATCCACCTGAAATGCAGGAGACCCTGGTTTGATTCCTGAGTTGGGAAGATTCCCTGGAGAAGGGAAAGGCTACCCACTCCAATATTCTTGGGCTTCCCTGGTAGCTCAGATGGTAAAGAATTCACCTGCAATGTGGGAGACCTGGGTTCAGTCCCTGGGTTGGGCAGATCCCCTGGAGGAAGGCATGGCAACCCACTCCAGTATTCTTTTCTGAAGAATCCCCATGGACAGAGGAGCCTGGTGGGCAGCAGTCCATGGGGCCCCAAAGAGTCAGATACTACTGAGCGACTAAGCACACAATGATGAATTTACCTTTACTTTTCTTCTCCTAGAGGTGGAAGAGGGAATTTTGAAAATGAAGGCCCTTAGTCTTTGATTAATTTTCAAAATAGCCAATTTTTACTCTTTTCTTTACTCTTCCTCCCTCCCTCCTTTCCTTCCTTCCTTTAATCCTCAAACAACACATCAAACTTTATAGTTGTTGCTTTGACTTCTAATATATTTGGAGGAGGGGTGGTATATTTTTGTTTTTTTCTGTTGAGACACTAAAGTCATTATGAATGACTTAAGTTGGACTGTGGGCACAATATACGCTGATCATAAGACATCTTTGGTTTATATTTTAATGCAGATAACTCTTCTTCATCTAAAGGGTAAGACTAGAATAAAATAGAGATGGTATCACAATTATTAAAATGAGGCATAGCTAAAGGGCCCTCGTCTTCTGCCCCGTGGGGAGGGAGATGTCCCTTACTATGCTCTGGGGAGGGCTTCCCTGGTGGCTCAGATGATAAAGAACCAGCCTGCAATGCGGGAGACCTGGGTTTGATCCCTGGGTTAGAAAGATCCCCTAGAGGAGGGCATGGCAACCCACTCCAGTATTCTTGCCTGGAGAATCGCATGGACAGAGGAACCTGGCGGGCTACAGTCCATGGGGTCACAAAGAGTCAGACACAATTGAGCGACTAAGCACAGCACAGCACATGCTTTGGGGAAAAGATCAAAGCAGATTTTGAGCTTCATCTGCTGATTTATATTTCACTGTACCTTGCTGTGCCATGGAGAAAGTTCCTTCTCTTTTTCAGTCCTACCCTCAGCTCAGCAAATCATCATCTGTGTAGTAAATAGGCAATTGGAAAGGACAATAAAAGAACAAATAATATTACAAGACTTAAATTATGCTTTGAGATAATAGTAGCTCTCAGACACCAGTGAAGTGAAGTGAAGTGAAGTGAAGTCGCTCAGTCGTGTCCGACTCTTTGCGACCCCGTGGACTGTAGCCTGCCAGGCTCCTCTGTTCATGGGATTTTCCAGGCAAGAATACTGGAGTGGGTTACCATTTCCTTCTCCAGGGGATCTTCCCGACCCAGGGATCAAACCCGGGTCTCCCACATTGGAGGCAGATGCTTTAACCTCTGAGCCACTCAGACACCAGGGCATGTCTAATTTCTAAATGGACTTTGTGGACAGTCGTTTTTGGAGAACCCAGTCCCCAAGTTGTGTCTCCCTTTCATCTCAGTATTGTGGTGTATACTGTGAACCTTTATGAGTCTAATGCTGGGAAGGTCTTAGAAGGGAAAATATATGTTCAAAACAAAATAGGGTTTGAAGTGGTGAAAATGGAAATACTTTCCTTCTAGAATATGCTTTATTTCTTTTTTTAATCTTAAACGAGATAAAAGTGTTCAGTTGTCAAATAAGAATCACTAAAAAGGAAACTGAAGCACAGGGAGGTGAAGTGACTTACTTAAGGTTATACAGCTAGTGCGTGATAGAATCAGTTATCAACCCACATGGCTTGACTGCCCAGCCTTTTGGCTAAACTAACTTCTTTTTTCTATACTGCCTCCCAAGTGCTCAAAAAAGTTGGTTGTATATTGGGGTTTTTTTCTTATTATTTTACATGTAGGTAATATCGACACATCGAAAATGAATACCCACCTCTGACCCATTTGTTGCAGTGCAGCTACAGAGAAGAGCTTTGTGAATTTATTAAATCAGTTTGGTCACTGGTTATGTTATGATCAGTGAAATCTAAAGCTTTGACTTTCTTTTAAATGATTGGAAATGATTTGTATCCTTTCTAAAATGTGCATGGGCTTTGGAACCCTTAAAACTGAGATTGAATTCTATCTTAACTATTTACTAGCTCTACAAACTTCACCAAAATACCTAATCTCTGTGTCTCCACTTTCTGAGAAAATGCTATTTAACTCCCTTTATGGGGCTGCTGTAAAGATTCAGTGGGTAGAGTGTAGGATGTGGCTAAATTCTTGCTGAATGCTTATTCTTTTCCTCATGGGTTTTCTGAAGGAATTAGTATCAAATTATTGTCCCAAATCAAATGACCTGTAACATTCTAAGACTATCATCTATATGTCATGATGTATTGTTCTCTATAGAGTATAAAATGCTGTGAGCGCTTATATGTCTAAACATCTTATCTGGTTGAAATGATAAAAACACAAAAGAAAAGAACTGTGTGCTGTGCTAAGTCACTTCAGTCATCTGACTCTTTACGACCCTATAGACAGTACTTCTCCAGGCTCCTCTGTTCATGGGATTCTCCCAGCAAGAATACTAAAAAGGGTTGCCAGGGGATCTTCCCAACCCAGGGATCCAACCAGCGTCTCTTATGTCTCCTGCATTGGCAGATGGGTTCGTCACGACTATGACCACTGGAGGCCCAAGGAACAATTAAGGTTATGTATATTGCTAGAATTTCATCATTATCACAGAGTCCAAAATAGTCTAAGAAAAAGGTGAGTTCAAAGACTTCAAATATGTTGAATGTTCTCTGGACTTGAAAACTAGTTTTTGCATTAAATGTTCCTTGTTTAGGTATAATCTGCCTAATTACTGCTATCTTAATTCTTCCCTTGATTTAGAGGTAGAGATTTTCTGGTGTCCTGATGTGTGGACTGAGGTAGAACCCACTTATATTTTTCCTTTTATTAAACTGAGCGTGAGTAGCTCAGTTGTTATATTAAAAAATAAAAAACATGAAGGAAGTTTCTTTTTTTTTTTCTGTTTTAGATTTTAGATTGAACCCTCACTGTTTATAAATTGTAACTTCTTTTTGTTTCAGTTATTTCACAGAACATCATCTGGCAATGAAAATGCAGAGTAATTTTTTCTTTTCATTTGTACACAGTAGGAAAACAACTTAAGATAATAGTTTTTGCCTCAAAGCACTTTATAAGTAATTTTTTTTTTTTTTTTTAGCTAGAGAGCACATTATGGAATTTAATGCAGCGAAATGTAATGTTATCTATCTCTTTTGAATGTTTTGATAATGTCATCTGTTCTGAGACTTTGTGAAAAAAATGACCGCCATGAACTTGGCTTTCAAAATTGTTTTTGGACTTCCTTCATCAAAGTAAAGTATTGTACTCTCCTGTACTCACGGCTAAAATCAATCACATCTTACCAAAAAAAAAAAAAAAAAAAAATCAGGCCTATGTTTGCTGAAAACACAAGCGAGAGTATTTTTAGAGACGGAGCAACACAAATAATTCACTTTTATTTCCTTCATGGATGGCTTTCTGAAAGAATATTAGTTTGTGGTCAGTCAGAGCTGAGAGTAGGTAGAGCACTGTGAAGTTGAATCAAGGATTTTTATTCATCTTTAGCAACAAAATATGGTGATTTGTTTGGTGTTTAGTGGATGGCATCCTAATTTTAACACGGCAGTTTCATTGTCCCTGCCTCCATCTTGATTTGAACCAAAAGAATGGCTTCTCATTAATGATACTTGTGCCTTTGCACGTACACAGAAAATCTCCTGCTTTTGAACAAGGGTGAACCCCTGTTCTTCCTCCAGTAAAACTGTGAGTCATCAATGCTCTTCACCAATTAGACATGTTTTATATGTTACTTATTAATCAAATAGTTTTATTTGTCTGTCCATCCAAACATATGTTAGGATTGCACTTTCTCTTGCCCTTGTGGTTGGTGAACTGTGGGAATAGTTCTGGCCACAGTTGTGGGCAGAGTGGGAGGATGATTTAATTGCACCTGTGAGTCCCTCAAGGGCTTACTTGCCTCTGGCTCGGTGACCATAAAGATCACTGTGCTGTGTCAGCCTGGGTCCCTGAGTACCCGTAGTGAGCAGAGCCTGATGCCGGCATGTCGTGGGCATTCAGCAATAGTGAGGCATTAGCCTTTGTTGCCTTAAGCCACTGATACTAAGAAGCTGTTTGTTCTATGTTATAACCTCGCCTGTCCTGACTAATCCAGTAAAACGGTAAAATACAGTTGCTCTAACAGAGTTAAAGTAGCAATAATAATTTAGAAGATTTAAGTTTTATGAGCCATACTCATATTTGGTGAATTTGGTATTAGCTTCCAAATCGCTGATAGGATTATGTTTATTATCTGCATTTATATTATTTAAGATATATTATCTGTATTTATCTTACTTAAGATTCGCTAATGGTTTTACTAAAATGGAAACATCAAGGTAAGAGCTGAAGTAAAATAGAGCAACCTGCTTTTTAAAGAAAGTATAGGTGGGATTTAAATTGTCTGGAGACCAGATATCCCTGTTCCTATAAAAAAAGCAGTCTCTCCCACTACTCAGGATTATGT
This sequence comes from Bison bison bison, assembly GCF_000754665.1. Classification (NCBI taxonomy): domain Eukaryota; kingdom Metazoa; phylum Chordata; class Mammalia; order Artiodactyla; family Bovidae; genus Bison; species Bison bison. The sequence continues at coordinate 3,561,555 of NW_011494894.1, forward strand.
ACCCACTCAAAATTGGGCCAGTGATATTAAATCTCTTGTGTATGTACGCTCTCTGAAATAAAGAAATTTGAACTGAAATTTAAGTTTCAAAAAAACAGTGCCTCATACCAGAGTAATCATAGACATGAAAGAACAGGGTCTCCTTATTTAATATTAGTTTTGAAATTTATTAGGTTGAACTGTTGACATGCAACTGTTTCTGACCTTAAGAATCACAATTTCATATGATTGAACCTAATATTCTAACATTCAACTGTATTTCCAAACCGGTTTCTATAAATAATTTTCATGTTATAATTTTTTTTAATTTTATTTTACTTTTAAACTTTACAATATTGTATTAGTTTTGCCAAATGTCGAAATGAATCTGCCACAGATATACCTGTGTTCCCCATCCTGAACCCTCCTCCCTCCTCCCTCCCCAAACCCTCCCTCTGGATTGTCCCAGTGCACCAGCCCCAAGCATCCAGTATCGTGCATCGAACCTGGACTGGCGACTCGTTTCATACATGATATTATACATGTTTCAATGCCATTCTCCCAAATCTCCCCACCCTCTCCCTCTCCCACAGAGTCCATAAGACTGATCTATACATCAGTGTCTCTTTTGCTGTCTCGTACACAGGGTTATTGTTACCATCTTTCTAAATTCCATATATATGCGTTAGTATACTGTATTGGTGTTTTTCTTTCTGGCTTACTTCACTCTGTATAATAGGTTCCAGTTTCATCCACCTCATTAGAACTGATTCAAATGTATTCTTTTTAATGGCTGAGTAATACTCCATTGTGTGTATGTACCACAGCTTTCTTATCCATTCATCTGCTGATGGGCATCTAGGTTGCTTCCATGTCCTGGCTATTATAAACAGTGCTGTGATGAACATTGGGGTACACGTGTCTCTTTCCCTTCTGGTTTCCTCAGTGTGTATGCCCAGCAGTGGGGTTGCTGGATCATAAGGCAGTTCTATTTCCAGTTTTTTAAGGAATCTCCACACTGTTCTCCATAGTGGCTGTACTAGTTATAATTTATCATTAGATTATGACCTATACATTATGCAAAATCACATATGGCTAGACATTTCTGGTATGCTTTCTTTATTTAGTACTTGGCTAAAACTTTGCCAAATTCTATTTTTATTATGTATGGACTGTAGACTGATTATCTCATCTCAACTCGAAAACACACTAATTTGTTGTACTCTCACATTCACAGATCCATCCCTGTCACTTGTCAATCCAAACTGCAGCTCAGAATTTCCCTCTTCTCTCACCCAGCCATGTCATAACTGCTGAAGTTCTCTCTGGGACTACTTAACTGCATCCATGGTTTTAGACTCCTTACTCTGTTTCCCAGAAAGCAGCTAGTGTGAGGCTGAAACAATTTATATAGTTTGTGGAAGACTTGGGGATAACTTAAGGGAATTACAGAGTATAAAAGGGAACACTTTAAGCTTGGGCAATTAGACAATATTGGCACTAGAGTTCATTGGTCATCTTCGCAAAGGGTTCCCCCTTGGCATCTCACTCTTCAACTCCTGGCTCTGTAGCGTATTTCTGGGGTGTGCTTATCACCCTAGATCCAGTCCTAATTGGGTATTCCTTATCCTGAGTGCAGGAACCGAACTGGGGCTTCTCAGGTGGCGCTAGTGGTAAAGGATCCACATGCAGATGAAGGAGATGCAAGAGACCGGGTTTCGATCCCTGGGTCAAGCAGATCCCCTGGAGTAGGAAATGACACCCCAAACAAGTATTCTTGCCTAGAAAATTTCATGGGCAGAGGAGCCTGGCAGGCTATAACCTGTGGGGCCACAAAGACATGACTGAGCCACTGAGCATGTACGCGCGCGCGCACACACACACACACACACACACAGGGACCAAACCAGCTGCAGACAGGTCGATGCAATGTAGGGAACAGACTAACAGACTTGGGGACACAGGGTGGAAGTCAGGGTATGAATTGAGAAAGTAGCATTGACGTGTATACACTGCTTAATGAGACTCTGCTGTGTAGCACAGGAAGCTGCTCTGTGATGACCTGGTGGAGGGGGAGGGGTCATGGGAATGTTCCAGAACGAGGGGATATATGCACACATATGGCTGATTCACAGTGTTGTACAGCAGAAACATTGGAAAGCAGTTATATTCCAATTGTTTTAAAGAAGCATTCTACTGAAATAGAACAAAAAAGAATTCAATATTTACCATATACATATATATGTAAGGATATATACTACATGCATACACAATATATGCATTATATACTCTCCCACAGATGGAGATGGCTGTTTAAATTCTTAAACATGATGCTAGATATCTTAGTCTAAAGCAACTTCATTCTTCAGTTAAGATTGTTCTTAGTAACTGTGGATCTGTATTTGACTGACATTTCTGTAGTTAAACAAAACAGACAGACAAATAGACACGTTCACCAAAATAGTCATGTTTATAGTGAAAGGAGTTCCACTACAAGGATAAACTCTAGCTCCAGAATATCAGGCTGCACATGGTCCCTGAAATGTCTGCTTTTTCACCTGTAGAATTAAAAAGCTTCTTACATCTTGTAACTGTTCATCACTACTACACCTAGTTGTTCATAACCACTCTGGTCTTTACTAGTTTCATAATCTCTCCATATCAACTGCATATAGTTATCTTTTAAGCAAAATGTTTCTGTGAAATATTGCCCTAAAGTTAGGTAGAAAATCAGCCATATTCGGAAATCTTACTATACCAAGGAATTTAGTTCCAAAATTGGAAGCTGTGTGTAAAAACATGATGATGTTTTTCATGGTCTTTCTCATACTTGCCGAAATTTGGACTGTGTCTATGGTGCTTTCAGTTTTCCGGTGCCTATTTGTAAGAAGCTAAAATATTTCTGTTAGTGAGGGTATTTTTACGTCATCCAGCATTTTGTACATTGTTGGTGTGCATGTGCGCTCCATCTTGTCTGACTCTTTGTGACCCCATGGACTGTAGCCCTCCAGGCTCCTCTGTCCATGGGATTTTCAGGCTTGAATACTGAAGTGGATTTCCATTTCCTATGCCAGGGGATCTTTCTGGCCCAGGGATCGAACCCTCGTCTCTTGTGTCTCTTGCATTGACAGGTAGATACTTTACCACTGTGCCCCCTGGAAAAATATCACACATATTCATCTTTATACATAAATACAGGGCTTCCCTGGTGGCTCAGATGGTAAAGAATCCGCCTGCAGTGCAGGAGACCTGGGTTCAGTCCCTGGTTTGGGAAGATGCCCTAGAGGAGGGGATGGCAACCCATTCCAGTATTCATACCTGGAGAATCCCCATGGTCAGAGGGGCCTGGTGGGCTACAGTCCATGGGGTTGCAAAGAGTTGGACACGACTGAGCGACTAAGTACAGCACAGCACATAAATATATGGATATTATATATTCATCTTTATTCCAAATTGTGCCATTTCTACCATGCTTTCAGAGCCTGTTGATTAACCTAAATATAAGTTCAGCTTAAATGCTACAGTTTTGTGTTCAATATACATTTCCAAATGAGCTATAAAGTCTGCAAGGACATACATAATCAGGGCAGGATGAAAATTGCTTTCCTATTTTGAAGCCACGTGGACAGCAACGTGCAGACTTTACCGTAAATGTGGATTGATCCAAAGGCAGTATGGTCTAAGTTTGAGTATAGGACAAATAAGGATTTCACTGAGTTGTGCTTCTGCTATGCTAGTTGTAGACTGCTGTACCACCCCCAAAAATATGCACAAGTGGCTTCATTCCACAGGAACTCACTGACTGGTCTGTTCATCAAACATGTTTTGATTGTCCATGGTACGCCAGGCATTTTAATATTGGGAATGGAGGCATAAAAAAGTGAAAGCATTTGCCCCTAATGAGAATTGTACAGGTAAGATAATGCTGTTAAAGTGCTGTACTCACTATGTCAGCGTATTTGGAAATTTTTTGGCAGTGGCCACAGGACTAGAAAAGGTCCAGACTACCATAGAGTTGGGGTCGTTTTTCATGCTAGCAAGGTTATGCTCAAAACCTTTCAAGCTAGGCTTCAGCAGTATGTGAACCAAGAACTTCCAGAAGTAAAAGCTGGGTTTCAAAGAGGCAAAGCAACCAGAGATCAAATTGCCAACGTTTGTTGGATCATGGAGAAAGCAAGGGAATTCCAAAAAAAAAAGTCTACTTCTGCTTCATTGACTACAGTAAAGCCTTTAGCTTGTAGATCACAACAAACTGTGGAAAATTCTTAAAGAGATGAGAATACCAGACCACCTGACCTGCCTCCTGAGAAACCTGTATGCAGGTCAAGAAGCAACAGTTAGACCAGACACGGAACAATGGACTGTCTCTAAATTGGGAAAGGAGTATAATAAGGCTGTATGTTGTCACCCTGCTTACTTAACTTATATGCAGAGTACATCATGTGAAATACCAGGCTGGATGAATCAGAAGCTAGAATATAGATTACTGGGAAAAATATCAACAACCTTAGATATGCAGATGATACCACTCAAATGGTAGAATGTGAAGAGGAACTAAAGAACCTCTTGATAAGAGGGAAAGAGGAGACTAAAAAAGCTAGTCTGAAGCTCAGCATTCAAAAAACTAAGATCATGGCATCTGGTCCCATTACTTCATGGCAAATCGATGGGGAAACAATGGAACAGTGACAGATTTTATTCTCTTGGGCTCCAAAATCACTATAGAGTGTTACTGCAGCCATGAAATTAAAAGATGCTTAGTCCTTGGAAGGAAAGCTATGACAAACCTAAACAGTGTATTAAAGAGCAGAGACATCATTTTGCCAACAAAGGTCCATCTAGTCAAAGCTATGGTTTTTCCAGTGATCATGTATGGATGTGAGAGTTGGCCCATAAAGGAGGCTTAGCACCAAAGAATTGATGCTTTTGAATTGTGGTGCTGGAGAAGATTCTTGAGAGTCTCTTGGACTGCAAGGAGTTCAAACCAGTCAATCCCAATGGAAATCAGTCCTGAATATTCATTGGAAGGACTGATGCTGAAACTGAAGCTCCAGTACTTTGGCCACCTAATGTGAAGAGCCAACTCATTGGAAAAGACCCTGATGCTGGGAAATATCGAAGGAAGAAGGAGAAGGGGGAAGCAGAGGATGAGGGTTAGATAGCATCACTAACTCAGTGGACATTAATTTGAGCAAACTCTGGGAGATAGGGGAGGACAGAGGAGCCTGGTGTGCAGCAGTCCATGGAGTCACAAAGAATCAGACACGACTTAGCGACTAAACAATAACAAAAAAAGATGTGCTACAGGGTAGGAACTCCGATAGAAATATAAAGAAGAAGCTTGGTGTTCAACGGTGTGCAGAAGTGGAATTAGTAAATCTAGTTGAGTGAATTGGGGAAAATTACATAAACAAGATGATATTCCTGACCTCTCCTTTCCAATTTTACTTGCAGTCCTACAGGATTGATTGGAAAACACATTCTGACTCAAACCACTTCTCACTTTGTCATGATCATTTTGCATGTCATCACTAACTCACACCTGGGTTATTCCCAAAGCATCCTAACCAGTCTTCCTGCTTCTACTTTTGTTTTCTATGAAGTTTATACTCAACCAAGATGCTAGAGTAGTCCTTTGAAACAAGTTGTAACATAGCATCTCTCTGCTTATGTTTCCCAATGTCTCCCTATTGATCTCAGAGTGAGAGTTGGTCTGTAAAAGGTTCTGTATAATCTAGTCCCCTTTGCCCTGACTCCTCTTACTATTCCTCCCACCGTAGACACACCCTCTCCCATTGCTTTTGCGCTGTTTCCTGGATTAGAAATACTCGTTTCCAGGATATCTATTTGCCTGCCTCACTTCCTAATATCTTCTAGTCTTTAAAAAATAATAAATTTTAAATTATGAAAACAATTCACCATTCCAGAAACAATTTTAGGGGAGAAAACTCTTTTGTATGAAAACAAACTCATCAAAATTATAAATAGTATGACTTTTTACTTCTTCAATTTAAAATCCTCCCCTGCTGTTCTACCCCTCCATTCAATATCTTTCCTGTACCATCACATATTGAAGATAAACAGTATTATAGCAGACCTTGATAGTTTAACATAAGAATTTGTGCAATGAGTTTTTAAAAAAATCTTTGGCCTTAATGGCTTTCCTTCTGTGTTGGAAGTGCTGCTGCAGTAACCATTGTGGAAGATATCTACTTCAAAAATACACACCATGAGAGTTGTGAGTGAGGTTTCGTTTGGGGAAAAATAAGGATGATAGCCAGGGAGAAGACACCTCAGACAGCTCTGAGAAACTGCTTCAGAGAGTTAGAGGTGGTCAGTATGTATGTGATTTTGGTGAAGGTGGAGTTCACGCAATCAAGGATGTATTTTTTGCAGAAGGTTTCTGCTAGTCATGGGGAGCGGATGTCACCATGAGGAATTCTGGGGCCTTTCTAGACCTCAGGAAATACAAGAATTGGGCTCATAAAATTGGCTCCTGAAAATATCTAACCACCTGAAGACGTGTTCTGTCAGCTTTTCCCAGAGCAAGAGTGAGTGCCTCCTGTGTGCTCTCTACCCTGAGCGCCTTTCAGGGGCTTTAGTGGCACATGATTAAATTCTTGTAGAGGGAGATGGCAAGTGCCAGTGGCAAGTGCCAATTATAGTTGACAAAGAGAACATTCTCATCACCTACCATTTTGTCAATGAGGCCACATCGACCACGCTATTTAAAGCTGAAACCCCTTTTCCCCCAGCTCTCTTGACTTATCTTGCCCTGTTTTAGTTTTTCATTATATTTACCAAATTCTAACATTCTAAGATCAAAATCACTGCAGATGGTGATTACAGCCATGAAATTAAAAGATGCTTACTCCTTGGAAGGAAAGTTATGACCAACCTAGATGGCATATTGAAAAGCAGAGACATTATTTTGCCAACAAAGGTCCGTCTAGTCAAGGCTATGGTTTTTCCTGTGGTCATGTATGGATGTGAGAGTTGGACTGTGAAGAAGGCTGAGC
>NW_011494894.1:3568652-3581594 GCF_000754665.1 Bison bison bison
CTGAGCGTCGAAGAATTGATGCTTTTGAACTGTGGTGTTGGAGAAGACTCTTGAGAGTCCCTGGGACTGCAAGGAGATCCAACCAGTCCATTCTGAAGGAGATCAGCCCTGGGATTTCTTTGGAGGGAATGATGCTAAAGCTGAAACTCCAGTACTTTGGCCACCTCATGTGAAGAGTTGACTCATTGGAAAAGACTCTGATGCTGGGAGGGATTGGGGGCAGGAGGATAAGGGGACAACAGAGGATGAGATGGCTGGATGGCATCACTGACTCGATGGACGTGAGTCTGAATGAACTCCGGGAGTTGGTGATGGACAGGGAAGCCTGGCGTGCTGGGATTCATGGGGTCGCGAAGAGTCGGACACGACTGAGCGATTGAACTGAACTGAACATTCTAAGTGATTTATTCATTGATCATTTTGTTGTTTATTGCCTGTTTCTCATTTCAGAAGGTATTGTTCATCAGGAATGAATTTTTGCTATCTTACTCCATTGAAATGAAGTAAAACAGTGCTTGGCATATAATAGACACTCAGTAAATGCTTTTGAGCTGAGTGAATGCAAAAGTGTAGAGAGAAAATGATTCAGAATTCAAAGAGTGTACTTTGAAATTTGGAAAAATTCGGAGATATCTAAAATAACATATGGAGTTAGTTTTTCATGCTTATTTTCAATTTCAGCCTATTTTGTACTTCAGCACTAAAAGAGGAAAGGGCTAGTTTTCCTCTCTGTTGAATCAGATGATTTTAATTTTATTCATTTTTTAATGTTTTCAGTAGAACCCAAGTATACTTACTTTAGTGGTTTTTATTCAACTCTGTTATTGTTTACAGGAACAAAATAGATTATAATTAATATTTAAGAGATTAATTTAATAGCTTGACATATACATTGGTTATAATTTCCCATATGCTAAAATAATTCATGTTTAAATTTTTAAAACTTGAATCATTACTGTAAGATGTAGTACAAAATTTGATACCATTAAGCTAGAAGCTAGTTCAAATGGTTAAGGCTTTGAGAGCTTTTGTCATGAGCCTTTAACATGTTAAATAAAATTGTGTGCATGCTCAATCATGTCCGACTCTGTGATCCCGTGGACTGTAGTCTGCTAGGTTCCTCTGTCCATGAGGTTTTCCAGGCAAGAATACTGGAGCAGGCTACTCCAGTATTTCCTACTCCAGGGGATCTTCTAACTAGGGGATCGAACTTACATCTCCTGAGCCCCCTGCATGGCAGGCAGTTCTTTACTAGTGCCACCTGGGAAGCCCTGAATAAAATTAGACTTAGGCAAAAATTCTGTCTCACTCCACCTTCCGTGATTGTTGGTTTAATGTGAAAGATAATGAATCCGGATGTACTTAATATGAAATCAAAAACAACAGGTAACTCTGGCATTTGAATTTGTCATTGCTTCTTCCAGCCTCTTCTCACATTCCTGTCTATTCCTTCCCCTTTAGGACTTGATGTAAGGCAAGCTTTCTAAAATAACCAGACCAAAGTATAACAGAGATCCACTATAACACAGCTCTCTGTTAAATGGATACAAACAAAAATAGGTCAAATCGTGTTCTCTAAAGCATGAAGTGATGTCGTAAGTGCTATATGGGGGAGTTAGCCTGGAGGAGATTTGCGTGGAGAGGTTCCATTTCATTCCTTTTTTCAGTAGCTTTCTGCACTTTGTGTACGGTGGGAATAGATGCTTTGGATGTTCCGACTGCCACAGTCTCGGGGCATGTGTGTCCATTACGCTGCCTTTCGGGATATTATTTAGAAGCATCTGTTGAGGGAGATTAATGTATGGTTCTTTAGCTTTTTTTCACAGTGGTTGCTTCCTATGTTTTATCCTTACATTCTGTGACATTGTTTTCTCCTAAATCCACCGTCAGTAGACGCAGCTGGGGACAGAGGTTCATGGTCTTCCTGATGCGTGTACATCACTCAGGGAAAGCACCTGCACTCTGGGGCGAGAGACCTGCTGTGCCTCGCTGTCCCATCCTCAGTACTTCCATTGCCCCTTCCTTAATTTTCTATCTTTCCCTCCTGTTTCTTAGGCAGCCTCATCATAGTTTGGCCAGGTTAATTGGAATATGGCGATATGCTTGGAAGACAGAGCCTCTCCGGCACAGTGAACAGCCTTTCCGTAGGATTATCTTGCCATCGCCATTGTGATCATTGCCATCTTGCCATTGTGAACACTGGTTCCATATGCAGTGAACTCTGCATCATTAGGCCTTTTCTGCCAGTTCTTTTTCTTTTGGCCACGTGGCATGTAGGATCTTGGTTCCTTGACCAAGGGATTGAACCCATGCCCCCGGCAGTGGAAGTGTGGAATCTTCACCACTGGACCATGAGAGAAGTTTTATTTATTTACCCATCTGGCAGATTTATCCATCTGCCAGTTTTATTTGTTGAAATAGAGTGGGGGAAAATTGCTTATTTTGTATTATTTTCCAAAATTACATGACCACTTTTACTTGTTTTCTGAAAATTTTTGTGCACATTCATAAAAGCATAAAAGCATGATTTTTTGAGTTCATTTTAAAGATGGCATTGGAAGGGCATTCTATGGACCACTGCTGCCCAATAGAAATAGAATGCAGACACAAATGCAGGTCACATGTGTAACTCTAAATTTTCTAATAGCCTCATTAAAAAAGTAAAAAGAAACATGAAATTAATTTTAATAATGTATTTTATTTAACTTTATTCAACTACTATCATTGTGATATGTAAATGTTGAAAATAGAAAACATAAGTGAGATACTTTACATTTTTTGTAATAAAATTTTATTATCTGATGTGTATTATACATTTGCAGTGCACCTCAAATCAGACTGGCCATCTTTAAAGTATTCAATAGCCAGAATGATAGTGGCCACTGAAGTGGACAGCACAGCTGCTGACTAAGATGAAAATATAGCCTGTAGCCTATATTATAGAGTAGACACTAAGAATCTCAGGCAATAACTTGTTTTAAAACAGCTGCTTCTTCTGTGCTAATGATATAGATTGTGTTTTTTCCTTCTAGAAATTGTATTGTCTTAGTTGATATCATTTCAAGTAGTTGGAGAGGATAAGAGCAAAGGCCGTGACATACACGTGTCAGTTCACCTTACTTGCTCTTTCCCTACTTGAAGCAGTTCTTGGAGAATATCTTTGAGCTTAATATTAGGGTTACTACTGCTGCCTCTGCATTTCATCTAATGTGTCAAGGTGAATAGCTATATGTGGATCATCAAATATTTCAGAGGATTTCTGTAAAGGTCGACCACCCACACCCATGCAGTTGTTCAGGGGAGAGTTTACTCTGTAAGAGCAATTTTCTGGAATCAGATTCCCCTTTGAAAAAGTTGGAAATATGATTTTTCCTGCATCTGTTTGCTTAGACCATATTGAATATTGTCTTCACATTCCTTTGTGTAAATTTTAAATATGAGAAAACTATTCTTAAACTAATAGAGCATGTCTTTAGATACAAATGCATTAACTTCTGAAAATAAGAACAACAAAATGAAGACATTCTTCTCTCACTTCTTTATTACTCACTTCCCTTCTTTTTCGCACCCTGAAATCCTCCAGCTCCTCATCTAGAACTTGCACTGACACTGATTCTGGAAACGCACCTGATCAGACACTGGTTTATCCCTGGAAGCCTTAGTAACTTTTTTTTAACTTTCATAGGAAAAAAAAAAAAAAGAATGTGTAGCTGGCATCGCTTGGAATTGGATTTCCAGTGTGCTTAAATTTCATGAATACAGACTGGATTTAATGCTTTAAATGTTTTTTTTTTAACTTTATTTTATATTGGAGTATAGGCGATTCACAATGCTGTGATAGTTTCAGGTGGACAGTGAAGGGACTCAGCTATACATACACAAGTATCCATTCTCCCCCAGACTCCCCTCCCATGCAGCCTGGCACATGACGTTGAGCAGAGTTCCCTGTGCTATACATAGGGCCTTGGTGGTTATCCACTTAAAATATAATAGGCTGTACATGTCAATCCCAGACTCCCTAACTATCTCTTCCCTCTTGGCAACCGTAAGTCTGTTCTCTCAATCTGAGTCTGTTTCTGTTTTGTAATTAGGTTCACTTGTATCATTTCTTTTTATATTCTGCGTAGAAAGGATGTCATGATATTCTCCTTCTCTTACTGACTTCACGCAGCTTGACAATCTCTAGGTCCATCCATCTTGCTACAAATAGCATTATTTCATTCTTTTCAGTGGCTGAGTAATATTCCATTGCATGTATGTACCACACCTTTATTCATCCATCTGTCAAGGGACATTTAGGTTGCTTCCATGTCTTGGCTATAATAAACAGTGCTGCAGTGAACACTGGGGTGCATGTACCCATTTTAGAGCATGTTTTTCCAGGGAATGGGATTGCTGGATCGTATGGTATTTTATTTTTAGTTTTTTAAGGAGCTTTTACACTGTTCTCCATAGTGGTTGTACCACTTCACATTCTCACCAGCACTGTAGGAGGGTACCTTTCTCTCCACACCCTCTCAAGCATTCATTGTTTGTGGATTTTTTTTTTTTTTTTTTTGATGATAGCCTTAATGGCTTTAAAATTTAAAACAATTACCTTTAGTTTACTGACTGAACTGGATTCTTGAGCATTGATAGGTATCATTTACCTATTTCAATAGATTTAAGGTAAATAATTAAAAGAAAAAGCAGTTATTTTTGTCTGCACAGTTCAGTTTTTTAAAGTTCTATGGGGCAGCCACTGTGTTCAGGCAATGAGATTGATGTTAGAGATAAAAAAAAAACGACCCAGTTAGACACTCTCAGGCTTCAATGATGAGGATCCAGTAGAAAATGTAGTAGACGTAAGCCAGTAGCCACGAAACGATTTGTAACTATCAAAGTAGGTGTACAGATAGCGTTTGAGGGAATTTATGGGGTCCTGGGAAGGTATAGAGGTGATGCTTTATGGGGAGTAGCTAGAATAGCAAAGGAAAGAGTCAAAAGAGACCAATGGACTAAGACGCTAATGAAACAAGTGCCCATGAGGCTCAGTGCAGTCACCGTATGGGATATTGGTGGTAAGAGAGTAACAGAGCTAGAGAGACTGGACTTACGGTCAGAGATTAGGTCCAGGATAAGGCCATGCCAGTGGGTGCTAACCTAAAGCTAAGGTTATGGTGCCAGGCATGCTGGAGGGGGAGATTGGTGGGGCTCCTGTGCTCACTGGAGATGGAAATTCTTCTGAGAAGTTGGCAGGAGCTGCTGTGCAAGAGATACTTTATCATAAACCACTACTTTATCATCTTGAACTTAACATGATCTCGTCTCAGGTTCCAGCCCTTAGTAAATTATCACTTAACGTGCATTCATTTGCTCATGCCAAAATCTTTGCAGTCATTCTTTTTTTTTTTTTTTTTTTTTGATGTGGACCATTTTTAAAGTCTTTATTCAGTTTGTTACAATATTGTTTCTGTTTTGTGTTTGGTTTTTTGGCCATGAGGCATGTGGGATCTTAGCTTCCCAAACAGGGATTGAACCCACATCCCCTGCATTGGAAGGGGAAGTCTTAACCACTGGACCATCCTGCAGTCATTCTTAATACTTGGTTTTCCTCACCTCTGTGGTTTGTGCATCACACATTCTAATGATAATGTCACCAAAACAAAAACATTTAAATGCTTTCCTGTACATTCTGTGTCCATACTCTTTTAGTCTGCCTGATCCATCACAGTTAGCATCCTAACTAGATGTCTTCCTTCCCTCCGTTTCCTTTCTTCAGTGGTTTCCAGAATTTTTACTGTGAATTGTTATTAGTAAAAATGTTTTGAGCATGTACCTCTACAGTATGCATATGTATTTATAAATTACATACCTGCGCTACTGTGTTCCTGTACCGATATTTAGCTATGTATTTACAACATATGTAGAGGGAGAAATTTTAAAAGATGAAAATTAAGTAGCTTAAAATGTATTAATTGTGCTTACTGGTAATTCAAAATTTTTGCTCTCACAAAAAATTATTAATAATGAGAATAGTATGAATGTCTTATTAGTCAGATCTGGATTTAGTACTCCACATTATAGTAATCCCCAATTCTAGTCCATAGTGTAGTTTATTTTGATTCTTGATTTGATGGCGTTTCAGAGAAAGGGAATTCATAGTGCAAACGAAAGAAGTACATTTAAAATTCTGCCTTTTAAACATTGAACTCATTTTAAAATATTATTCACTAGTTGTGAAAATCACTTCAAGTTAGGAAATATCCATCTTCTGTGATGCCAAACCATCGTTTTTAAGGTTAGCCCATTTTCAATATCCATGGAAACCCTTTGTTTGAGAGTCTTTCCTACAGGTGGTAAAATCCTTCTTCCAAATTTGCTAAGTATTAAGATATGTGATTTGATAAGTAACACCCCATTTAAGGGGACAAATATAACAATGACCATATGTGTAAACACTCATTAAGATTTTTTTTCTTCCATCATCGTACACACAAATTTTTTTTTTTAATAGCAGTTACCATCTTTTATATCCTTTGAAGGGGCAGGCTAAATAGTTTATTTGTTTCAAAATATCTGCCAAGTACCATCCTGTGGAACACCTTTCTCATCACAAATTAGGTCATCAAATTTTAAGAAAGAAAAATGCATAGATTATACCATGTGGCATGTGCCACCAGTATGTTAGTGACAAAGATTTTCATGGCCATGCCCCATCTTCTTACTTACTTTTACAAAAACTCTATGATTTAAGAATTTTGGTTTTATCAAAGTAATCATATTGCTGATATCCAATAGCCCATAAATTCGAATGCGCTAGAATATGCTAACAGCAAGGGAACAAGCGAGCCCCTGTCCCCTAGTCCATCAGGGAGGTCAGGTTCTTCCCTGGCATTCCTCCGTGGAACAGGGAGCAAGTGAAGGCACTAGGGTCATCCCATACAGAAAAGGTCAATAGCAGCTTAATAAAAATAAATGAAACTAGAATTGTGTTTCTTTTTTCTGCATTCCCAAGAATTTTTTGTCAACATTCAGTGCATGCACAGAAATTAAAACCCACATCTGACAATGTTATTCTCTGTTGCATATTGTTGAGTTGCCTCAAGTTCAAAATCTTTTAATTACCATGATTTTTGCATTCCTGTAATGTGGGCCCTACCTCCCTTTCAAGTGTCATCTTGTAGATTCACTACAATCATGCCACACAGGTCTTCTTTCACTAGTTCTCTGATTGCACCAAACTCTTTTTTTACACATGTCCCTTCCCTTCATACACATTATACCCTGGCCTTGAATGTTCTTCTCCACACGTTATCACCTTGCTGACTACAGAGCTGCATCAGATCTCATATCAAATGTTACATCTCTGCAGATACCCCATCTGACCCCTTTAATATGAATTATTCCTCCTCTTTGTATGCACTCTTCACATGTCTTATCTTGGCTTAACTGCACTTAATCATGATTTGTGATTAAGTATCAGTTTTTATTCATGAGGTCATCTATCTCACCCAAGAAGTACCATGAAGTCAGTAGCTTTTCTTTCAACCCCTTTCCGGTGGGTCTTTGTCTCATGGCACACTTCATTTGAAATTTATAGCATTCTCCATAATCCTGTCTACCATCCTCTCCTCTGTTATCTACCCACCTCCTTATAACATCTAAAATTCATTTGGCTTTTGGGACATTTATTCAGCAAAAATTTATAAGTGTTTACAATGTGCCTGTACTGTGTTAGGCAGTTGAGAGAAAACGGTACACACCATGAAACTTAGAAAACATATTGCTTTGAATGGTCTTCCACTTTTAGTAAGGAAGATTCTACTTATAAACATCAGTGTTGAATTTACTTAATAGAGCAGGAGTTTATAACCTTTAGTGGGTCACATCCTCTTTGAGTTTGTTAAGAGCTCTGATCCCCTTTCACAGTGAAAAATGCACAAATCCTAAGTGCATATACAGTTTTAAGAGGTTCAACTAACTCGTAAAGCTCGTGGTTGGGTGACATTTCCTGAATCAATCATGTTCCTGGAATGTAAACAATATTTACATTCTCTTCCTAAACTATGGGATAGAGAAGGACACAAAGGTGAAAAGGAGGATAAAGAAGTGAATCACAACTTCTGTCTCTGGAGGAAGGGAAGGGAATGGATGTAGGAGAAAACCTTTTCTCATTGCTGCCTAATACCATAGTTACAAAATACTGGTCCACAACAACAGTCTGTGTGAATTCCCTGAGAGTATTTTGAGAAGTGGGGTCTGCCCACACATATTTTTAAGTTAAAACCTAAAATATTTCATTTTAGGTTAAATACTTTTCACTGTAGGTTAATTTCAAGGGATTTAATTATCAGTGAACTTAAACACTGACATTTAACTATGACTATTACGTGGGGGTTTCCCGATGGCTCAGTGGGTAAAGAATCCACCTGCCATGCAGGAGACACAAGAGACCAATATGTCAGTTATGTTTGTTGCTATTTCGTTGCTAAATCATGCCCGACTCTTTTGCGACCCCAAGGATTGTAGCCCACCAGCCGCTAGGCTCTCCTGTCCATGGATTCTCCAGACAAGAATACTGGGAGTGGGTTGCCATTTCCTTCTCCAGGGGATCATCCCAACCCAGGGATCGAACCTGTGTCTCATGTGCTGTAGTCTCCTGCATTGCCAGTGGATTCTTTACTGACTGAGCCACCAGGGAAGCATTATATACTTCAATTAAAAAAATAATAATTGCAGAGAAAATCATTAATTCAAACTGATATTCCCAATTCCAATCTAACACAAGAGTTCTTCTAATCTGTTTTTGGTGTGGTTTTTTTTTGTATTTGTAATTACTTCTTCTTACAGCAAAATACCTAATCCTTGTTATTCCCAATATTTTTTTCTTCCTGTATATAGCCAGGCTTGAATTGCCTCTGCTGCACCCACTCCCAGCCCTCCAGGGACGTTATTCCCGATATTTTTTTTCTTCCTGTATGTAGCCAGGCTTGAATTGCCTCTGCTGTGCCCACTCCCAGCCCTCCAGGGACACCCTCTCCCTCCTGCTTGGTCTCCAGCAGTATACCCTGGACTTGCTTGTGGGGTTGTCCTCCTTACCCCGCTAAGGCTCTGAACCCCACACTGGGTGCCACTCCTTGTGTGGGTGCTCCCTTCATGCTGATCTGGCTCTGACATTTCGTTCTGGTACCAAGGTCCCCTCCCCAAACCTGTCACACTGATGTCTCTACAGTTCTGTTCATCTAACTGCTTTGGGGCTCATTTGTTTAGAAAAGAAAGTGCAAGAAGAAGGGAAGCAAAGCTATTTTTTAATACACAGGTCTCGTATTCCTTATGGCTTCCCTGATGGCTCAGTGGTAAAGAATCTGCCTGCCAGCGTAGGAGACTCGGTTTGATCCCTGGGTCGGGAAGATCCCCTGGAGAAGGAAATGGCAACCCATGACATATTCTTGCCTGAGAAATCCCATGGGCAGAGAGCCTGGCAGGTTATAGTCCATGGGGTCGCAAAAGAGTCAGACATGACTTGGGGAGTAAACAGCAACTTGCTTTCCTATAGGAACATAGAATACCCGTTTGTTATAAGTGAAAGTGAAGTTGCTCAGTCGTGTCTGACTCTTTGCGACCCCATGGACTGTAGCCTACCAGGCTCCTCCATCCATGGAATTTTCCAGGCAAGAGTACTGGAGTGGGTTGCCATTTCCTACTCCAGGGGATCTTCCTGACCCAGGGATGGAACCCGGGTCTCCCGCATTGCAGGCAGATGCTTTACCATCTGAGCCACCAGGGAAGTCTTTGTTATAGGTAAACTACTGTTAACTCCAGATATTCTAAATGAATTTTGAAGTGTAATTACGTGTTTTGGTTTTATTAATTATATAATGAAGACATTTTGTGGAGAGTGCCTTTAAGGTTTTCAGCCCATCCTTTCATTTGAATGGGTGTTTTTTGGGTTTTTTTTGCACAATTATACACATTTAGTGTAAGGAATTAAATAACAAACAGATGATGACCACCTCCCAACACCACCCCTCAACATCACCACCCCATCATAGAGTGTCCACACTTAGTAACAGACACATGTCTAGTTACTGTAACTCAATCATATAAAAATGTGGAGAACTGTATTAAAATGTATGTAAATTACTTTGCTTCATGAATTTTAATTCCCATATTTTTATAACACAATAAAATGTTATTTAAGTTGGATGAGCTCTGTAATATAGGTTGTTAAAGTAACCCCAGACCAGGGGGGAGGCTTTCAGAGGTGTTCAGTGACTCAGAGCCAGTATGTCACTACAGTGACAATAATTAAGAAGCTAAGTTTACTGTACAACAAGCGAGTATCTGACCTCACAATCCCACCTTATTATTAATGCAGTTAATAATATACATTATCCTTTTGCAATTTTCTATGAAAGATAAAATCATAGTATTAGTATTATTATCCTTCTTGACTTTTTAAATTAAAACTATTGTACTTAATCTTTACACAGTTGTGTTAATATGTGTGGTATTAAGAAGTGGAGAAATTGCTAACTAAAAAAGATAGTTTAGATGAAGGAGACCTTATGAATATTACATAGACTTTCCTGAAAACCAGAGAAAAACATCATGTACCGTTCTGTCAAGATAATGTGACACTTTGTAATCCTTTTAGTTGTTGTGTGTGTGGTTTTTTTTTAACCTGTTTGATAAAGAGAATACTTTGAATTGTTCTTTTAATAGTACAGTTCAATAATACAACGAAATGGGAATACTTCAGAAAATGAATTAATGATAATTGTCAGAAATTATAGTCTAGGCAACCTTTGAAATTGGAATACAAAGTAGGCTTCAAATTATTTTTACATATTTAACCAGAGGGATGATTTCAACTCAGCTACCTGCTTGTAATATTTAACTTTCCTCAAGTCATTAAGGTAGATAAGTTTCTGAGTACTGAGAGGAGTAAATTAAAATCCCACTGTCAAAAGGGTCAGGAAAAAACATTGGTCAAAGACAAGAAAAACCTCTTAATGTTATGTCTGGTGAAGGAGGTTACTTAATGGCCTAAATCTTAAATGTTCAGCTTTGGTTTATATCCTTAGGGAAAAGGTTTTCTATTCATACTACTGTGATCAGATCTGCCTGTAAATAGAATATTTTTTTTTAAAGAAAACTTGAGGCTCAAGTATTATCCAATATTTGAGTTGGCTGTGGGTACTTGTGAAAACTTTACAAAAACCTTCCAACATTTCAGAAAAAAATTCCTCATCCAGTTATGACTCCATAAGAGGGATTAGCTTGCCTATAATGAGTGATTATTATTCATAGTTAATTGAGTGCACATAGGAAGAAAAAGTAAAGCCAATTAGAACAGAAAATATGGGTAAAGCAGGGTAAGATCTCCAGGGAAAAATCTTTAGAATAAAGATTGTAGCTCTGAAAAAAAAAAAATGTTCTTGTACATGAAGTGATAATGGGGATGGAGTGATGCAAGGAAAATGATTGTTGGGAGGGACTTTTAGGGAAGGAACATCTGAATTATCTTATCACAGAGGACCGGCAGACTTGCTGCTGCCAGATTTCTAAATCATGCCACCAGTTTCTACTCTGAAGTAGCTGCCTGCAAATAATTGCTGAGATACTTATCTTTGGAAATGGATACTTTAGATATTAGCAATTTTGTATTATCACTCATCTGTTAATGATCAAAACCCAAAACTCTGTAAAGAGGATTGTAGAAATTCAAAGCTAGTAAATAGTTAGGCAAAGTGGGTAGTTATGATTCTGGTGAAAAGCTGACGCAGAGAACACTAGACTTTCTGATGTATGGGAAAGGTACAGAGGGCTAAAGATTTGTTCAAGGTGGTGGAGTTTGGGGTGATTCTGAGGGTCATAGTGAACTAGAGAGTTAATGTAAATAAATAATTAAGGTTAGAATTATTCTAAATTTGAGGAATTTCACAGGTTTACCTCTTATCAAGAGTCAAAGTAGCAGTAAGACTTCCTGTCAAAGAAACATGGCTCAGAGGGAAAAAAGAAAAGTGTAAAAAAGTACTGCTCCCCACAAGTCAGATATTTTTTGTTGTTCGGTTGCTAAATTGTGTCCGACTCTGCGACTCCAGGGACTGCAGTACGCCAGGCTTCCCTGTCCTTCACCGTCTCCTGGAGTTTGCTCAAAAGTCAGCTTTACTCTTTTGGAAAAAAACATTTTGCTGACGTTTTATAGAGTTGTTTGGAGGAAGTTAACCTTAGAAATGCAGTTGATAAAGACCAAGCATTTAAATACATACTATTTAAAATACTCTTTTCAAACTGAGAATACTGAAAATTCTCTTAAGTTCATGTTGTACTTTTTATTACTAAGAAATGACTACTCTGATGAAGATTGACCAGGAGTAGGGACAAGCATACTTTCAGGAGTGAAACTGTTAACAAATATGAAAAACACAACAGGGAAATATCCTTCATCACACTCAAGTGTATAGTAAGATATAAAAAAAAAAACTTTAGTAAACAATTTAAAGTTATGATTTAGAAATATTAAACATTCTCAATCATTCCCAACTCAGGGATCGAATGCAGGTCTCCAGCATTGCAGGTGGATTGTTTACCAGCTGAGCCACAAGGGTGGGTAGAATTTCAAGGGAACTTTCCAACCCAGGAATCCAACTGGCGTCTCCTGCATTGCAGGCGGATTCTTTACTGTTTGAGCCACCAGAGAAGCCCTAGATGCTTCATAAGGATTGCTAGTTAGTGGTAAAGATGTTAGTGATTCTTCTAAAGTTAAAAGGTTGAACCTTCTTTATCTTTCAAAAGGTTACATCCCTTGATGCTTTCTAAGGCCCACTTGACTTCACATTCCAGGATGTCTGGCTCTAGATCAGTGATCACACCATCGTGATTATCTGGGTCGTGAAGATCTTTTTTGTACAGTTCTTCTGTGTATTCTTGCCATCTCTTCTTAATATCTTCTGC
>NW_011494894.1:3581694-3582711 GCF_000754665.1 Bison bison bison
TTTGCTTTTTGCTTCTCTTCTTTTCACAGCTATTTGTAAGGCCTCCTCAGTCAGCCATTTTGCTTTTTGCATTTCTCTTCCATGGGGATGGTCTTGATCCCTGTCTCCTGTACAATGTCACCAACCTCATTCCATAGTTCATCAGGCACTTTATCTATCAGATCTAGGCCCTTAAACCTATTTCTCACTTCCACTATATAATCATAAGGGATTTGATTTAGGTCATACCTGAATGGTCTAGTGGTTTTCCCTACTTTCTTCAATTTAAGTCTGAATTTGGCAATAAGGAGTTCATGGTCTGAGCCACAGTCAGCTCCTGGTCTTCTTTTTTCTGACTGTATAGAGCTTCTCCATCTTTGGCTACAAAGCATATAATCAATCTGATTTCGGTGTTGACCATCTGGTGATGTCCATGTGTAGAGTCTTCTCTTGTGGAGTGATGGAATTCCAGTTGAGCTAGTGGAGGTGATAGAATTCCAGTTGAGCTATTCCAAACCCTGAAAGATGATGCTGTGAAAGTGCTGCACTCAATATGCCAGCAAACTTGGAAAACTCAGCAGTGGCCACAGGACTGGAAAAGGTCCGTTTTCATTCCAATCCCAAAGAAAGGCAATGCCAAAGAATGCTCAAACTACCGCACAGTTGCACTCATCTCACACGCTAGTAAAGTAATGCTCAAAACTCTCCAAGCCAGGCTTCAGCAATATGTGAACCGTGAACTTCCTGATGTTCAAGCTGGTTTTAGAAAAGGCAGAGGAACCAGAGATCAAATTCCCAGCATCCGCTGGATCATGGAAAAAGCAAGATTGTTCCAGAAAAGCATCTATTTCTGCTTTATTGACTATGCCAAAGCCTTTGACTGTGTGGATCACAATAAACTGTGGAAAATTCTGAAAGAGATGGGAATACCAGACCACCTGATCTGCCTCTTGAGAAATTTGTATGCAGGTCAGGAAGCAACAGTTAGAACTGGACATGGAACAACAGACTGGTTCCAAATAGGAAAAGGAGTTCGTC
>NW_011494894.1:3582888-3606713 GCF_000754665.1 Bison bison bison
AACACAAGCTGGAGTCAAGATTGCCGGGAGAAATATCAATAACCTCAGATATGCAGATGATACCACCCTTATGGCAGAAAGTGAGGAGGAACTAAAAAGCCTCTTGATGAAAGTGAAAGAGGAGAGTGAAAAACTTGGCTTAAAGCTCAACATCCAGAAAACGAAGATCATGGCATCCGGTCCCATCATTTCATGGGAAATAGATGGGGAAACAGTGGAAACAGTGTCAGAGTTTTTTTGGGGGGGCTCCAAAATCACCGCAGATGGTGACTGCAGCCATGAAATTAAAAGACGCTTACTTCTTAGAAGGAAAGTATGACCAACCTAGATAGCATATTAAAAAGCAGAGACATTACTTTGCCAACAAAGGTCCGTCTAGTCAAGGCTATGGTTTTTCCTGTGGTCATGTATGGATGTGAGAGTTGGACTGTGAAGAAGGCTGAGCGCCGAAGAATTGATGCTTTTGAACTGTGGTGTTGGAGAAGACTCTTGAGAGTCCCTTGGACTACAAGGAGATCTAACCAGTCCATCCTAAAGGAGATCAGTTCTTTGGAAGGACTGATGCTAAAGCTGAAACTCCAGTACTTTGGCCACCTCATGCGAAGAGTTGACTCATTGGAAAAGACTCTGATGCTGGGAGGGATTGGGGGCAGGAGGAGAAGGGGACGACAGAAGATGAGATGGCTGGATGGCATCACCGACTTGATGGATGTGAGTTTGAGTGAACTCTGGGAGTCGGTGATGGACAGGGAGGCCTGGCGTGCTGCGATTCATGGGGTCGCCAAGAGTCGGACACGACTGAGCGACTGAACTGAACTGAAGGCGAAGAGCTGGAGAAGGAAATGGAAACCCACTCCAGTATTTTTGCCTGGAGAAGACTTCCCTGGTGGCTCAGAGGTTAAAGCGTCTGCCCAGAATGTGGGAGACCTGGGTTCGAAACCTGGGTTGGGAAGATGCCCTGGAGAAGCAAATGGCAACCCACTACAGTACTCTTGCCTGGAGAATCCCATGGACTGAGAAGCCTGGTAGGCTACAGTCCACGGGGTTGCAAAGAGTTGGACACGACTGAGCGACTTCACTTTCACTTTCACCATGCTCGGAAGAGCCTGGTGGGCTACAATCCAAGGGGTTGCAAAGAATCGGACACAGCTGAATGACTAACACACAAGGAGAAAAAGAGCTTCACAGGTGGTGCTAGTGGTAAAGAATCTCCCTGCCAGTGCTAGGAGATGCAAGAGACATGCGTTCGATCCCTATGTTGGGAAGATCCCAAGGAGGAGGAAATGACAACCCACTCCAGTATTGTTGACTAGAAAATTCCTTGGTCAGAGAAGCCTGCTGGGCTACAGTCCATGGGGTCACAAAGAGCTGGACCTGGCTGACCATGCATGCAGAAGGAGAAGGGAAAGGAAAGGAATTTTGATTTAAGGGATCTGTACAAGAAGCATGATGTTCTTCACTGTGAAAGAAGACATTAGCAGCATCATAGGCTTCTTAGAATGCTGAGGAAGCTCTCCAAAGACTAAAAACTTTGAGGAAACATGCTTTGAACCTTTACTTCAAATAAACCTGGCTGTGTTTCCCTTCTGAAGTAACCAAGATTATCCCAGTACAGTCACTAAGAAGCAGACTCTTTTACTGGAGCGTATATTCAAAACATGATTGATTAGTCTGTCATTCATTCATCTCAGTTCAGTTCAGTCGCTCAGTCGTGCCTGACTCTTGGCGACCCCATGGACCCCAGCATGCCAGGCTTCCCTGTCCTTCACCAACTCCTGGAGCTTGCTCAAACTCATGTCCTTCGAGTCGGTGATGCCATCCAACCATCTCGTCTTCTGTCGTCCCCTTCTCCTCTTGCCTCCAGTCTTTCCCAGCATCAGGATCTTTTCCAACGAGTCAGTTCTTTGCATCAGGTGGCCAAAGTATTGGAGCTTCAGCTTCAGCATCAGTCCTTCCATTGAGTATTCAGGACTAATTTCCTTTAGGATGGACTGGTTTGATCTCTTTGCAGTCCAAACGACTTGCAAGAGTCTTCTCCAACACCACGGTTCAAAAACATCAATTCTTTGGTGCTCAGCTTTCTTTATGGTCCAACTCTCACATCCATATATGACTACTGGAAAAACCATAGCTTTTATTAGATGGACCTTTGTTGGCGAAGAAATGTCTTTGCTTTTTAATATGCTGTCTAGGTTTGTCATAGCTTTTCTCCCAAGAGGCAAGCATCTTCTGACTTCATGACTGCAGTCATTATCTGCAGTGATTTTGGAACCCAAGAAAATAAAGTCTGTCACTGTTTCCAGTGTTTCCCCATCTATTTGCCATGAAGTGATGGGACCGGATGCTATGATCATAGCTTTTTGAATGTTGAGTTTTAAGCCAGCTTTTCCACTCTTCTTTGTCACTTTCAAGAGACTCTTTAGTTCCTCATTGCTTTCTGCTATAGGGTGGTGTCATCTGTTTATCTGAGGTTATTGATATTCATTCTAACAAATGCTTATTGAACTTCCACATTTATACTCCTCCAGGTTCTGAGAATACTGAATAGTACATGGCAGACAAACCCTCTCTATTACCATGAAAGAGCTTCCCTCGCGGCTCAGGCAGCAAAGAAGCTGCAACTCACTCCAGTATTATTGCCTGAAGATTTCCATGGACATGAAGCTAAAAGAGCATTTAAACGTGTAGCTGTAATAAGTTGTGATGAGAGTAATGTCAGGGAAGTACAGAAGTACAGGCTTATGTAGATACAGATATCAAGTGATCTGATGTCTAGAGGATCAGAGAATGGCCCCATAAAGATGTCTAATTTAGGATGAGTAGAAAATATCCCAGAGAAAGACTGGGAATCAGTATTCTGGATAGAGAAAATAGTAGGTAATGAATGAATGAAAGACAAGAAAGAGTGGCATGTTTGAGGAAATTAAAGAAATGTTCAGAAACTTCCCTGGTGGTCCAGTAGGTGAGACTTCGCCTTCCAATCCAGGGAGTATGGGTTCAATCCCTGATCGGGAGGCTAAGATCCTACATGCCCCACTGTTGAAAGCAAAACAAGCAAACAAAAAAATAAGCAGTATTATAACAAATTCAATAAAAATTAAAAAAACAAACGTTCAGAATGGCCCCAGGAGTAGACTTTTGAGAGAGTTGAGAGTGAGGATTGAGCTGGAACAGTAGGTAAGCCTTAATACAAATGAGCCACTTCAAGGAATTTGAACTAAGTGAAATGAATGTCAATTGTATGGTTTATGAAGGGGAAATTGTTGATTGATTTGTGTTTATTAAGGGGCACTCTGGCTGTTGTGTGAAGAATACACATAAGGGAGATAGACTTAGGTCAGCAAAACTGGTTAGGAAGCTGCTGAAATAATATAGATGAGACAAAATGATGGACTAGACAATAGTTTTAGCAGTGGGAACAGAGAGAAGTACATGGAATAGTGAGAAAAAGAGGTAAATCAGCAAGACTTTGGGTTGATTTGGTGTTGATTGGCTGAGAGGAAGAATAAAGGATTATCACTGAAATTCCATTTAGGAAACTTGCTGGTTAATGGTGCTATTCACTGTGATAAGAAATTAAGTAAGAACAGGTTTAAGAAGTTAACGGATTTCATTTGGAAATGTGCTGTATTTGAGATGCCTGGGGTCCATCTGAAATGAAGCTGTTTCATAAGCAGTCAGTTGTACAGATACAGAATTCAGTAGGGAGACTTTATCTAGAAATATGTATTTGAGAGTTGTCAGCAAATAGATTTTAATGGACTTGATTGGAAGGATATGGTTATCCAGAGGAAACGAGAAGAATAGAAGCCTAAGGTACAAAGGTAGTTAAGAGGAGGTTGAAAGAAAATGATCCCTCTAGGTTGATAGAGAATTAACCTGAATGGTTTAAAAAAAAGAAAAACATGAAAATGTACTGATTTGGAAATTAAGAGCAAAGACTCATTGGGAGGGACGCAGTCTTCACCAATGCCTTTTTTTGCTACAAAGATCAGGCAAGAGGAGGACAGAGAACGGTGCAGCTGCATTTAGTCACAAGGATGAGAGCATTTCCAGTAGCGTTTAGAAAGCAAGCGACCGTCTGTAGCACTCCATCTTCTTTCTTTTCTTGTAAATCAGATCGCCGGGCCGTGAGAATTAAGTGATTGTTAAGAATACGTGGAATACAGAGGAAGGTCTCTTCTTTGAGTCCTGTGCATGAGCTGAAGGCAATCCCCTAGGAGCTATTTCTGCTCATGTTGGAGTCTTCAGCTTTGTTATTATTGTTTGTAGATTTGCTTAGTTTTAGGGAGATGACATACTTCAGCATTTGAATAAGTTCTTGACCAATTTTTCTAAAAACCTGATGCAACAAACATGCTTTAATTCATGAAGATTCATTTTAATTATCCATAGGCATTAACATTTCAATGGAGGAAAAATTTACTTATATAAATGTACTGATCTCTGGACCTTATTTTTTAACGTCTTTGAAATCAAAAGAGCACCTTCAGAGTTGGAACGTACAATTTTATCATCATTTAAAAATATGAATCTGTTCTTAGGATACAATGTGCTATTTTATGAATAATGAATACATTGGTATAGACAGTTCTGTCAGGTCAGGAATGTTTTAGACAAATGGGAATAAGTAACTATGTTGGTGGCCTTAGTTTTGTTTTTGAGGGACTCTCCTTTCTTTTCTTTTTTTTGCTTTGAGTTTGAACTGCTATGTTCCTTGTCTAGTATCATGAAGAATAGTAAGAGCAGAAAAATAAGGGCACAATAGAGAGGAAATAGATATCATTATTGAATTGGTAAGTGCTCCTAGTGCATGTTTATGAAGAAATTTTCATTCTTTTCAATATCTTTAGGAAATTGTGGTGGTAGATCCTCACCATAATACCCTGCCATAGGGTGGATTTCCACATAATGTGACTTTGCCTTACACTCCTCCCAAAGATGTTTATCCTTCAGAATTAACAAGATTTTCCTGGTGAGGCAAAACAATATGCTGGAGTTAGACCTCCAGTTTGAATCCTGGCATATTCATTGTGTGTCTAAAGTTTGTTAACCTCTCTAGCCTCAATTTCTTCTGTGAAATAATAAAAATCTTTCGCACAGAGTTGTAAATATTAAATAAGTTCATATTTTTTAAAAGAACAATGCCCAGCACATAGTAAGCTCTTATCTGTGCATACAAAATTTACTTCATCCCATCACATAGACCTATATTAATAATGAGTCCATTTTATTATGAGTTATACATGTTTATTGAGTGATACAATAAATTCACTATTATATTTTACAGTATTACTTCAGTTGTAATAATGAGGATAAGGCCAACACAAACAATCTCTTGCCTTGACATTCATTTGAGTGATGAAATATATCATTCAGTGTCTCTGACTGGGATGATTGGCCAATTGAATTTTTATGTATGTCTCCAACATTCTCAAAGCACCTCATGCTGTGAAGATCTCCATAACTCTGGGTTTGATCCGACTGTAGCACTTCTGGTGAGAGTATCAGAGAACTTGGACCACGCTGCCACTGGGTGCTTAGAACCTGAGAATTATATTCCAGGGGAAAATGTCCCATTGTTTTTCAATTCTATATCATTTATTCTGTATCTGGTACTTTCCTTTAAGCTTTTTAAGTGCCCTTAGCAAACCGCATCATCATCACCCAGTGTTATCATCATAATCACTAATCGTGCAGTTCTTTATGTTGTAAGAACACAGACACCCACACACATACACACACATAAATAGATTATTATAACCTTACTTTTTAGATAAGGACTTTGAAACTCAAAAAAGGTTAAATTGCTTGGCTATAGGCACCCAGCTAAGTGACAGAGCTGGAACTGGAGGCTTCTTCTCACCTCTTGCTAACCCCTCCTATCCCTGTTTGATGACATTTCCAGCTGCAGCCCTTATGACCTCTAGAGATGGCATTTCCACCCCTGGGAACTCCAGAAAAATTAGAAAAAAAAAACCATGCCCCCAGAAGCAGTATTCTACCAGCCTCTGCCAGAGATTTGAGTGCAGTTAAAGATGAGAAATTAAAAAGTTATGAACTCAGACCAGTCTGAGATTTACTTGTATTTAGGCTTTTACTGATTTGCAGGAATCACTAATTTGTAGAAGCACCTTGCTCTGCAGAAAGCTGTGTGTCATTGGTGCAACCTGAGTGATCATGGTGACTTCAAGAAACCTGCTTCTGGAGAAAAATCAGATCAAGTTAAGGAAGGCGTTCATTTTTTTTAATGACCAATTAAATTTCCAGTCACAATAGAGATGATTAAAAATCTCTAAAAGAGTTTCTATGCAGGATCCATGATCTGGTGCTTTTTTTGCTGTGAAAAGACAGAGGTTACCTCAGTGTGCAAAAAGAGGAAATAGTGGGATGACTGGGAACCTTGAGTCTGAAGACAGTAGGGATTAGATGGAAATTTCAGCATCCTCAAAATCTGAAAATATATGTATCTTTTGGCACAGTTTTTCCACTTCTAGTAATACTTGATCACATTAACCAAGATATGGGTATAAGAATATTCACTGAAGTATTATTTTCTATAGCAAAAGAAGACAAACAAAAAACAAACCCTTATTCATCAACAGGGGCATGCCATCCCGTGGAATGCTAGGAAGCTAGTATAAACTATGAGGTGGTGTGTGTGTGTTAGTCGCTTGCTGCTGCTGCTGCTAAGTCACTTCAGTCGTGTCTGACTCTGTGCGACCCCATAGACGGCAGCCCACCAGGCTCCGCCATCCCTGGGATTCTCCAGGCAAGAACACTGGAGTGGATTGCCATTTCCTTGTCCAATGCATGAAAGTGAAAAAATAAAGTTAAGTCGCTCAGTCGTGTCTGACTCCTAGCGACTCCATGGACTGCAGCCCACCAGGCCCTTCCGTCCATGGGATTTTCCAGGCAAGAGTACTGGAGTGGGGTGCCATTGTCTTCTCCATGTTAGTCGCTTAGTCGTGTCCAACTCTTTGTGACGCCATGGACTGTAGCCAGAGTGGGTTGCCATGTCCTTCTCCATGACGTAGTATAATGACTACTCATAGGAAAAAAAGACTAAAATTAACTATGTGAAAAAAATCCATTTGCAAAACGGTATGTTTAATATAAGACCATTTTTGCAAAAATATTAATGGTCACCAAAAGGGAGGAGGAATAAAGGTTAGAACAAAGAAGAAAGACCAGTGGTGGTATGCATGCTATACTATTGGTCTAGTTATCACTCAGGTGCGAGATGACAGAGAACATGAATTTGGGGGCCATATACTCGTTCATTTAACAGGTATTTCTTAGAAGTCAGCCACATACCAGGTACTATCCTAGGTGCTGGGATATACATAGAACTTACATCCTAGTTGTAGGAGATACAAAATTAGCAAATAAAAGTATTAACACCTGCATTTTAGATACACAAAATCTATTATTAACAATAAGAAGCTTTTTATTGAAGTATAGTTGATTTACAATGTTGTTTTTGTTTCGGGTATACAGCAAAGTGATTCCATTATACATATACACATATCTATTCTTTTTCAGATTTTTTCCCTTATAAGTTATTATAAAATATTGAGTAGTGTTCTCTGTGCTATACAGTAGGTCCATGTTGGTTATCTATTTTATATATAGTAGTGTGTATCTGTTAATTCCAAACTCCAAATTTATCCCTCCCTCTAAATTGGGAGATTGGGATTGACATATACACACCACTATGTATAATATAGATAACTAATAAGGGCCTACTGTGCAGCTCAGGGAATCTACTCAGTACTCTGTAATGACATACAGGAAAGGAATCTAAAAAGCAATGGGTATATGTGTGTGTAACTGATTCGCTTTGCTGTACGGCAGAAATTAACACAACATTGTAAATCACATTCACCAATAAAAACTAATTTCAAAAAGAGAATAGACCTAATTTTAGGTCCATCAGTTTTGACTGCCTCCAGACTGGAGGCATGATTTAGGGGCTGACTCAGATGGCTGTCCTCTAAGAAAGTGATTATTTCTAGTTAACCAGTCGTTTATGGGAGGAAATTGAATATAGTAGTCAATTCTTACACTTTTCACAAACATTTATTTAAACAAATATGTAGATGCTTAGCTGTTTTCTTTATAATATTAACCATACTATTAATATAAGCTCATAATAGAAAATAGTATATTAGTATTTTTTCTTTTTACACTTAGAAAATTATGAATTCTCAAATAGAAAAGGTTAATTCCTTTTTAATAAAATCATTGGTAAGATGGGAATAAAAGTCAGATAGAATGTTTAGTTTTTCATCAGTAGCAATTGTTTCATTTTAAACAGCAAATTTCACACTGCTTGAGATTATCTAGTTGTAATGTAAACTAGGAGAATTTAATGATATGTTGGACAATGATAACTGTTTTGTTCAAGACCATATTAATCAGGTTCTCTCTGTAAGCATACGGCAATTTAAGTCTTTAAAATTAAATCAAAACTGATAGAGAAACAACTGAATCTCTTAACTTATGTTAAAAATATTTATTTCAAAACTTTATGAATAGTGTTTACTTATTAATTCAGTGCAATTCATCAAATTTCTACTGAGTGCTTTTTCTGTTCCAGACACTAGATGTTTTATATACCCCAATAAATATAGTATAGACCCCAGACTCAAAAATGCTTAGTCTAATAAAAAAGACAGCTGGGCAAACAGAAAAAGAATATAAACCGTTGGAGGGTTTATTTATAAGTGTGTTTGGAGTGATTCAGCATTTCTAACCACTGATCGATACTGCCTAACCAGAGAGTTTCCCCAAAGCAGAATTAAACTTTCAATAATTGTTTTTGGAGCTAAGTGCAGTCACGCAGAGTCCCTTATGGGAAGAGTAAGAATCTTCAGGCTGAATTCCTATAAAATTAGCACTTCTTTTCCTGTAGGTTCCCTCTAAGATGCCTCAGTGATTAAGGAATGCTTGATCTTGCGAATTATGTGTGCCACAAACTTCTCATTTTTCCATTTTTTGCTTTTTCCCAAAACCAGATCTGGAAAACAAGCAATTATTCCTTGTTAGGACAATACAAGTAGAAAGTGTATTTTAAAATATTTTTTTAAATAAAAAGTAGATCATGAAATGCGTGCATGTATGTGATTATGGGTGGATGCAGAAGAATTGATCTGCTATGTGCCACCTTCCAAGGATACTTGAACAATTTCCATCTTGTGTAACCCACCCCCCACCCCACAACCCACACACATATCTATGACTTTCAGTGTAAATATTTAGAACCTCACTTAGTTCCATCAGGCTGCTATAACAAAATACCACACACTGGGGATCTTATAAACAACATTTATTTCTCACAGTTCTGGAGATCCAAAATCATAGTGTCAGCATGATAAAGGGCTCTCTTCCTGGTCTGGAGCCAGAGCCTTCTTGCTGTGTCCTCACACGGTGGAAGGCGTGAAGGATTTTTCCAGATTCTCCTTTGTAAGAATGCTGCTCTCATTCATGAGGGCATCACTTCATGACTTAAGTGCTTCCCAAAGGCCCCACCTCCTGATACAATCACCTGTGGAGTTAGGATTTCAATATATGAATTTTTAGGAATTCAAACGATAGCAGAAACTATCAGTTATGTTTCCCATATCAAAATTTAAAACGAAAAGTAACAGAGGTAAAACAAAACCAAACAAAGCTGTAGTTAGTCACTTGCCAGGTAAGGAGGTGCCCACATCATTTAAAAAGTGAGTGAAGTGGGCCCCCAAAGCAGAAGTGCTACCAGCGATGGATGGGGGACTTGTCCACCTTAGGAGATTATTCTGGGAAGTCTTCTTGATTACTGAATTCTAGTTGATTAAGAAAAGGTTTATCATGGGATTGGTCATTGTTCTATTTTAGGTCACTAAAGTACAGAATCATTTTAAAGAGGTCAGAGAGAACATTATTATGCACATGCTTGAAAGTGAAAGTGTTAATCGCTCGGTTGTGTCTACCTCTTTGCGACCCCATGGACTGTAGCCCGCCATGCTCCTCTGTTCATGGAATCCTCCAGGCTAGAATACTGGAGGGGGTTGCCGTGCCCTCCTCCAGGACATCTTTCCAACCCAGGGATCAAACCCCAGTCTCTTGCATTGCAGGCAGATTCTTTAGGGTCACATGCTTAGGACTTGGCAATATTTTTTTCTTTAACCTTCAAACAAAGGCTACCATCATAACTACATTGCAGTTGAACTACATCAGTCCAACCATCCTGTTAGGAATATGCTATAAAGATGCCTGTTCTACAACTGATGAAATGGTAGCTCAGACAGGTTAAATTAATTAATTCCATAAATATTCATTGAGGAACTATTGCTTGGAAATTCTCCAAATGGGCCTCACAATAAACTTGTCAGTCCTTTTCTATTTGCCTTCCCTGGAAGCAGAGACAAAACATTTTGTTGCTTATTTAGTAAACAGAGGATTCCTAAATGACAAGTATGGGGTTGAATTCAGAGTTCTTGCACACACCATTTCTGATTTCTAAAATCTGTGTTTACATCCAGAGCAAATAGCATTGCTGCTATGAGAACCAGGTCACCTGGTTTCACATTCCAGGCTCTTTTACTCTGTCTTGCTGCTTCTCCTATGTCTTCCTGACTTCTTCACATTCAAATACTTCTTAAAATTACAAATTACAAAAAAAAAAAAAAACTCCCAGAATTTTAAAAAGTTAGAGATTGCCTTTTTGTAGCATCAGTGACAGGACTCATCTCCAGAAACAAGGACATCTAGTACCTCTCTTATAATTTGGTTAATAGAGTTTAAGCTCACAGATTCATTTTTAGAGTCGTATCTATATAAAATGGAATCTTGCTCTTCACAAATTGTGCAGTGACCTCAATTCTCAGATGGCTCCTATTACAAAAAGCTACAACCTCCTTTTCAAAAGTGTCCAAATACAATGATCAGAGGATAAAGCACGCAGAATGTTGACTATCCTGTTGGTATGTCTGTCTTTTCTCTGCATGCGTGTTCCAGGTGGGAGAGTTCAGAGCCCATGCTGCTGAGTGGACGGCCAACGTCACGGCTGAATTCAAGGAAACCAGGAGGCGGCTGAGCGTGGAGATTTATGACAAGTTCCAGCGCGCCACCTCCATTAAGCGGAAGCTCTCTGCAGAACTGGCTGGAAACCACAACCAGGAGCTGACTCCCTGTAGGAGGACCCTGTCTGTGAACCACCTGGCCAGCGAGAGGGATGTCCTGCCTTCCTTACTGAAAACAGAAAGTATCTATTTGAACGGACTGACACCACACTGTGCGGGCGAGGAAATCGCTGTTATTGAGAACATTAAGTAGCCCTCTCTTTGAAGAGCCTCAGGCATAGCAATTAGGTGAGGACTTCTATATGCTCTTTATGACTGTTGCTGGTAGCATTTTTAAAATTGTGCATGAGCTCCAAAGGGGGAAAAAAATAGATACACCCATCATGGTCATCTGCCATCAAGAGAATTGGAATTCTGAGCCAGCACTTTTTTTTTTTTTGATGATGCTTGTTGAACAGTCCACTTTCTTTGACGAGTGGAATAAAACAAGCGATGTCTGATGCCTTTTTTGTGCCCAGACTGTTTTGCTCCCTTTTCCTAACGTGCCATAAGGCCTCAGAATGAATTATAATTGTTTCTGGTAATAATGTAGTTTTGAGGGATCAGTCCTTACTTTTCAGGGTCTACCTAACTGAGCCTAGATATGGACCATTTATGGATGACAACATTTCTTTTTGTAAATGGCAAGAAATTCTTATGCAGCCTTTTACCTAAGAAATTTTCTGTCAGTGCCTTATCTTATGAAGAAACAGAACCTCTCTAGCTAATGTGTGGTTTCTCCTTCCCTGCCCCACCCCTAGGCTCAACTCCACAGCCCTTTTCCCCACAGCTCCCGTTTGAATACCATACCTTGCTGGAAACAAGTGTGTAAAATGACCGAAGTGATGATGCCTGAAGAAGGAATAGATGCCAAATTAGATGGACACTGAAGCAACACTCAGAAACCCTAGCATTATAGGCACTGCAGAGAAATGAGGTGCAAAGATGGCCCCTCTGAGTATTTATTTGACTCGGGTACCAATGGTACATGTATACAGTGTAATTACCAGGCCAGTAAAATTGACTGCTCCCAAACAGTCCCTTCTTCTCCTGGCAGTATTTAAAATTTATCATTTATTACTAACTATGTATGTGTGTGTGTGTGTGTGTATATATATATACATATATATATACACACACATTTTTTAAAGTTGGAAGAAGAAAATCCATATATATATATATATCCATAAGTGATCTGACAAAAGAAAACTGTTAAAATGGATATTATTGAAGATGAATTTAGACGATTGGTGTGAATTGCCACTCAGATGACATGAAGAGAGCCAAATGATGTGTTATAAGCATTTGCTAATAAACATTATACTGCCAGCATCTATCTGTTTTCTGATGTATGAAAGGCTTATATGGTTTTCTTTCCCTGGGTAAATTGTGCCCAGTGAGGGGAGGGGATGCGTAGGCAGAGTTGGGCACAGCCCTCGCCTTCCGTGGGTGTACCTCTGGAGTTGTGGCTGAGTGTGAGAGCAGAAGCTGAAACTGGATCACTGTGATTTTGCACTTGGAAAAATGCAGATTGCAGGCATAATTCATCTCTGACATTAGAGAAAAAGCTGTTATAGCACAATTTAAATCTTGAGAGTTTTTTTTTTTTAAGATAGAAAAGGCTGTTAATCCTCTTTAGTTTAATTTTCTATCCTGCA
This sequence comes from Bison bison bison, assembly GCF_000754665.1. NCBI lineage: Eukaryota > Metazoa > Chordata > Mammalia > Artiodactyla > Bovidae > Bison > Bison bison. The sequence continues at coordinate 3,595,652 of NW_011494894.1, forward strand.
ACTCTTTGGAGGTTTTCAGGATTCAGAAGAAATTCAGTAAAGGCACCTAGTAGATCGCTCCTCTTTCTTTTATTTTCATACATAGATCTGCTGTACATTGTAAATAAAATTTTTAAAACACAGAAAGAAAATGATTTCCCTAAATATAATTGCAAAACATGACTTTTATTCTTGGGGGTGGGAGTATTTGAATAAGTGGCATTCATATTAGAGTCTTAAAAAATAAACCCAGGATCTTAAAAAAAAAAAAGAAAATTTAACAGAGGCTTATTTTTCAAAATTTAAGCTAGAAATGTAAATATTCAGCTAACTTGTTGAAGGTACTTTTATAAACTTAAAGAATTCTAACCAAAATTTTGGAAAGTCAGGCTCTTTTAGAAGAAAAGCTACACCCATTTCCTCGATAACTATTCTGAAAGTTCATATGGTGGATTGCACCATGTATAAACTGTGAATTGTATTGACAAATAAAGTTTGTAATTAAAGTCAGCATCTTCTGAGTCTCCTGCTTGCTACTGAGGGTTTAGATCTGATCCTGGCTGTGCAGAACTCCAGGATGTCACAGTTCATGCTGAGTTTTTGTGGCTCCTTTGTTCACAGTATTCAAGAAATATTTTTGACGCAGTATTTCCACCCTTGTTAAACACATGCAAATGTTCTTCTTGGTGGCTGTTAATCAAAAGTAAAAATCCTGAAATTTCACTTTTGAAATATGATATTTTAAAGAGCATATAAATTCAAGATTGTTTCTATTAAATTGTTATGTCAATGTCTTATTTTGTCATTGTTAGACCTTGTCTTGACCTGCCTGAAGTAATTGGAATGCTGAACATGGGCACCTGAATGTTTTTGTAAGAAAGAAAAAAAAAAAAACAGTCAAACATCCTGGCAGTATTGAAGCCTAAAGAAGGTAGTTGCCAACTAATCTTCTAGACCTCATACCCCAAATATTTGGACTATATATCTTGTCAGTAGCTTACATAAATTTAATTTTTCATTCCCAAGCACCTTGATATTCAGTAAATATCCTAAAACTGGTCCCCAACATTATCCTTAGAATTGGGGGAAATCTAAGGAAGTGTGTACATATCATAGCAATTTTGTTTTTCAAGCTTCATTTTGTTTACCTCCTGTGGAGAGAACGTTGATTAAGATTTTGACATAACCTATGAGTTTATTTTTAAAATGAACTAATTTAAGAATGAGTGGTTTTGCCCTGAAGGATATTTGAGAACAAAAAGTACCAAGCCCAGCAAGAATTAGGAACTCTCTTATTTGGAATCAGACATGGATTCTAGACAAGGCTTTTTATCTGCCTTACAACTAGTAACTGTAAAATAATTATTTTGGAGTTCTTTTAATTTGTTACATAAATCTCTGTACTCTACTACCATAGTTCATGTCACACAGTCTTTTTTTTCCAATAATATTTCATTCTTGCAATATAGGAAAAAGTGAAACTTCTAAAGCCAAGAGGGAATTGAATAATATGTCATGACCTTCAAAAAAATAACAGGCTTGGTTTCTTTCTCAGATTCTAAGGAACACATGATTGAAGAACAAAATCCCACCTCACTATATATAAAAAATTCCATAGAATGCTTTGATTCTGAAGGCTAGGAGTTCAAAGAGATCAAGAAAAACTTTACATGGAACACCAGAAAAAAGAAATGTAGACATTCTGAAGATTTGAGATAGCTATTTATGCCTAAGAACTGGAGGCCTAGATCAACTTTTGTTTTCCTTTAAAAAATGTTTGCTGTTCTAGTAAAAATCATAACTTATTTGTGGTTTGCGTTCCTTATCAAAGTGTGAGTATAAATTTGCTTTTGTATAAAGTAAAAGATGTCTCTATTTGAATACTCATAACTGCATTAAAATTAATATATGATTTTTGCTTCAGCATGACTTTACTTAAAAGGGTCTTTTCCAGAGAAACTTACCGGTCTTGCATATGCTCATGTGTTGGTTCCAAGATGGCATGGAGTAACCTGGTTACTTTGGGTTGGAACTTTTGAGAGTAACTTATTATGGTTATCTTAATAAGAGGAAAGCTTCATAACTCCAGGAGCCACATTCATCCCACCCTACCTCAAAGGTTTATACAGCTTTTGTCACACATGGTACTTCCCCACCCAAATCTCAGCTACCCCTTCTTAAAAGACAGGGATTAGTTCCAATGACCAGGACTTTTGACTCTGCTCTTTTGTTTGACTCAACACCATTTATTCACTAGGCCCCACCTCTTATTATATATCGAAGATTCATAAAACGTTTATTTTCCTAAGATTAATCTTACAAAATACGTTCACTGTTTTATGCTTGTCTCAGTTTACAACTTTTTTTTTTCCTTTTATCTGTCATTCTTTTCCAAATTATTGATACTTTGGTGCATTGACAGAAAACTCACTGCCTGGTCTTTATTCTTTTTCTTTGCCCTCTCGGACTTGGATTCTCTCTGAGTTCCATATTCATCTAGCTAACTCCAGAAGTGTATTTCTCCACTTCTCAAAAGCACTTCAACATAGCGAAGACTCTCATCATCTTTCCCCAGACCTGGACCTCTTTAGTGTCATCTATTTCTGCAAATGGCATCCCCATCCATCTGGTTGGGCAAGTCATCTTTGATGTTGTCTTCTCTCCTTCAACTCCATACCCACCTATTATCAAGCCGTATTGACCCGTGCCCTGAATGTGTCTTGAATTTATATACAGTCATCACTTTAATCCAAGCCACTCCCATAGCTGCCCCTTCTACTAACTGCTTTTGTTTCATGCTCCAGTCATTGATGGAAGAGTGGTCTTTTTCATATGCAGATCTGATTGTGGTCACTCTCCAATTTAAAGCCACTAATTGTCTTTCATTTCCTTAGCAGTAAGATCAGAATCTTTCAAATAGGACTGCTTCTGGTCTCCCTTTTGCCATCCTCTCCAGGTTCATTTCTTGGGCTTCCCTTGTGGCTCAGCTGGTAAAGAATCTGCCTGAAATGCGGGAGACCTGGGTTGGGAAGATCCCCTGGAGAAGGGAAAGGCTACCCACTCCAGTATTCTGACCTGGAGAATTCCATGGCCATATAGTTCATGGGATGCAAAGAGTTGGACATGACTGAGCGACTTCCACTTTCACTTTCTGGACTCATATTGAATCTCTCTCTCTCTCTCTCTTTCTGCATCTCAGTCCCAGGGCTTTCTGTTTTTTTCATGAAGCTATTCCTTGAATGCTTGCTCCCTTTTTCATCCTCAGCTTTTTTCATCTAACAAACTCATTCTTCATAACCCAGCTTAAGTATTACTTTCCCTGATAGGCCTTCCCTGACACCAATTCAGGCACCTTTATAATATACTCTGTAAAACCCTGTTTATTCCCCTGTTTGTGTTTAGATATCCATCAGGATTCCTCTTTGATTATTATCTATCTTTCCCACTAGAATCTAATTCATTTTTTTCACTACTAAAGGTACTTTCATTTCCAAATATTAGCAAAGTACATATAGTGAGTGCTCAAAAAACACGTGATGAACAAATGAAAATAAAAACAGGGATTTAACTATTGTAACCATCTGAAGTATCCTCATGTATAAGTATCCCACATTTTCTGGGCTCTGGAAACATTTGTCTGTGCTCTTCTACAAGTTTAGTTGTAAATGAGATACAAATATTTCTCCTATTAACTGACAAGCTGGTAATAGTTAACTCATTGTATATAAAAAACTCAAAACCAATTGTTCAACTAAAGAGGCTTGCAGTTTGTCATTATACTCTTACTCCTTCTAAACAAGGGTTTCATTATTTTCATTTTCAAATTTTGGCTTATAATAGATACTATCAAAGCTTTTCAATTATAATCCTGAAAATTTGTTTAGAAATTAATTGTAAAGCATATTTGCTAATACTTGTAAATGGGTGCCTTTTATTAGTAGAAAGCTAAATGCACATTTATTATCCTTGCCAAATAAAATTCAGCTTTTTTCATGCTTAAGTAAATTTATAAGCAGTCTGGGAAGAAATCCATTATTGGGTACATTTTGAACTGTATCCAATTAAGAATATTAGTCACTTACATGGTATAATTTTGAAATCAACTCAGAGAATAAACATTAGTTTCCATCCCACTGACACCTGAATTTTGTAGATGGTATCCATTTCTACACTATAAAATTAAAAGTGTAGTATGCAGATGATCTTTACCATACTACTTACTCTGTTAAAAAACATTTTAGGCTTTTAAATATTATTGACATTAGACTGTATGTTTCTGGAATTTTATCAAAAATTCAAAGTGAGCATTAGTAAGAGGTAGTATCTGGTACAGATTCAAGTTTTATCACTACCCAAGTATTCGAGAGATGGGAAGACATAGCATCAAGACACTAGCAAGATATCTATCAAACCAATTCTGTTCCTTAGTCAGGTACAGCAATCAAGAGTGTATACACATGTGAGAAAGTTTAATATTGCTAAAATATTAGCAATATTTTTGATTATGCAGACAGATTATATGGAGACAGATTAGCCAAGTGTATGAATCTCTTCAATAATTACTTTGTATGTGCAAACAAAATATGACTCTCTTCATGGTTTACCAAGTCAACATTTCCCAAGAGCTCTTAATGTGCCAATCACTGGAAATACTAAGCCAAAGAAATGTCTGCTCTCTAGGAGATGGCAAGACATGGACAAACAGCACAGATGGAGGGGAAGTCTTGGTACAGAGGAGCCCTGAACACAAGGACTGTTTATGACCCTGGGGAGCCAAGGCAGAAGGAAAGGGAGAAAGGCTCACAGTGGAAAGTTACTGAGTCAGAGTGGAGAAAAGTGCCTCAGCTGAGGCCCCAGTAAGGAGGTCTCTGAGTAGAGGTGCTTGAGTCTGAGTCCTTGACTGCAACTTTCTCTCCAGACGATTACATTGCACTCTAGTGGGAGGGCAGCTTCGCCAAGGACACCTGCCAAACAAAACCTTGACCTTGTCTATGCCGGGGGCTGGGAGATCACACAGGGCATTCTGGCCTGGAGCCAGGCTGCTCAGAAAGAACTGTGAGGTCTCTCCAAGAATTTTGCATTTGACAGTGGGAAAGCCATTTCAAACTTTAAAATAAGGAATGAAATGAATACATCTGTCCTTCTAGAACAATCACTCGGGCAACAGTGTGGACTCGATGCTGGGGGCGGAATGAGGTGTGATGTGTGGCAGGAAGTCCCTGAGAGAGACTAAGGCTTGAACCCCACGAGGACACTGAGGAGATGCTGCTGCCTTCAGCGCAGATTAGGAACACTGGGCTAGGGGAAACGGGGCAGGCTTCACACTTAAGGCACCTACTGGGTCACAGAAATGAAAACCCTCCATGGGCAGTTAGAATACGCAAATGAACTCAGGTCAGAGATCCTAGGAAGAGAAATGAATGTAGGAATCACTGGCATTAGAAGTCTGCACATTGAAAATTAGAAATCGATGTCACCACAGTTAATATTAAGTAAAATTCCCCTTGTAAATATTTGGTGCTCCATTAATGATACTTGTGTGCATGCTCAGTTGCGACAGTTATGTCCAACTGTTTGTAACCCGACAGACTAGCCCGCCAGGCTCCTCTGTCCATGGAATTCTCTAGGCAAGAATACTGCAGTGGGTTGCCATGCCTTACTCCAGAGGATTGTCCTGACCCAGGGATTGAACCCACATCTCTTAAGTCTCTTGCATTGGCAGGTGATTCTTTACCACTATGTAGGTTAGGTATATTTTAATGCAAGTTAAAAAAAAAAAGAGAGAAAAAACCCTCTCATGTGAGTTAAATAAGTAGACCTTGGAACATTTTCAACCTAAATGTTAGTCAAGAATTATTTGACGGCAGGTCCAAATGGCAACCCATTCCAGTATTCTTGCCTGGAGAATCCCATGGATGGAGGAGCCTGGCAGGTTCACAAAGAGTCGGACATGACAGAGCGGCTTCATTCTCACTTTTCTAGTAATACTGGAGTGGGTTGCCATTTCCTTCTCCAGGGGATCTTCCCAACCCAGGGACAGAACCCATGTCTCCTGCATCTCCTACATTGTCAGGCAGATATTTTTTTACCACTGAGCCACCTTGGAAGCCCATCCTCTCTGCTTAGAAAGGAGAAATGTCACTTAGTCTTGCTTTAAAATAGAAAAACACAAATGAAAACACACACGACAGCTTTAATGGACAGTGTTGTTGTTACTGGGCCAATGGCCCCATCACCGGCTGCTCTGAATGTTGGATACTAACACTTCACAGCCTCCTTTTCTGGAAAGCAACCTTACGCAGATTAGAAGCCTCCTCACTGGAAAGTTACCCAGCTCCAGCCTCACCCCAACATGAGTGTGAATGTTTGTCAAGTCTTTGCAACCCCATGGATTGTAGCCCACCATGCTTCTCTGTCCATGGGATTCTCCAGGCAAGAGAATGGAGAATGGAGTGGGTTGCCATTCCCTTCTCTAAGGAATCTTCCCGACCCAGCGACTGAACCTGGTCTCCTGCATTGCAGATGGATTCTTTACCATCTAAGCCGCCAGGGAAGCTCCAGAGTGGGGTGACGCAGGGCCAATAACTGACGTGGGGGTAACAGAACACAGACATCTTTGCCTTAGGTGGCAGTGCCTCTGTGCTACAGCTTCCACTCCACAGCTCTCTGTGGGGCCAGGCTGAGGCCAGATTCCAGCTGAGACCACATTCTGGCTTAACACTTCCTCCCTTCGCTCACATTTTCCACACTCCCTTTCTCCCAAGGGCAAGTCTCCAAATACCACATGTACCCAAATCCCTGCCTCAGGTTCTGTTTTGAAAACAACCGTAGAAGTTATCTATTGGAGTAAGGTCCAGGGTAGGGAGAAATAAAATATTTTTTAATAGATGATAACTTTGAGGACTTATTTGACTTCTATTTTCCAGATAGCCACATTGGAAAGTAAAACCTTGATCGGTGAAACAATGACTTGGTTCTCATTGACCACAATGAGAAAGTATATCCATGTCTCATGAAAACAAAGCCTTTTCAGGGCTGAGCTTTACAAATAGACATTTTATATGGGGCTTCATCCAGGTAATAGAAATGCAAGTGAGACAAAACACGATATTTATACAAAAAGGTTATAGTGAATTCTACAATTGTTTTAACATTTGTTCTAGATATAAGGTAATGGAATGGCACCAATTCTAATTTAGTAAAATTATTTCTTTTGCACGGGTCAAAATTACATGTGATTCAAGTGCATATCTTTCTAATATCTGCCTTGGTAACATTTGAATTTCTATAGCAGTGTTTTGAGGAGAAGGCAATGGCACCCCACTCCAGTACTCTTGCCTGGAAAATCCCATGGACAGAGGAGCCTGGTAGGCTGCAGTTCATGGGGTCACTAAGAGTCGGACACGACTGAGCGACTTCGCTTTCACTTTTCACTTTCATGCATTGGAGAAGGAAATGGCAACCCATTCCAGTGTTCTTGCCTGGAGAATCCCAGGGACGGTGGAGCCTGGTGGGCTGTCGCCTATGGGGTTGCACAGAGTCGGACACGACTGAAGCGACTTAGCAGCAGCAGCAGCAGCAGCAGCAGCAGTGTTTTGGGCTCCCCAGGTGGCTCAGTGGTAAAGAATCCACTTGCCGATGCAGGAGACCCGGGAAACTCAGGTTTGATTCCTGGGTGAAGCTGATCCCCTGGAGGAGGAAATGGCAACCCACTCCAGTATTCTCAACTGGGAAACTGCACAGACAATGGAGCCCAGGAGGCTACAGTCCATGGGATAGCAAAGAGTTGAACATGACAGAGCATCTAAACAGCAACAAAACAATGGCTGAGATATTATCTAGAACCCTTGAGAAGGGACTAAAAATCCTTAATTTTGTTTAATGGCTTAACTATTATGATTTTGTCTTGGTTGACTATTTTCTGTTGTTTCTTCATTTTCTCATTTCTCTGATTAAATTTGTTCTTTGGAACTTGAGGAAAGCCTAGCAAGCTAAAGTTTTTCCACAAACAAGAGGCAGGTAGAGGACATGGAATGGGCAGGTGATCTGTCCTGGAAAGATTCTGTAGGTTCCTACCCAGGTACAAGATGTCCCCTGGGAGCAAAATTACTCCTAGTTGACAATAATTGAACTACACAGTTGTATATGTTATAGTAAGGAGTTTAGTAACGTTCAACAAAGAGGAAAAGAAATACTCTAGCAAAATAAATAGGTGGAGAGCTAATTAAATATATGCAGTTGAGAGATACTCACAAACCAAGGAATGCTGTTAGAGAACTGGTTCAGACTGAAAATGTGTTCACATCAAAGCAATGAACCAATGAATGAGGAGAGCTAGCCAAGTTGCCTGCATTCCTTTTGAGTTGACTTGATTCAATTGAAGTGCTAAAGAGAGAGAGCTCCCTTGGTTAGGTTTAGATTAAGTGGAATTAAAACCATTTTTAACATTGTGGTCCGAAATTTTTACATTGCCCATACATGGACAGCCGTTATAACCAAGGAAAGTGGTCAGATAAGTGGTAAGCAGTTCCATCGGCTATGATTGCCACAAGCTTGCATAAGCTATATCTGCATTTTGGAGGTTAGTAGCCTTTCTCAAATCCCTTTTCCCCTGAGAGTCATGAAACTCCTCTTTGAGCTTTCCCCCCATGTGTTGTCTAAGGAAGCCTGCTGCGATGATGTAGACTCTTGTAAAGGTCTTACTCTCATCTGAATCCCAGCAGCAATTTCCTTCAGCAAAACAAGGATCTTTGAGTTTCAGCTTTGAAATTTAAAAAAAAAAAATCACTTCTTAATCATGTGTGGCTGCTCTCCCTGTAGCAGAGCTGGCTTTTAAAGGTTTAACATTCAGTTTATTAATTTCTTATGATCAGCTATGGAACATGACCAGCCTTACAGAGATGGACTCTAATATTTGTGAATTATTTTGGCAATGGCTGTTAGCAGAAAAATACCTATTTAATCAGATCTTGATAATCTTCTGTCAATTAAGTGCTGCAATGCCCTCTGCACAGGAAATGCACCGAAGATCAGGAATTTGGAATGCTTCGACTTCTGTGCCTTACTCAGCCAAGTGCATCTGGGCTTTTCCAAATTTCTGTGAATTGACTGCTCTGAAAACTTTACTTACCTAAATGGATCGGATCTCTTCTTAATGTGACTGTGAGGCGTGACTGGGGCAGGGAGATCTGTGTCGAAGGTGATTCACGCACGTGGCTGTTGACAGGTGATTCACGCACGTGGCTGCTGGCAGGGAGCCTGTTATTTATCAGGTGCACCTCTTCACAGAACTCCTGAGGGTCCTCCTGACATGGCAGCTGGCTTCCCACAGAAGGAAGCGTCCAAAAAAACAGAGAGCAAGCAGAAAGCCACAGTATGTTTCATGATCTAGCTTTTGAAGTCATACACGGTCACTTCCCTATGATTCTATGGGTTAGAAGTGAATCACTAAGTCAAGCTAACAGTCTAAGGAAAGGGAATTAGGGAGCACTTTGAAGGGAGCATCAAAGAAGTTGTGGGTTTATTTTGCTGCTTCTGCTGCTAAGTCACTTCAGTCGTGTCAGACTCTGTGCGACCCCATAGACGGCAGCCCACCAGGCTCCGCCGTCCCTGGGATTCTCCAGGCAAGAACACTGGAGTGGGTTGCCATTTCCTTCTCCAATGCATGAAAGTGAAGAGTGAAAGTGAAGTCACTCAGTCACGTCCGACTCTTCATGACCCCATGGACTGCAGCCCCCCAGGCTCCTCTGTCCATGGGATTTTCTAGGCAAGAGTACTGGAGTGGGGTGCCATTGCCTTGTGGGATTTGTTTTGAACCACCACCTAATCAAATGGTTTAATCTATCACTTTCTTAATTTACTTGGCCACAGAATTCTCTCTGCCCATAATACCTACTAGCATAGTTAATAGTCCTGTAGACTAGAACATAATCAAGGGAATGCTGTATTATACTTTTTTATTTTCACTCACTGAAATGTGGACAAAGAAAAGATATAAATGATGTACATAAATTGGTAATTTGACAAAATATCATCTTTATATTTTACATTTCTAATTTTGCAAATGTATCTTAACACATTTTTAGAGAGAATTTAGTTAATGTTACTAAAAAAATTATATAATATAAAAACAATCCTTTTCCTCACATAACACTTGTAATGCTATGTACAACGTGTTATGGTTGGAGGTACTTTTGTTGTTTAAACAACATTCTATACCAAAGGATTTCCCCAAGTTCAGCATAGAATGATAACTGTAGCAGGAAGGAAACAAGGATTACAGCCTCTGGGAACATTCTCTTGAACATTCTGGACTCAACATTCTCTTGAAGAGTTTGTGAGTATACGAATCCTCAGAATGAAAGCAGAAGGCTCATACATGCACAGGTCTGTTAGATACTGATACTCATGATTAAACCAACTGAAGCTCATTTTATTTTTAAGAAAATCAGTTTGGTTTTCATAGGAACTCAGGCTTTTTGGCAATGGGAAGTAATGACCTAATAACAGATAGTTATTTCTCAGATAATTCACAATCCATTCTGTGTACTTAAGTGTAAATCTTGAAAAAAAAGAAAAACTGGAGATACAGGTTATATTGGTTTTCCATAAATTAAATGCATTCCATCTTGATACACAATTAAGTATGCCTTTATTACATTACATAAATATGTATTTATTACATGGTTATTTATATATATATATATGGTATGGAGTATATATATGAGGTATATAGTAATATATACAAACACTTTATCATCAGAAAGTATTTTTCATATGAATAACATTTCTAGAAATATCTATAATTCCTTGTTGTCCAGCATGGGGAAAAAAATAGACTATCAATTACCCTGTGAGAGTTGGACACCTTAGACAACATCAGTATGCATCTTAGGTGAAAACTCTGACAATCTATTGTAGATCCAAATAGTATATGTTACAGGTGAATATGTGTCAATGGTTCTTAACAGAGAAAAAAATTGTGAATGATTAACCTAATCAGTCGGAGAAGGCAATGGCACCCCACTCCAGTACTCTTGCCTGGAAAATCCCATGGACAGAGGAGGCTGGCAGGCTGCAGTCC
>NW_011494894.1:3606813-3608603 GCF_000754665.1 Bison bison bison
GCATTGGAGAAGGAAATGGCAACCCACTCCAGTGTTCTTGCCTGGAGAATCCCAGGGACAGAGGAGCCTGGTAGGAAGCCGTCTATGGGGTCGCACAGAGTCAGACACGACTGAAACGACTTAGCAACATAGCAAGCCTAATCAGTTTGGGTGGTTTGCTCCCTTGCAAAGAGTACAAATGGTGACAATGCAAATCCTCTTAATTGCCAAGAGTTATCCTCTATTTCATGGGCACAGTCCAGTGTTCCTGACCAGTCATTTTAAAGATGTCTGCTTGAAGTAATTAATAAATGATGTGAGAGAAAGTAGATAGCTCCATAAAACACCACAAGTCATGACTGGACTGGATATGACAGAAACAGTCTAGACAGTCAATAGCAGCAGCTGGATTGGCTTTTAACAGTAAGAGACCCTGGACTTGGATGATAGCTACCATCAGAAGAATCCACTCCAGCCAGGAATAGTCTGGTCCTAAGATCCTTACTGTATCCCTGGTGGCTCAGACAATAAAGAATCTGCCTGCAATGCAAGAGACCTGGGTTTGATCCCTGGGTCGGGAAGATCCCCTGGAGAAGGGAATGGCTGCCCACTCCAGTATTCATGCCTGGAGAATTCCGCGGGCAGAGGAACATGGTGGGCTACAGTCCTTGGGGTTGCAAAGGGTCAGGCAGGACTGAAGCGAATAAACATGCTGCAAAAGCAGAGCCTGGGATTGAACTGTGTGGTAGATCCAGAAAGGTGTGAGGTAGAAGCTATCAGTCAGCTATACATTGTGCAGCAGGTTTTCTTGAGGTGAGATCTGAACAGGGCTACCATGTCTGACACCAGTGGTTTGTTCCACACACCCTGTGGAGGGCGGAGAGATCAGGGAAGTGGGCAAAAGGACAAGCACCAAAAGACACACCAAACTGTTCCTTGTTCTTGTTTTTGTCCAGATCTCCACTGACTGAAGGGCTGAATGTAGTGAATATGATGACCAGAACTTGTGTTCTCATTCTTTGAGAATCCAGACCTCTCCCACTCTTATTTCAAACTGGCCTTAGTCCTGTTCCCATATAGACTCTTGTCTTGACCTCTATGACCAAAAGTGTATTTGTGACAAAGGGAAAAAAATTTGATATGGATGATGGAAAAAAGTGAGTGAGAGAGTTGCAAAGCTAAGTTGTGGGAAGATCACAGCCACCTTAAGGCTGTGGTTCTTGACTTCAACTCTATTTACAAATTGCTATGGAATATTAATTATGGCATTAGTAAATAAGTCATTTTACCACAGGCAAGAAATCATAACTGCACCTCACCATGGAAATAAAAGTACAAATGATGTCTATTATTTTTTAAAATAATAGTAAATATGAAAGAAAATATGCAGCTTTTCATTACTTGTGTGTGCTTGTTGTGTACTTTGTCACTCAGTTGTATCTGACTCTTTGCGACCCCACAGCCTGTAGCTTGCCAGGCTCCTCTGTCCATGGAGATTCTCCAGGCAAGAATACTGGAGTGGGTGGCCATGCCTTCCTCCAGGGGATCTTCCCAGCCCAGGAATTGAACCCAGTTCTCCTGCACTGCAGGCGGATTCTTTACCATCCGAGTCACTGGGGAATTTTTTAAACTGCGTCTGGGTGAAACCTTCTGTGTGTTATTTGCAGAGTTTTGCTTCTGCTGCCAATATCATTTCTCCAGGTAAATATATTTCACTCTATCTCATTGCCCAGTTGCAGGAAAGGCATTGTTTACCTTTCAGATCTTATGGGAGTAGGTTACTAGATGTTAAAAAAGAAAAAAAAAAAAAA
>NW_011494894.1:3608703-3609215 GCF_000754665.1 Bison bison bison
ATACTGGAGTGGGTGGCCATGCCTTCCTCCAGGGGATCTTCCCAGCCCAGGAATTGAACCCAGTTCTCCTGCACTGCAGGCGGATTCTTTACCATCCGAGTCACTGGGGAATTTTTTAAACTGCGTCTGGGTGAAACCTTCTGTGTGTTATTTGCAGAGTTTTGCTTCTGCTGCCAATATCATTTCTCCAGGTGTTGGGGGCCAGAGTGAGGTACTCCGCCCATGGCAAAGGTCATGAGGAAGGAGGCTCGACATACGCAAAGGCGGGATCGAGCCTCAGGAGTCCCCCTGGATATCCTCGAGCGTCTACCCCATAACCAGAGCCTGCCTACTTTACTACTTTGTGCTCACCTACACCTCTGACTTTGCGGGGGGCTGTCCCCCACCACCTCTTTCAGAGAAGGAGTTAACCTAGAGCTCCAGTTAATAATAATTCCTGGGCATGATAAGAGTGTTTTAACCTACAAACTCCTCTGAAGGTTCTCTAGCCTGCCTGACAGGCTCGTCCGGCC
>NW_011494894.1:3609315-3611801 GCF_000754665.1 Bison bison bison
ATATATTTCACTCTATCTCATTGCCCAGTTGCAGGAAAGGCATTGTTTACCTTTCAGATCTTATGGGAGTAGGTTACTAGATGTTAAAAAAGAAAAAAAAAAAAAACTAGACAAGTCAGGGCTAACCCAGAGGCAGGAAAGTTTCTGGAACTGCACGGGGTGAGTGATGCTGACCATAAGTCAAACATATCAGGAAATATTCCTTTACCTTTCAAAGAAATCTATATATCTAATGACTCTAAAACTAAACTCAGTTCAGTAGTTCAGTAGCATCTGACTCTTTGCCACACCATGAATCACAGCACGCCAGTCCTCCCTGTCCAACACCAACTCCCGGAGTTCACACAAACTCACGTCCATCAAGTCAGTGATGCCATCCAGCCATCTTATCCTCTGTCGTCCCCTTCTCCTCCTGCCCCCAATCCCTCCCAGCATCAGGGTCTTTACCAATGAGTCAACTCTTCACATGAGGTGGCCCAAGTATTGGAGTTTCAGCTTCAGCTGAAACTTCCAATGAACACCCACGACTGATCTCCTTTAGGAGGACTGGTTGAATCTCCTTGCAGTCCAAGGGACTCTCAACAGTCTTCTCCAACACCACAGTTCAAAAGCATCAGTTCTTCGGTGCTTAACTTTCTCTATAGTCCAACTCTCACAACCTTACATGACCACAGGAAAAACCATAGCCCTGACTAGATGGACCTTTGCTGGCAAAGGAATATCTCTGCTTTTCAATATACTATCTAGGTTGGTCGTAACTTTCCTTCCAAGGAGTAAGTATCTTTTAATTTCATGGCTGCAATCACCATCTGCAGTGATTTTGGAGCCCCCCAAAATAAAGTCTGACACTGTTTCCACTGTTTCCCCATCTATTTGCCATGAAGTGATGGGACCAGATACCATGATCTTCGTTTTCTGAATGTTGAGCTTTAAGCCAACTTTTTCACTCTCCTCTTTCACTTTCAACAAGAGGCTTTTTAGTTCCTCTTCACTTTCTTCTGTGTGCCATAAGGGTGGTGTCATCTGCGTATCTGAGGTTATTGATATTTCTCCCAGCAATCTTGATTCCAGCTTGTGCTTCTTCCAGCCCAGCGTTTCTCATGATGTACTCTGCATAGTAGTTAAATAAGCAGGGTGACAATACATAGCCTTGACGTACTCCTTTTCCTATTTGGAACCAGTCTGTTGTTCCATGTCCAGTTCTAACTGTTGCTTCCTGACCTGCATATAGGTTTCTCAAGAGGCAGGTCAGGTGGTCTGGTATTCCCATCACTTTCAGAATTTTCCACAGTTTATTGTGGTCCACACAGTCAAAGGCTTTGGCGTAGTCAATAAAGCAGAAATAAATGTTTTTCTGGAACTCTCTTGCTTTTTCGAAGATCCAGCAGATGTTGGCAATTTGATCTTTGGTTCCTCTGCCTTTTCTAAAACTAACTTGAACATCTGGAAGTTCATGGCTCATGTACTGCTGAACCCTGTCTTGGAGAATTTTGCGCATTACTAGCGTGTGATTGAGTGCAATTGTGCAGTAATTTGAGCATTCTTTGGCATTGTCTTTCTTTGGGATCGGAATGAAAACTGACCTTTTCCAGTCCTGTGACCACTGCTGAGTTTTCCGAATTTGCTGGCATATTGAGTGCAGCACTTTCACAGCATCATCTTTCAGGATTTGAAATAGCTCATCTGGAATTCCATCACCTCCACTAGCTTTGTTCGTAGTGATGCTTTCTAAGGCCCACTTGACTTCACATTCCAGGGTGAAGGAATGTGAAGGTTACTCACATAGGTGAGTGATCACACCATCGTGATTATCTTGGTCATATAGAACTTTTTTGTACAGTTCTTCTGTGTATTCTTGCCACCTCTTCTTAATATCTTCTGCTTCTGTTAGGTCCATACCATTTCTTTCCTTTATCGAGCCCATCTTTCCATGAAATGTTCCCTTGGTATCTCTAATTCTCTTGAAGAGATCTCTAGTCTTTCCCATTCTGTTGTTTTCCTCTTTTCTTTGCACTGATCGCTAAAGAAGGCTTTCTTATCTCTTCTTGCTATTCTTTGGAACTCTGCATTCAGATGCTTATATCTTTCCTTTTCTCCTTTGCTTTTTGCTTCTCTTCTTTTCACAGCTATTTGTAAGGCCTCCTCAGACAGCCATTTTGCTTTTTTGCATTTCTTTTCCATGGGGATGGTCTTGATCCCTGTCTCCTATACAATGTCACGAACCTTTCCATCCATAGTTCATCAGGTACTCTATCTATCAGATCTAGTCCCTTAAATCTATTTCTCACTTCCACTGTATAATCATAAGGGATTTGATTTAGATCATACCTGACTGGTCTAGTGGTTTTCCCTAATTTCTTCAATTTAAGTCTGAATTTAGCAATAAGGAGTTCATGATCTGAGCCACAGTCAGCTCCTGGTCTTGTTTTTGCTGACTGTATAGAGCTTCTCCATCTTTGGCTGCAAAGAATATAATCAATCTGATT
>NW_011494894.1:3611901-3614758 GCF_000754665.1 Bison bison bison
TTCATTCCGTACTCCAAGGCCAAATTTGCCTGTTACTCCAGGTGTTTCTTGACTTCCTACTTTTGCATTCCAGTCCCCTATAATGAAAAGGACATCTTTTTTGGGACTAGGTGCAATCATATAAAATGGGTTGGTATAATTGCAACATATCCAATTACATCTATTTGGAAGCCAGATTTATTCTTTTATCAGTTAAAGTTACTAAGGGGAGTCTTTAATTAGTGCCAGCTCTCTGAGAATGAAGAATGGGAAGATTAATACTGCCTAGAATATTAGGGATTTCAGGAGTTTTATTTGGTCCTGAGTATATTTCCTACTAGTCTCCTAAAGGAACTCTGTCTTGAAAACTCCATTAGAAGTAAATGTAATTTTATGGGGACTTCACTGGTTATCCTGTAGTTAAGAGTCTGTACTTCCACTCTCGGGGGCACGTGTTCGCTCCCTGGTCAGGGACCCAAGATCCTGCAGGTACGGTAATATTTACGTGTCTTTGTAATTTCCAAAGACACGTAAATATTACCCAGTATTTACAAATTATCCTCACTTTTGGGGTATTATCCTGGGGAAATGTGTAGGAAGGAAAAATACCTATAAATTTAAAGATGTTTTAGAAGTGTTGATTATATAGCCAGATCCCTCAGGTATCACTAGATCACAAGACTTGAGTCTTTTTTGAGTTCTTGAGTCTCTTTGTCATGTCCTGGCAAATGCTCTGCCCCCAGGTATTTCTAGGAGTCTATAGAAGGGTCTCCCACATGCCCGCAAACAAGTGTCCTGATGAGCATCACTCTTGCTGTGTGTCTCTCACCAGGCACTGCCATCTCCCATCATGTGTTACCACGACTGCTCTCAGGAAATCCTCCATCTGCAATACATGTTCTCTTCTAATGCTTAAGCTGGGCCGCTGATGGTGGCAAAATGGAGAGCATCCCAAAGCAATTTTGCTTCATGACCTCAGTAGACCTCAGTTCACTGAGAAACTGATTGTGTAAAGTATTATGTTAATTTCTACTTACAGCCCTTTACCTCCCATATAGAGAAATGAGTCCATTGGCTGAGATGCGTATGGATTTTGAGTGGCAGCTGCCAAGCTAAACTGAAAATCAGTATTCCTTTCTGATCCTGGTGTATTATTGCTAAAATCATCACACTGTCCCTCTATTCCAGGCTCCCATTCAGACAGGCTTCTGTCAGGCACAGGTATCAGTTAGCCAGACATAAATAGATCTACGTAAACTTCATTTGAGGCTCAAAGTTAAACTTATGCCACATTTCTACTAACTAGAAACACAGTGATTTCTCAGTAGATTATAAGATGAAAAATTCAGTCAATGTGTATATTATAAATGCTAAATATTAAAGCATTGAAATATATGGGAAAACATGGAAATGAATGGACTCTGTTAAATATTAAAAAATCACTTATCAATCCCATTTTATATATCCAGAGATTATATGTGCTCAGTCACTAAGTTGTGTCCAACTCTCTGTGAACCCATGGACTGTAGCCCCCACCAGGCTCCTCTGTCCATGGGATATCCCAGGCAAGAATACTGGACTGGGTTGCCGTTATAGTGATAAGCATATATGAAAAAACAAGCTATATAAAAGCATATATGGTGCACTGTACATATATGTTATACATATAAGAAAATTATATACACTTCCGAAAATTATTGTGTGGAGCAGAGAGAGACATATATAGTAATGTACTGACACTTGAACAGTTCACTAAAGTCCAGTAAGATCCCAAGGTTAAGGGAGGTCATTTAGAAATGGTCTCAGGGCCTGGAAAGTAATTCTGGTCCAGAGAATGGGTGGTGGCCAAGGTGGGAGACCACACTGCGGTATGACCCCAGGGCAGCTGAAATCTTGACTCCTGGAAGGAAGGTGCCAGGAATATATTCAGTTCAATTCAGTCGCTCAATTGTGTCCAGCTCCTTGCGACCCCATGGACAGCAGAGGTCAGGCTTCCCTGTCCATTGCGAACTCCTAGAGCTTGCTCAAATTCATGCCCATTGAGTTGGTGACACAATGCAACCATCTCATCCTCTGTCATCTCCTTCTCCTCGTCTTCCATCTTTCTCAGCATCAGGGTCTTTTCCAATGAGTCAATTCTTCGCATCAGGTGGCCAAAGTACTGGAGTTTCAGCTTCAGCATCAGTCCTTCCAGTGTATATACAGGACGGATTTCCTTTAGAATGGACTCATTTGATCTTCTTGCAGTCAAAGGGACTCTCAAAGATCTTCCCCAACACCACAGTTCAAAAGCATCAATTCTTCAGCACTCAGCTTTCTTTATAGTCCAACTCTCACATCCATACATGACTACTGGAAAAACCATAGCCTTGACTAGATGGACCTTTGCTGGCAAAGGAATATCTCTGCTTTTTAATATGCTGTCTATATGTTGGCCATAACTTTTCTTCCAAGGAATAAGCGTCTTTTAATTTCATGGCTGCAGTCACCATCTGCAGTGATTTTTGGAGCCCCCCCAAAATAAAGTCTGCCACTGTTTCCACTGTTACCCCGTCTATTTCCCATGATGTGATGGGACCAGATGCCATGATCTTCGTTTTCTGAATGTTGAGCTTTAAGCCAACTTTTTCACTCTCCTCTTTCACTTTCATCAAGAGGCTTTTGAGTTCCTCTTCACTTTCTGCCATAAGGGTGGTGTCATCTGCATATCTGAGGTTATTGATATTTCTCCCAGCAATCTTGAGTCCAGCTTGTGTTTCTTCCAGTCCAGCATTTCTCATGATGTACTCTGCATATAAGTTAAATAAACAGGATGACAATATACAGCCTTGACGAACTCCTTTTCCTATTGGGAACCAGTCTGTTGTTCCATGTCCAG
>NW_011494894.1:3614858-3636868 GCF_000754665.1 Bison bison bison
TCCAGTTCTAACTGTTGCTTCCTGACCTGCATACAGATTTCTCAAGAGGCAGGTCAGGTGGTCTGGTATTCCCATCTCTTTCAGAATTTTCCACAGTTTATTGTGATCCACACAGTCAAAGGCTTTGGCGTAGTCAATAAAGCAGAAATAGACATTTTTCTGGAACTCTCTTGCTCCTTGGATGATCCAGCGGATGTTGGCAATTTGATCTCTGGTTTCTCTGCCTTTTCTAAAATCAGCTTGAACATCAGGAAGTTCAGGGTTCACATATTGCTGAAGCCTGGCTTGGAGAATTTTGAGCATTACTTTACTAGTGTGTAAGATGAGTGCAATTGTGCGGTAGTTTGAGCATTCTTTGGCATTGCCTTTCTTTGGGATTGGAATTAAAATGGACCTTTTCCAGTCCTGTGGCCACTGCTGAGTTTTCCAAATTTGCTGGCATATTGAGTGCAGCACTTTCACAGCATCATATTTCAGGATTTGGAATAGCTCAACTGGAATTCTATCACCTCCACTAGCTTTGTTGCTCAAAATTCTCCAAGCCAGGCTTCAACAGTATATGAACTGTGAACTTCCAGATGTTCAAGCTGGATTTAGGAAAAGCAGAGAAACCAGAGGTCAAATCACCAAGGTCCGATGTTGGATCATAGAAAAAGCAAGAGAGTTCCAGAAAAACATCTACTTGCTTTACTGACTATGCCAAAGCCTTTGACTGTGTGGATCACAACAAACTGTGGAAAATTCTTCAAGAGATGGGAATACCAGACCATCTAACCTGCCTCCTGAGAAATCTGTATGCAAGTTAAGAAGCAATAGTTAGAACCGGACATGGAGCAACAGACTGGTTCAAAATTGGGAAGGGATTACGTCAAGGCTGTATATTGTCACCCTGCTTATTTAACTTATATGCAGAGTACATCATGAAAAATGCTGGGCTAGATGAAACACAAGCTGGAATCAAGATTGTTGGGAGAATATCAATAACCTCAGATATGCAGATGACACCACCTTTATGGCAGAAAATGAAGAACTAAAGAGCCTCTTGATGAAAGTGAAAGAGGAGAGTAAAAAAGTTGGCTTAAAGCTCAACATTCAGAAAACTAAGATCATACCATCCGGTTCCATCACATCATGGAAAATAGATGGGGAAACAATGGGAATAGTAAGAGACTATTTTGGGGGGCTCTGAAATCACTGCAGATGGAGACTGCAGCCATGAAATTAAAAAATGTTTGTTCCTTGGAAGAAAAGCTATGACCAACTTAGACATCACATTAAAAAGCAGAGACATTCCTTTGCCAACAAAGGTCTGTCTAGTCAAGGCTATGGTTTTTCCAGTAGTCACATATGGATGTGAGTTGGACTATAAAGAAGCTGAGCACCAAAGAACTGATGGTTTTGAACTGTGGTGTTGGAGAAGATTCTTGAGAGTTCCTTGGATTGCAAGGAGATGAAACGAGTCTATCCTAAAGGAAATCAGTCCTGAATATACATTGGAAGACTGATGCTGAAGTGCAACTCTAATGCTTTGGCCACCTGATGTGAAGAACTGACACCTTGGAAAAGACCCTGATGTTAGGAAAGATTGAAGGCAGGAGGAGAAGGGGACGACAGAGGACAAGATGGTTGGATAGCATCACTGACTCAGTGGACATGAGTCTGAGTAAGTTCCGGGAGTTGGTGATGGATAGGGAAGCTTGTCATGTTGTAGTCCATGGGGTTGCAGAGTCGGACAGGACTGAGTGACTTAACTGAAGTCACAATCTCCTATAAATGCTCAGAGAGGAAGTGTAAGAGGCAAATCCCTAAGAGTACTTCTGATTAAGTTCAACTACTCATCTCCATTCATGTAGCTTCAGGGTTACAAGACTTTCTAAAATCTTTGTGAAATTTCAGGGAGAAACCCAATGCTGGTCCAAGGCTGTTGTATGGAAAAGTTTGCAAGCTAAAAATATATATAGCAATTACATGTTAATGACCCTATTTTTAAAGTGAAAGGAGATATGTCCATCACTGTGCCTTAGAGTCAGCCTAAGAGCTCAGTATACTTAGCAGTGATTCCTCAAAACTTATTCAATAACCGAGTCAAGATTGAGTACATTTCCTGTGTAAGCCACTGATCACTGGGAATAAGAGATGTCTATTTGAGGTGTACAGAGAAAAAAGGAACAAAGATCTTAGAAATATTGGTCTATTGATCTATGTCCTGTGATAGCGTGAGACAGGAATATCTTCTATTATTCTCACTGAAAACCTATTTTTTTTTTACCTTAAAGTTCATGTATCATTTATATAATACATATTTTCTCAGGGTGTTGAATTATAGTACTTTGAAGGTAGGTATTTTTTCATTTTATTGTCCTCTGTTCACCCATAATACACAGTGGCTTAAGCTTTGTACATCTGTGGGGCTGAAAGGGGAAAAGGGAGGGAGGCAGGCAGCTGGTAGAAGTTGAGAGGGAGGGAGGAACTGACCTAGCAGACTTCTGAAAAGCAACGTGGCAGAAGTAGGCTGTGACACAATGTTATCATTTTGTTATACTTGAGAGGCTTTAGAAGAGGTCTGCACTAGATTAGATTGTCATCAGATGACTATGGGTTCAATATTTTCTCAGAAACTCCAGTGTATAAATGAGAATCAGATTCTAAGGTCAGTTCCTTGGTAAACCATCCTCAGGCCTGGTAAGACTATCCTCCTCTCTTCACTCAGGATTACATTCCATCACTACAAGAGCCACCATCACAGTCATAACAGCCATTTAATGCTGAAAATGCACTAAGAGAACCACATACCAAAGTCAGATCGGTCAGCCTCCACAGCAGCTGGTTTGCCCGCCAGGTAAGCTACATGCCAGGAAACCCTACTGCCTAGGGTCACAGGGCCGCCATGTGGACCCACAGTCACAGTGGATACCAGCAATACTTTGCTTACAAAAGTACCTCGGAGGAACGATCTTGGGGAACACCCAGCTCCTTTCTGAGACAAGATCTTTCTCTTTAAGCCGACTGTATGCTACCTACCATTAGAGGGTAGCTCTGGCTTTTCCAGACCTGTAAGGACCACTCAACACAGATTGTGTGACTTTACCGCCACTTTCTTAATCCTACCCTAGGTCAAGGAAGAAGCCCAATTTTCATCTCAACCTTGAACTCTAAGACCATCCTTTCCTTTAATCTCAGATCCATCTCATCACCTGTCAGCAGCCTGGGTACCAAATATAGTAGTAGGTAGGACGTGTATCTGGGGAGCAGTAAAGTGTGGTCTTCCTCCTGCAAAGTCATTATCACCCACAACCCAGATGCCCTCCCCACCTTAGAAACATGCTCTGGCAAATATAATGGAGGCTAGAATAGGTAGATCCTTGAGTTTCTTTTTTAAAAAATGAGTTTTTCTTCAAATTAAAGGGCTGTTGAAGTAATGTCTAAATTATACAGCAGTTTCTTCTTTGCTGGGTTTTTATCCAACCTCACTGTTTTGTGCAAGTCCAAGGCATATCTGTTGTGGGTCAGCAAGCTGACACCTTACACAGCTTTTGACTGATAAGTGTTTCTAAACACTAAAGAGCTGGGAGAGGCTTCTGACCCAGGAAATATTTTGACTATTTGAAGGAGTCAAATATTATAGCAAGTCATTGCAGCTTTAGGACACAGAATGGAAGTTAGAAAATGTTTTGGACCTTTGCATACAATAAACCAACCTCTAGGCCTTTTAGCTGGTCAAAGACAATCTTTGGATTCTCTTATCTTATGTGGATCTAGTCAAAAATAATTAGGTAATCATCACTGGACCAGACTCTGTATATTATGCCTGACATACTGGTCTTTAAACAATGTTTATTAAATTGAATTAAATTGAAGGCCCTTTGGGAAATTATTATTTCTTTTATTTTAGAAAATCTGTTTAGTGATAGTCTTTGCAGAAATTTGTCATGCGGAATATTGGCCCAGAAAATGGGTCCTTAGGTTGAGCTTAAGAAGATTAATTCATGGTACAATGGAAAGTGTCCTAGTCTTGGTTCTAGTTCTAATTCTCCTACTGCTTGACTATGTGATGACAAGCAAGGTAAGACTCAGTTTCCTCATTTTGCAAATACAGGGCTGTGACTGGCTAATCCCTTTAAGATGAAAATTTCTGATATTTAAATGCCTTCAAGGTCAAGGTGCCTTCTTTTGTAAATTCCTGAGCCATTAAGATCTACCTTTCATGATAAGAGTTAGAAATGGAAAAGGACCAAGGACAGACCAATTCAGCCGTTCAGAGATGAAAAGTAGCCTGCACTCACATCACCCATGAAAGGAATGAGTGCTTAGTTCATCCTGACATCAGAGGACTCAGTTAATTTATTTCCAACCTCATCTCAGGCCAGCAAAATCCTTCCATTCAAGGCTGTGAGAGAAAAATCCAGGGCACCCTGGTCATTAATGTTTGGGACAAAAGATGTCATGACTTTTGTTCTATTCTGAGTGGCATTTCATTCAGTAGAAATTGTAAACATGCTTGGTATGTCTTAGTTGTCACTTTCCTATAGAAGATCTTTAGACAGCTGCTGGCCTGCTGCCAAGTGAGACATTTGTTCCTCTAATTTCCCATACAGAAGCTATTTATCTGTCTCCAAGGCAATTCTAAACTACAGTGTCTCAGAAGCACATTAGAAGTTTAGAGTCAAGAAAGACTGCAGGCCCTACTGGACCCAACTAATCAGATGTCTGTCAGAGGATAAATATGAGTGAAAATAAAACAGATGAGAGATTTTAACATCTACAGAATAGAGATGTAGTGACTAGTTACCTCTTAATTACTAAAATATATTTTTTCAAGAGTATACATATCATAGCTACACATTATTTAACCTCGATAGTGAGACATTTGCTTTGCTCACAGTAATTATCACATGAAATTTGCTTGAATTTTGAAACTTTGTATTTCCAGCAGAGAACAGCCTCAACAAATACACTAAGGAGGACGAATGATTTTGTAGAAAATGCATTTTGATTATTTTTCCAGTGTTTCAATTTATATTTCAAATTTAAATTATATTCCAAAAATATTGAAGAAGCTCACAGTAAAAGACACATGTGACAGAAGAATAAGATTATAACCAAGACTCAAATTTACATCTGAGTTTCATGCTAGGTTGGCATGCATATACAGTCTTATTCCTTTGACTAATTGTAAAAATTTGTGAATAGGCTGCCTGGAAAGATTGGGACATGTTAGATCTATTTGTTTCCCTCTGTACCCAGAGAGGCAGTAAATTTTTACTGGGCACTTATATATTAGGCACCATCAGAGGCTTTATAAATATGGACATTTAAGCATCCCAAGAATTCAAGAAGGTGGATTTAATTTTTATCCTTTTGCATATAAGGAAACTATGTCTCTTAGTCATCCCAAATAATTTCCCTAAAATACACAGTAAGTGAAAGAACTGAGATTCCATCCCAAGAGTCCTTGGACTGTAAGATGTGTGCTCCTTACACTATCTCTTGTGTTCCAACCAAGATATGGAGTTCAAACATTGGTTGAGATAAGAATCAACTTTATGCCCACTCACTACCCATAGGCTAATAAGAATTGTATTTCAGTCAGGAGGTTGATGGGGGGCTTCCCTGATAGATCAGTTGGTAAAGAATCTGCCTGCAATGCAGGAGACCCTGGTTCAATTCCTGGGTCAGGAAGATCCCCTGGAGAAGGGAGAGGTTACCCACTCCAGTATTCTTGGGCTTCCCTTATGACTCAGCTGATAAAGAATCTACCTGCAATGTGGGAGACCTGGGCTCGATCCTTGGGTTGGGAAGAGGCACTGGAGAAGGGAAAGGCTAACCACTCCAGTATTCTGGCCTGGAGAATACCATGGATTGTATAGTCCATGGGGTCACAAAGAGTTGGACACAACTGAGCAACTTTCACTTTCAGGAAGTTGATGAAGAAAAACAGCCATGGTATTTGGTAATTAGAGCATCCTCATGGAGCCTTAGGAGTGATAGCTGTTAGTTGAGCCCAAAAAGGAGCCAGAAGGAGCATGGGCCATGGGGATCCATGGAGAGTGAACAAATAGATGGATATGATGATAATGAAAAAGGTTGGTGCAGCCAGAAGAGCTGAGCCTCATTATTTGCATTTTTACATTTACAAAATATTTATTTATTTATTTGGCTGTTCCAGGTCTTGGTTGCGCATGCAGAATTTTTTAGTTGTGGGGTGTGGTTTCTGCTCTAGTTTCCCGAGCAGGAATCAAAATCAGGCCCCTGCACTGGGAGCACAGAGTCTTAGCCACTGAATGACCGGGGAAGTCCCCATTTGTACATTTTTTAAAATGGTACATTTTAAAGGTGTAAAATTTGTGAGGTTAATCTGGCTCCAGGGGTTCTTCTTTTCTACATCACATTAGCATCTTGTGACTTCTCGGCTAATGGTTTCCCCCATTTATCTATTTAAGTTTTAGTGTTTCTACTCACTTGCTGTATATGTAATTTATATGTTAGAACTGTTAAACTGTCCTCCACTAAAAAAATTGTATTCCTTGGTTTTTATTCCTCATTAATTCTGTACATGTATGCATATGTATGTAGGTATGTGTGTGTGTTCAGTCGTGCCCAACTTTTTGCAACCTCATCAATTGTAGCCTGCCAGGCTCCTCTGTCCATGGGATTTTCCAGGCAAGAATACAGGAGTGGGTTGCCATTTCCTTCTCCAGGGGTTCTTCCTGACCCAGGGACCAAACCCACATCTGGCAGGCAGATTCTTTGCCACTGTGCCACCTATGTGTATATATCACACATGTATATGAAATTTAGACTTTTTACGTATTCCAATCTGAAAGGAGAGAAGTAGGGTGAAGCATTAATGAGATGCTTTTTTCTTAAGGTTCAGGCCTCTCCTGCATGATGCCAATTTTCCCGTTTTCTGTAATCGATCCTGTCATAGGTTATCCTCGATTTCTCCTTATTACACGGATATATATGGCTTCAAACTCACCTTTCTGATCACCTTGGAGTCAATTTATTTTTGCATATCCAAATACTTTGACTCACCCAGAAGCTTAGCATATTTTGTGAACCGAACTAAATGTGACTTTTGGGAGCTAGAACTGCAGATGCTTCCAAGTGCTCCATGTCCAGGAATGCTATGTGCCACCACTGGCAGCTGCATGGTATTCTTTGGAAGGAAGCATGTCAGTTTCCATGAGTGTAATAGGAGGTCAACACCATCATTTTCTTCCCTGGGATTGTACTTAGTGACCACTGTTGGTGGCAACTGTAACAACCCTAAGTGAAGTGTAACTTTTAAAACAAGTTGTGGGTTGTATGTTTAGGGTAGAGGAATGTACAAAGAAGACAGCATCTCCCTTTCTCATGACTTATTTTATCATTTCTTTTTTTTCTCTCTTTTTAAAAAATTTACTCTATTGGAGTACAGTTGATTTACAATGTTGTATTAGTACAGCAAAGTAATTCCATTATAATATATATAATAGCATACACCTATGAATCCCAAACTCCCAATCCATCCCTCTCCCTCTGTTTATGCTCACAATTCAGTTTTCTTTTTACGAATGAAACTTTCAGTTAAGGAAGAACGTACTGCAAACTTTTGATTAGAGAAACCATAAATAGCCATACTGGAGTTCCTCCAAAGGAGGGCAATTTCTAAAGAATTGAAAGATTTATCAGTGAGGTCTCCATGGGGCAGACCCCAGTTTGGGTTCAGTAGACAATGTTTGATATTTAGTCATATTTTGTTGACCACTTGTTTTCTTTAGCACTGCAAGGAGAAAGGAAATTGATTATATACACATGACTTGTGTGAATGTATGATTATAACTTAAGACCATTCAATGTTGCATTCAATACAGACTCAACATGAACTATTAAACTCTGATACTAGTATTATATTCTTCTCTCACCTTAATGTACTTACAAATAATCACTCATTTTCTACATAGGAGGACCTCAACAATCTTACAGTTAGCATGTGTGCAGACATCCAGATTTCCTGGCAAATTCTCTTTCCAAATTATGTGTAGCTTAAAGTCTAAGTCTGGAAAGTCAGCAAGCTACTGCCCGTCCCCTATTTCCTCTTTGATTTGTTTTCCAGTTACTCTCTCCAAAGGCGGCTGGACCCTTAAGGGTTATCACTAGCTCTAGCAGATGCTTTCTGCCTTGCCAGCCATCCTGCAGTTGGGTTAGACTGCATCTTCACAGAAATTGCCTGAATTTAGGGAATCTTTAACAACTCTGCGTATCAGTTTAATCTTAAAAGATCTCAAAGAGTGTAAACTTTAAAATAAAAAAACATTGCTTTAATTCAATGTTTAAACAAAATTCTACTAATTAGATTTCTTCTTTTTTATTTCTGAAACTCTGAATCACTAGCTACAGTTAACTCTAGGCTAGGTTCTGCTGGGTCTAAGAGGATTACTTTGGTAATATACTAATTATTCAGAAAATGTCAGAACAACTGCAAATACAGTTCAATAGACAGTCCAGTGGTATAGAATCCGCCTGCCAATGCAGGAGGAACAAGAGATGCAGGTTTGTTCCCTGGGTTGGGAAGAGCCCCTGGAGAAGGAAATGCTACCCACTCCAGAATTCTTGCATGGGAAACTCCATGGATAGAGGAGCCTGGCAGGCTACAGTCCATAGAGTCACAAAGAGTCAGACATGACTGAGCATGCACACAGCACAACACAACACACACACAAGTATGTTTTTAATATATAGCATCAGCTCAACTAAGAAACATTTTGGAAATTACTCTTCTTTAATGAATTATTAAACAAATAAAAAGGCTTACAAATCTTATAGGACTTTTGGGTTTTTTTTTTTTTTTTTTTGGTTGCTTGTGTGAAAAGTCAGCTGAAAGGCAACTGGAGTCTTTTGTCACTGCTTGAATGCAAATTTCAGTAGCTACTCATTATTTTGTCTGTTCTGCAACTTTCACACCCTTCCTCGAGTGAGAGTGCCCCAGCCTTCTTTGGAGAGATATTCCTGCCCATTCCATGCGGTTGTGTTGGTGTCTGCAATTAGAATGTTCCATCCATGTGGACATGTTCCATGGTGCTGGCCACCATGACTAGCTTCCTATTACAAGTGCCTCTCCAAAATTCCTGTATGCTGGAAGAAATTTGTAGACCATGTATGTCTTTTTCAATTTGTAATTATGAATTCTCTACTCAGTACTAGTCTCTTCCAAAGATGCTCATAACAGCAGCCACAAAGATAGAGGTGTTTGTAGCTCTGAAGGCTCAAATAATTCCTAATACTGGACACTGAGACATTCCACCAAAGTGCTGGTATTTTTCTAACCTCACGGTCCTATTACAATCATATAAGTTTTCAGTCTTTTGCTTACATCTCATACCGTATCCCTCCCACACTGGTCAGTTTTTGGTAACAGGTGTTCTCTACCAGTAAACTCAAAGTTTGATCCACAGGACACTCTAGACTAGCTGCACAGATCAAGGGAATCCATTTTCAGTTGGTAGAAAAAGAGAAAAAAAGTTTTAAAATTACTTAATTGAAATATGTTTGCCACAAACCTTCTCTTCCCTTCCAGAGAGAATTGATTTCCTAAGAAATTGATAAATCTGTTGAACCTGTGAAAAAATTAACCACAAAATTAATATCAAACTTTTGAAAGTTGATTAATTTCCTGAACTCACACATAACATGAAACAAGTCAAATTCTCTGTACACCCTTACTGGGTCATGTAACTGCTGATTTGCAACAATTCATTCTCTGCAATGTGCCTCCAGCATTTAGAGGACCATCCCATTTTATGCCAAGTCAGTTCTCAGTTACTTGCATGAAAAGGCAAGAAGCCAGAGAGTCATAGTGAAAGTTTAAATTCTCTCTCGACATGAATTTGAGCAAAATCCGGTAGATAGTGCAGAGAGGAGCCTGGCGTGCTGCAGTCTATTGGGTCACAAAGAGCCGGACACGACTTAGCAACTGAATGCTAAGCAACTGGGATGCTAGATGTTAGACCTGGGGTCCAACTCCCACA
Source organism: Bison bison bison (assembly GCF_000754665.1). Lineage (NCBI taxonomy): Eukaryota > Metazoa > Chordata > Mammalia > Artiodactyla > Bovidae > Bison > Bison bison. The sequence goes on from NW_011494894.1 coordinate 3,624,869, forward strand.
GAGTAGCTCCAAATTATGACTAATATAAAGCTGTGCCTTCTGTTCAGTCTTAGCTAAGTGCTGCGTTCAGAGGAAGTATACCTCCAAATGTCCAGAAGGCATGTAAAACAATTGAAATCTTATGTGTCAGGGCAAAGGGAGGGATTTCATGTCATGCCATGAGCCAAAACTATTACACATACATTCTTTCACCCCCTACCTCAAAGGTCTTTTTATCACAGTATGACACCTACCACCCACCATATCCACAATTTTTCCTCTCTTCTGACTATCCTAATTTTTCCCCATATAGGTTTCTTTCCCCCCTCTGTTTCTCCTATTTTCATTTTGTTTTTTCCTTCCAATGGTTCCTTGTCCTTCCCAACAGAATTCAATGCAGACTTTCTAAGGTTTTATATTAGTAGAGGTCCAGTCAAGAGACAAAAACAAGAACAAAAAGAACTTAAAGTGTTAACTAGGAATAAAGTTGGTAACTAAGAAAATGAAAATGTAAAAAGACAACTTTAGGGTATTGTAGAGCAGCAACCACAAGAAGCCACGCCCACTCCAGCAATGACATAAAAAAGATGATGGTAAAATGACTGAAGCTTAGAAACCTAGGGAATAACTCCAGGTAGCTAAAACTCTGATCTCTGAGGAGGAAGCACTGCTTGGCAGGTGCAAGCGTTTAATGACCACTTCTACAGGTCTTGAGAAAACTGAAGTCTGTGTCCAGTTACTGCTCTAAAAAGAAACTCCCTCTCTGGAAGAAAGAAATTTTGCTACAGTGACTTTACAGAAAAGGCAAGCAGAGAAATAGCCCACAGGAAGCACACAGGAAGGAGCAAGTCTCTTGCACCTCTTTGTGAAGTGAAAGTCGCTCAGTCGTGTCCAGCTCTTTGAGGCCCCATGGTCTATATAGTCCATGGAATTTCTCCAGGCCAGAGTACTGGAGTGGGTAGCCTTTCCCTTCTCCAGGAGACCTTTCCAACCCAGCTATTGAACCCAGGTCTCCCGCATTGCAGGCAGATTCTTTACGAGCTGAGCCACCAGGGAAGCCCAAGAATACTGGAGTGGGTAGCCCATCCCTTCCCCAGTGGATCTTCCTGACCCAGGAATCGAACCGGGGTCGCATGAATCGCAGGCAGATTTTTTTGCCAGCTGAGCTGCCAGGGAAGCTCAAACTGAATTAGCTACCTCTTGCGCCCTCTACTGGCAGAGCCTAGTGTAGAGTCTGGTGGCAAAAACGAAATGGGGTTCACAGAAGCTCAAGCTCAGCATCACGGACAGGTGACACAAGGGTGTATTTAGAGTTGGAGCAGTAGTGCAGTAACTGGCATAGTCTGCCTCTGGCTACTTCGCATCTTCACGCAGTATTCTACACGTGTTTTTCCTTTCATACAATAAAATATGCTGTTTCTGCCTAAGACGATGCAACTATGTTCACAAATGAAGACGTTATCACTCTCTCTCCAAAAAGGAGTTACAAAGTCTAATAACCAGTGTATCCATTTTGGGCCTCTGTGTATTACTCCTTAAATTCAGTCACAATTGCGTCCAAATTTTCTGTTACTTCGGAGAAGGCGATGGCACCCCACTCCAGTACTCTTGCCTAGAAAATCCCATGGGCGGGGCAGCCTGGTAGGCTGCAGTCCATGGGGTTGCGAGGAGTCGGACACTACTGAGCAACTTCCCTTTCACTTTTCACTTTCATGCATTGGAGAAGGAAATGGCAGCCCACTCCAGTGTTCTTGCCTGGAGAATCCCAGGGACGGGGGAGCCTGTTGGACTGCCATCTATGGGGTCACACAGAGTCGACTTAGCAGTAGCGGCATTCTCTTACTTAAAGACTAAACAGTAAAGTCAACCTCCAATAAAACTTGTTTAAATTAATGATGAAAGAGGAGACAGAAGAAAATAGTTAACCGTATAAACGCATAAGCACACAAAGATATCGATATATAGATATAAAGACATACACACAGACAAAGCAAATAAGAAAATGCGCATCTACTTTTTTTTTTATTTTGTAACTAGTCAAGAGGCCACAGTAGATACATATGTAATTTCCTTCTTGCAATACACATTCTAAATCTTTTTGCTTGCTTCTGCTCATCCAGTTCAGTTCAGTCGCTCACTCGTGTCCGACTCTCTGCAACCCCATGAATCGCAGCATGCCAGGCCTCCCTGTCCATCACCAACTCCCAGAGTTCACTCAAACTCACGTCTTGAGTCAGTGATGCCATCCAGCCATCTCATCCTCTGTCGTCCCCTTTTTCTCCTGCCCCCAAATCCCTCCCAGCATCAGAGTCTTTTCCAATGAGTCAACTCTTCTCATGAGTTGGCCAAGTTTCAGCTTTAGCATCAGTCCTTCCAATGAACACCCAGGACTAATCTCCTTTAGTATGGACTGGTTGGATCTCGTTGCAGTCCCAGGGACTCTCAAGAGTCTTCTCCAACACTACAGTTCAAAAGCATCAATTCTTCGGCGCTCAGCCTTCTTCACAGTCCAACTCTCACATCCATACATGACCACTGGAAAAACCATAGCCTTGACTAGACGGACCTTTGTTGGCAAAGTAATGTCTCTGCTTTTGAATATGCTATCTAGGTTGGTCATAACTTCCCTTCCAAGGAGTAAGTGTCTTTTAATTTCATGGCTGCAGTCACCATCTGCAGTGATTTGGAGCCCCCAAAAATAAAGTCTGACACTGTTTCCACTGTTTCCCCATCTATTTTCCATGAAGTGATGGGACCAGATGCCATGATCTTCATTTTCTGAATGTTGAGCTTTAAGCCAACTTTTTCACTCTCCTCTTTCACTTTCATCAGGGCACTCAAATACATTCCTGGAGGATCTGAATTCTTAGTGACTTTGTCTTTTGTTACTAGTTGCAGTAATTTTCTATTAACTTTTATTTCTATAGAAATGCCTTACGGAATACGATGACAGATGAAAAAAAAAAAAAAAACCTTTTGTAAGTCCATGAAAGGGAGCTCTGAAAAAATACATGATGTGCAGCAAAGAAAGCTGATGTCCAGAATATGTATTTGTTTCAGTGATGAGAAATCAGTAGTCATGTGGGAAGAAATCCAGTGTCACAGGTCTGTTATCAGGTACTGGCTGGTCTGTCTGGTCCCTGCTTTTGGCAGGTGAGGCATCTAGCCTTGGTGAGGAGAAGTCCATGTTTCTGAAGTCATGCGTTGTTCCTCCATCCCTATCAGCATTGCCACCACTGGCTAACTGGCTGCCATGTGCATCCCTGGCCATCCTAGGGATAAGAGGCTGAATGACATCCATAGATCAGAGAAAGTGGACAACCAAATGGACCACGCAAAGTCTGACCACGGTGTGGAGTACACTTGGCATTTTTTCGGGCTCCTCCTGAGTGATACTATACTGCTGCACTTGTCCACTTTCAGTGGGGTCTGCATACTGTGTAGAACTATCGTAGGCTAAGAGTGAGTGGTGTTTTTCCTCACTCCCCTGTTGTAAAATTATGGATCTTAAATGAGAAGATGATGCTAGTAGAAGTTGATGTCAAAGAAGCATGAAGCACCTGCTCATGCAACCAGCTAGTGCCTTGTGGACCTGCTCAAGAACAGTCTCATATATGCCTTTACCAAATGCCTTTACCAGCTGATACCAGGTTGCTTCACTTATATCTTAGTGAGTTAAGCAGCACTGAGCATAATGGAAATCTCAGGTTGCGTGGCCACTCAAAGTCCCATGGTTCTACGTTCAGTCTCTACCCGTGGTTCGATAGTAAGCCAGAAGCTGTTTCTTAAAAGAAAAACAATTATCAGCAAAAGAGAGTATATATTTTCTCCAAAATTCTAAAGGTCTGCACTGAAATTATTCCTATTGGTGTTTATCAGAGGTTCCACATAGCATCTGTATTTGTCTTGATACTTCAAGTATCACCAGATCCACTGGGTCATTAGGTAGAAGTGGAAGAAGTGGTTTGTACTGCACAGGACCAAAGGCTTCTCTTAACTCTGGTCCCTTCCTCCCCAAAGGCACCCTTTTAAGCTTCAAAGTAACACATTCAAATCTGGTGTATATTGCTTCAAAACAAACAAGGCCATCAAACACTATGCCTTTTCGTTTTTACTGGAAGGTGTACAAAGTGTGGCAACCTGAGTTTCACTGTCGAGAGCTAACTTGATAGTCCTCCGACCACTTCACTTGAAGTGGCAGATGCCTGATATTTCACTCAGTTTATCTCCTGCTCTTACATTCACCTATGAGGAGGCATCTCAAATATTTCTTACTTATGCAAATTATATCCAATCAGCAAAATGCCATCAGTGGCAATGAAATCAGGAATTTCATCTCAAATAGGACATTTCCTATTTTCATACCTGGTTTACAGAGGAGCGTCATCACAAGCTTTTCAGAGTTGCAGGTACTTCACGCATGCATGTTTTTCTCAATAGCTGAGTAAAAGGAACGTCTTCTAAGCCCTGTTGGGAGATGTTGTTGACATACTGGTGTACAGTTTGCATATGATGTAATTTCTCCAATATTTGTATCTCCCTAAGCCTTTTAAATTAAAAGACACTTGCTCCTTGGAAGAAAAGCTATGACAAACCTAGACAGCATATTCAAAAGCAGAGGCATTCCTTTGCCAACAAAGGTTCATATAGTCAAAGCTATGGTTTTTCCAGTACTCATGTATGGATGTGAGAGTTGGACCATAAAAAAGGCTGAGCACTGAAGAACTGATGGTTTTGGACTGTGGTGTTGGAGAAGGCTCTTGAGGGTCCCTTGGACTGCAAGGAGATCCAACCAGTCCATCCTAAAGGAAATAAGTCCTGAATACTCATTGGAAGGACTGATGCTGAAGCTGAAGCTCCAATACTTTGGCCACTTGATGGGAAGAGCCAGCTCATTAGAAAAGACCCTGATGCTGGGAAAGATTGAAAGCAGGAGGAGAAGGGGACAACAGAGGATAAGATGGTTGGATGTTATTACCGACTCAATGGACATGAGTTTGAGCAAGCTCTGGTGAAGGACAGGGAAGCCTGACATGTTGCGGTCCCTGGGCTCGAAAAGAGTTGGACACGACTGAGTGACTGAATAACAAAAAGCCTTTAAATTCCTTTTGCTACATCTTGCCATGAAAGTTTTGCCATCTCTACCTCAACACACCAAGGAAACTGCTTGAATCAATTCTAGCTCAATGGCCTAACACGTTAAATCTGGAATCTTTTAAAAGTGCAGAAGCAACTGACAAGGGGTTAATCTCCAAAATATACAAACAGCTCATCCAGCTCAGTATAAAAAAAAACAAAAAACAAAAAACAAGCAGCTCATCAAAAAATGGGCAGAAGATATAAATATATAATGCTCTAAAGAAGACATTCAGATGGCAAAAAGTCCATGAAAAAATTCTTAACATTACTAATTATTAGAGAAACACAAATCAAAACTACAATGAAGTATCATCTCATACTCATCAGAATGGCCATCATCAAAAATTCTATCAACCATAAATTGCTGAACAGGGTGTGGAGAAAAGGAAACCCTCCTACACAGTTGGTGAGAATGTAAATTGGTACAGCCACTATGGTGAACAGTATGGAGATTCCTCAAAAAACTAAAAATAGAGTTACCATATGACCCAGAAATCCCACTCCTGGGCAAATATAAATGAGGAAAACCATAATTCAAAAAGATACATGTTCACCAGTGTTCACTGCAGCATTATTTACTGTCGGCAGGACATAGAAGCAACCTAAATGTCCACCCACAGAGGAACGGATAAGGAAGATGTAGTACTTGTATACAATGGAATATGACTCTGCCATAAAAAAGAACACAATAATGCCATTTGCAGCTATAAAAAGGACTGGACATCTGCCATTTTTAGCAACATGAATGGACTTGGAGGGCATTATGTTAAGCGAAATAAGTCACACAGAGAAAGACAAATACTGTATGATATCACTTATATGTAGACCCTAAAAGATACAACAAACTAGGAACTATAACGAAAAAGCAGCAGACTCACAGATATAGAGAACAAGTGCCCACCGATGGGGGAGGCAACATAGGGGCGGTGACGTGGGGGCAGCAAATAAGATAAGCTACAGGGATGTATTGTACCACAAGGGGCATACAGCCAGTACTTAAATTTGTTTAATAACAATAGAGTGTTAGTTAAAAAAACACTAAGGTAAAATTTCGCCCCATCCGTAAATTAGGTCTGATTTTATTCTACATCCTCTCTTCTTCGTTCTACCTTCCCCACTTAGAACTGACTTCGGCACATACTCCCTAGGTTTCTATCAACATATTTTTGCAAAATCGTACAACTGTTTTAGTGTATAAACTATTTCCCTCGGGTCAGATTTTGTACTTGACCAACAGAACATGCTGAGATCTGACCCTGGTTATAAGTCTAGTGGCAACAAGAGATGGTGAAGATTAATTGTGAACAAAATGAACTCCACTTGCAAAGCAACAGCCCCTGGTTAGATGTTTGCAAGTTTTCAAGCAAGGAAAGGCTAATGTTTTCAGACAGAGACAGGCAATCAGCTCCTATAGACAGGGGAGACTCAGTGACTAGGGTCTAAGATTCTCAGCTTCATTTGAGTCTAACTTGATGGGCTCATTTTAAATATCTTAGCCCCTCGTCTTCCTAATTAAGACCCCAACTTTATTGTGAGATACTAGGTGAGGCTGTGAATTCAATTCTGCAACACACACAATATTTTGAGTTTAATTTTTTGAAATATTGTTTCTGTGCCTACCAAAAAGAAGAGAGAGACTCATTTAGGGTTGGCATAGAGGATTCATGATTCTCTGGCTATGATTTGAGCTGAAAATTTAAAGACTTGTATTTGTCATTTCTATACTATAAGCACTTGAATGCACTCATAAAAATGGATCCCATATCACAGTCTTTATAGGCATCCTTATTCCCACAAGCCACATACAGTCCTAAGACCCTTGATTAAGTAAACACTTCATCCCAGTCTTCCCTGGCTTCCCTGGTGGCTCAGACAGTAAAGCGTCTGCCTGCAATGTGGGAGACCCGGGTTCAATCCCTGGGTTAGGAAGATCCCCTGGAGAAGGAAATGGCAACTCACTCCAGTATTCTTGCCTGGAAAATTCCATGGATGGAGGAGCCTGGTGGGCTATAGTCCATGGGGTCCCAAAGAGTTGGACACAACTGAGCGACTTCACTTTCACTTTCTTTTCATCACAGTCTACAGCAAATAGTAACTTGATTAACTGTAATGAGACTACTTGCCATGGGTTATTAGAATCTCATCTCTCCCTAATAAGAACCTACTGTACAGCACAGGGAACTCTACTCAGTGCTCTGTGGTGACCTAACTAGGAAGGAAATTCAAAAAAGAGAGGATATGTATACGTATAGCTGATTCACTTTGCTGTACAGCAGAAAGGAGCACAATATTGTAAAACAACTATACTCCAATGATAACTAAAAAATCTCATTTCCCATTGGCAAGGAACTCAAGAATGTGACCAAAATAATCCCAAAATAATTTGGAGGATCCAGTATCCTAAAATGACCCCTGGAACTAGTAATTTCTGGGTAAGTAAGGGCTCAGTCCTGAATCAGACACAGCACTACCTATTTGAACCAAGAAATGTTAATATAAAGAATGATTAACTAATTATAAACTTCTTCAGTAGATAAAGAGAAGAATACCAGTATAATACTAAGATATCTAAGACACCAGCTGCAGAAAGTAGATGCCACCCTTAGGGCTGAAGTAGCAAGGAGAAAAGGCTGGAATTATCAAAACTGAAAACTTAGTTTCTAAGTTTAATACTTTCTGTGCAGCTGAAATACAGGCATTAGAAGAAGAAATGTCACTCAGCTAGAGCTGGGACACCTGAGCTCTGTGGACCTGGGACCCAGGTCTCAGGACAGGGGGCATCAGATAGTTCTTGCTGGTGTTTTGGGGTGGAGGACATAATGACACTGATTCTGCAAGTGTGATAAAAACTATGAATTGGTTTCAGTTGCTGCCATGGGGAAGTAATAAACTTCACCATGTAGGTGAAGAAACAATTCTGAAGTGATGTTCGTGGCTACTGCCCTTGGAGGAATAAAAAGTGTTGCTTCTTCCTCCTGTAGCCTTGTGGACTCTCTCTGGCTTCCCTCCTTGGCAGTGTTCAATAGCGTGCGGCTGGCAAAGCCAATGTGGTTTGCAGAGTTCAGCCTCACAAAGCAGAGCAGAGAAGGGTGAGTCGGGAGCTGAGGACAATGACAACTGACACAGGCTTCTAATTCCGCTCTTACGCCCATTGGCTTCATAAATCCAAAGCAGGAATCTGTTTAGAAAGTAGACAAAGGGAGAGGAACCTACATCACTCTGATGTTCTATTTTCAATTAAATAAAATCACATTGCTCCTGATGCTGGAGGCAGTGCTCAGTCACTTAGTCATGCCCGACTCTTTGCGGTCCCATGACTGTAGCCTGCCAGGCTCCTCTGTCCATGGAATTTTCCAGGCAAGAATACTGGAGTGAGTTGCCACTTCCTACTCTAGGGGATCTTTCCCACTCAAGGATCAAACTTGCAACTCCTGCATCAGCAGGTGTCTTCTTTACCACCAGCTCCACCTGGGAAGCCCGATTCTAGAGGCATTTGGTACTATTTTTGTGCTATAGACAACCTACTCCTCTTGGCTTTTCTGGTCTTACCGTCGCCTCTCTTTTCTATGGCTTCTCTGACTTCTGTCAAGCCTCATTCACAGCCTTTTGGCTTCACCAGCTTTTCCCCAAACCTGCCCTTTCTCCCATATTTGCCTCAGTAAATGGCATTAACTTTTATAACATCCAAGCTGGAAATGGAAAAGTCATTCCCCATCTTCTCCAGCCTGTGCATCCAGACAGATAACAAAACCTGTGTGTTCTGCTTCCTCCCTAATCATTCTCACATATCTTCCCTCACTTCCTTTCATTTTCCCCCTAATACTATTAAGGTGGTCATCGTTAGCCCCTTCTAACTCATTTCCCTGCCTCTATTCTAATCCATGTACCACACTTCCCTGTGTAAATTCTCTCTATGCTTCCTATCGCTTCTGCTCTGTGGTTTTTCACCCAAAACTGTGCTAGAATCACCAGAAGAACCTTACAAAATACAGATGCCTGACACCCTACCTCTAGAGGCTTCATTTAAACTGATCTGGTCAGGTGTCCAGGCTTTGATGTGTTTTAAACTTTCCCCAGTTGATTCTAAGTTCAGCCAGGGGGAGCCACGGCTTGAGCTGAAGTATCCAGTGCTTCTTATAAACTGTCTCATTTCTGTTTCTCAAACCACATATTCAACACCTTTTCTCATAATACACCCTGTAGCCTAGTCTTAATAAACCACTTTCTTTATGGCCTCAAATGTTCTCCCCACCACTTCTCTTCTTTAAAAATTCAGAACCTAAGACTCAACATAGGCACCCATTTGGGAAGTGACTGTAGTTAACCCTTGAATAACATAAGTCTGAACCATGAGGGTTCACTTATATACGAATATTTTTCAGTAGTAAATGTTATGGTAATACACAATCCATGCTTGGTTAAATCCATGGATGGGGAAGAGCCCCAGTCATCAAGGATGGACTATAAATTATGTGTGAATTAATCCCCACACTGTTCAAAGATCAAAAGTATTGCCAACTCCTAACATTGTATAATTAACAGGTAAGAGGAGGTTTTGGAGTCTGAGCATTATAATCTCAGCTGTAACAGGTGAGATTTACAACAGCTATGTGGCCTCAGGCAAGTTACTTAGCCAATCTAAGCTTTAAATCCTTATCTGTAAAATGGAGATAATATCTGCCCAAAGGTCCGTCTAGTCAAGGCTATGGTTTTTCCTGTGGTCATGTATGGATGTGAGAGTTGGACTGTGAAGAAGGCTGAGCGTTGAAGAATTGATGCTTTTGAACTGTGGTGTTGGAGAAGACTCTTGAGAGTCCCTTGGACTGCAAGGAGATCCAACCAGTCCATTCTGAAGGAGATCAGCCCTGGGATTTCTTTGGAAGGAATGATGCTAAAGCTGAAACTCCAGTACTTTGGCCACCTCATTCGAAGAGTTGACTCACTGGAAAAGACTCTGATGCTGGGAGGGATTGGGGCAGGAGGAAAAGGGGATGACAGAGGATAAGATGGCTGGATGGCATCACTGACTCGATGGACGTGAGTCTCAGTAAACTCCTGGAGTTGGTGATGGACAGGGAGGCCTGGCATGCTGCAATTCATGGGATCGTAAAGAGTTGGACACGACTGAGCAGATCTGATCTGATCTGAGAGGGCAGGTATACCAAATAAATAATGTATATGCACTGCCTATCATAGTGACTGGCAGTAGATATTATCTAAAAATCATCAGCTGCATACACTTTGTATTTTCTTTATCCATCATCAGTTGTAGGCACAGCATTTGTAGGGACTATATTTTTCATTTTTGTACCACAATACTTAACACAGCAGCTGAAACATCATAGGTATCAAAAACAAAAAACTATTAAATGAATCGATCCCTGGGTTGGGAAGAATCCCTGGAGAAGGAAATGGCAACACACTCCAGTACTCTTGCCTAGAAAATCCCACGGATTGAGGAGCCTGGTGTCCATAGGGTTGCAAAGAGTCAGACATGACTGAGCAACTTCACTTTCAATTTCCCTGTTCTAGATGTCTCAGAGTCTATTAAGAGAGATAGTCAGAAAACTAATTTAACTCTTTAATTTTTGTTCATCTTTTATCTTGCCTGCAGCTATTAATGTTTGATGTGTGGCTCACATAGATACTTATACATTTTAAAAATTATCTTCCACAGTTACCAAGACAGTATGGTACTGGCACAAAGACAGAAATATTGATCAATGGAATAAAATAGAAAGCCCAGAGATAAATCCACGCACATATGGACACCTTATCTTTGACAAAGGAGGCAAGAATATACAATGGATTAAAGACAATCTCTTTAACAAGTGGTGCTGGGAAATCTGGTCAGAGAATGAAACTGGACCACTTTCTAACACCATACACAAAAATAAACTCAAAATGGATTAAAGATCTAAACGTCAAAGAATGAAACTGGACCACTTTCTAACACCATACACAAAAATAAACTCAAAATGGATTAAAGATCTAAACGTAAGACCAGAAACTATAAAACTCCTAGAGGAGAACATAGGCAAAACACTCTCTGACATACATCACAGCAGGATCCTCTATGACCCACCTCCCAGAATATTGGAAATAAAAGCAAAAATAAACAAATGGGACCTAATTAACCTTAAAAGCTTCTGCACATCAAAGGAAACTATTAGCAAGGTGAAAAGACAGCCTTCAGAATGGGAGAAAATAATAGCAAGTGAAGCAACAGACAAACAACTAATCTCAAAAATATACAAGCAACTCCTACAGCTCAACTCCAGAAAAATAAACGACCCAATCAAAAAATGGGCCAAAGAACTAAATAGACATTTCTCCAAAGAAGACATACAGATGGCTAACAAACACATGAAAAGATGCTCAACATCACTCATTATCAGAGAAATGCAAATCAAAAGCACTCTGAGGTACCATTTCACACCAGTCAGAATGGCTGCGATCCAAAAGTCTACAAATAATAAATGCTGGAGAGGGTATGGAGAAAAGGGAACCCTCTTACACTGTTGGTGGGAATGCAAACTAGTACAGCCACTATGGAGAACAGTGTGGAGATTCCTTAAAAAACTGGAAATAGAACTGCCTTATGATCCAGCAACCCCACTGCTGGGCATACACACTGAGGAAACCAGAAGGGAAAGAGACACGTGTACCCCAGTGTTCATCGCAGCACTGTTTATAATAGCCAAGACATGGAAGCAACCTAGATGTCCATCAGCAGATGAATGGATAAGAAAGCAGTGGTACATATACACAATGGAGTATTACTCAGCCATTAAAAAGAACACATTTGAATCAGTTCTAATGAGGTGGATGAAACTGGAGCCTATTATACAGAGTGAAGTAAGCCAGAAGGAAAAACATAAA
>NW_011494894.1:3636968-3640887 GCF_000754665.1 Bison bison bison
CAGAGTGAAGTAAGCCAGAAGGAAAAACATAAATACAGTATACTAACGCATATATATGGAATTTAGAAAGATGGTAACAATAACCCGGTGTACGAGACAGCAAAAGAGACACTGATGTATAGAACAGTCTTATGGACTCTGTGGGAGAGGGAGAGGGTGGGAAGATTTGGGAGAATGGCAATGAAACATGTAAAATATCATGTAGGAAACGAGTTGCCAGTCCAGGTTCAATGCATGATGCTGGATGCTTGGGGCTGGTGCACTGGGACGGCCCAGAGGGATGGTATGGGGAGGGAGGAGGGAGGAGGGTTCGGGATGGGGAACACATGTATACCTGTGGCAGATTCATTTTGATATTTGGCAAAACTAATACAATTATGTAAAGTTTAAAAATAAAATAAAATTAGAAAAAAAATAAAATAAAAATTATCTTCCATATGATAAGTGATAGAGCACACTTAATCCATAAATTTTTTCCTTAATCCATAAATTAAAATTGTTCATCTCTCTGAGTTCCTATTTGAACACAATATACGCAATTTTTTCAGTAATACTTATTGAGTATCACACGCATCAGGCATCATTCCCTACACTGGGGGGAGATTTGTGAACCTGTACTCTGGGGTATCACCCATTTGGTGGTGGACATCTGTTGGAAGGAAAGAGGATGGAAGGAAGGAAAGAAGGGAAAAAAGAATGAAAGGAAGGAAGGAGGAGCTGAGAGAAGGAGGGCGGAAGGGAGGGAAAAAGAAGGAAAACAGACCTCTGAGCTGGCTGCTTTTCCCCACACCCTCCTCTGCCATCTCTACTTTTACAAGTTTAGTTCAGTCACTCAGTTGTGTCCAATTCTTTTCGACCCCATGGATTCCAGCATGCTAGGCTTCCCTATCACCAACTCCCAAAACTTACTCAAACTCAAGTCCATCGAGTCAGTGATGCCATTCAACCATCTCAACCTCTGTTGTCCCCTTCTCCCGCCTTCAGTCTTTCTCAGCATCAGGGTCTTTTCAGATGAGTCAGTTTTCCCCATCAGGTGGCCAAAGTACTGGAGCTTCAGCTTCAGCATCAGTCCTTCCAATGAATATTCAGGACTGATTCCCTTTAGGATGGACTGCTTTGATCTATTTGCAGTCCAAGCAACTCCAAAGAGTCTTCTCCAACCACAGTTCAAAAACAATTCTTTGGTACTCAGCTTTCTTTATGGTCTACCTCTCACATCCATACATGACCACTTGAAAAACCATAGCTTTGACTAAAAGGACCTTTGTCAGCAAAGTAATGTCTCTGCTTTTTAATATGCTGTCTAGGTTGGTTATAGCTTTTCTCCCAAGGAGCAAGCGTCTTTTAATTTCATGGCTACAGTCACCATCTGCAGTGATTTTGGAGCCCCCCAAAATAAAGTCTGTCATTATTTCCATGTTTCCCCATCTATTTGCCATGAGGTGATGGGATCAGATGCCATGATCTTAGCTTTTTGAATGTTGAGTTTTAACATTCAGTTTTTTAACTCTCCCCTTTCACTTTACAAATTTCATCTGTATATTTCTTCTTTTTAAAGAAAGTCTACAATCTCTCAAGACCTATTTCAAATGCCACCTTCCACAGAGTCCTCCAGCTGGAATGAATCATATGCCAGTAAATGTGTGATCATTGTACTTTGTGTCTGTATCACACTGCCTTCATGCTCTGCTGGAGACACTTGCTCTACCTCTGACTCTTCCAACAGACTCTGCTGTTTGAGGCAAGGGTGACGCCATGTATCTTCACACCCCTCATGATATGAAGCATAGCTCAATACACATGGTGGTTATCCATAGTGGTTAACTATTTTTATTGCAATTTTACATATTATTGAGGGTTTTTTTGTTTTTGTTTTTGTTTTAACTCTCTTCATACCCTCACTTACTGGAGTATTTGTACTACAGTCAACAGACTTATCATCATTATCATCACTTATGCTATGCTATGCTAAGTCACTTCAGTCGTGTCCGACTCTGTGCGACCCCATAGATGGCAGCCCACCAGGCTCCCCATCCCTGGGATTCTCCAGGCAAGAACACTGGAGTGGGTTGCCATTTCCTTCTCCAATGCATGAAAGTGAAAAGTGAAAGTGAAGTCGCTCAGTCGTGTCCGACTCTTCTCGACCCCATGGACTGCAGCCCACCAGGCTCCTCCGTCCATGGGATTTTCCAGGCAGGAGTCCTGGAGTGGGTGCCATCGCCTTCTCTGATCATCACTTATCATAACAGCATAAATGCTCTTATGATTCAAAAAATTGTAAAAATTAGTTGAAAAGTAGTGACCTTCTTTCCTTAAACTAAATGGGAAAAAGCACAACCACAGAATCACTTATCTTTAAAACTTCTGTAGTGAAGGTAGAGAAATGCCATAGAAAAACACATATTTCTGAAACCTCAATTTCCTGTGAGTCATCCTTGGGGAAATACAATATGAAAAGAATCAGCACAGATTCCAGATGGGAGGGTTCCTTGAAACACCTCAAAGTTGGATGAGGGTGTTCTGTAAATTGTTTGTGATTTATTGATCTGTACTGTGTCTGGCCAAGAAATGTGTGATCCAGTCTGGTCCCTCTCTCTCTCCTATCCCTCTTATCTCAAGGGTTTGCTGTGAATTTGCCTAAATAAGGATTTTTTGTTTGTTTGTTGTTTACAGAATTTATTAACAATTACCAAGAACCTTCTTAGAGTTGTTCCTTTAAATCACTTGCTTCGAGAGCAATATATGTTCAGCCTTTTTTTTTTTATTACATGCATTAATTTTGCACTCTAAAAAGAAGCAATACATCATGGAGATTAAGAGCACAGAATGTGGACTTAAATTTCCTGGGCTTGAATCCTAACCACATTATTATGAGCTTTGTGGCCATGATTAGGTTATTTAACCTCTTTGTCCCCATTTTCCAATCTTACCTGTCTTTTAATATGTATTTGTACCACTAAATTAAGTAATACATATGGATTTCTTAGAATAGGACATAAAGTAATCACTCAATAAGAGTAAATACTCAATAAGTCTCAGAGATTATTATCAAAATTATTAAAATTTTAATTTTTCCAACCTTACCTCAAGTGTGCTTCTTCTTCCCTCTCTCCCTTTCTTCCTTCCTTCTGCCCTTTCCTTCCTTTTTGACTGTTTATTGAGAAATATTATTGAGGAACCATAGTATTCCAAGCTTCTCTATGCGCTGGAGAAAAAGACAAGAACAATACAGACAACCTTCCTTGCATGAAGAGGAGGCTTTGTTCATGAGGAGGAACCTGACGAAAAACAAACAGATCTGTAGCCCAGGAACAGAGAGCAACGACACATTCATGTTAAGGAAAACAAGACAAGGTAAAGTGAATATATGACTGTTTCAAGTACAAAGGGGGACGATGAAACATGGAAATATGAACTGTACTAAGGTGGATGACTTTCGGATTTCACAGTATATTACCTCTGCTTGCTGTCTTAAACTTGCGACAAGAAGTGTTGATTTAAACATCAATACTTTGCTTTGCCAATTTGCATTTTTTCCTGGGGTAGTCTGCCCAGACTGTCATAAAATAGAGCTAACTCAACATTCAGAAAAGGAAGATCATGGCATCTGGTCCCATTACTTTATGGGAAATAGATGGAGAAACAGTGGAAACAGTGTCAGACTTTATTTTTGGGGGGTTTCCAAAATCACTGCAGATGGTGACTGCAGCCATGAAATTAAAAGACGCTTATTCCTTGGAAGGAAAGTTATGACCAACCTAGATAGCATATTCAAAAGCAGAGACATTACTTTGCCAACAAAGGTCCGTCTAGTCAAGGCTATGGTTTTTCCAGTGGTCATGTATGGATGTGAGAGTTGGACTGTGAAGAAGGCTGAGTGCCGAAGAATTGATGCTTTTGAAGTGTGGTGTTGGAGAAG
>NW_011494894.1:3640987-3653170 GCF_000754665.1 Bison bison bison
GGTGTTGGAGAAGACTCTTGAGAGTCCCCTGGACTGCAAGGAGATCCAACCAGTCCATTCTAAAGAAGACCAGCCCTGGGTGTTCTTTGGAAGGAATGATGCTAAAGCTGAAACTCTAGTACTTTGGCCACCTCATGTGAAGAGTTGACTCATTGGAAAAGACTCTAATGCTGGGAGGGATTGGGGGCAGGAGGAAAAGGGGATGACAGAGGATAAGATGGCTGGATGGCATCACCGACTCTATGGACGTGAGTTTGAGTGAACTCTGGGAGATGGTGATGGACAGGGAGGCCTGGCGTGCTGTGATTCACAGTAGCAGAGAGTTGGACACTACTGAGTGACTGAACTGAACTGAACTGAAGTATGAAGAAAAGGAACCTGGAGCCTTGACACATGCTTCCGGGTCTGCAGGGAGTCCATAAACCCAGAAAAGCAATGATAGAGGGCAGTTCCATTTCTGGTCAACATTAGAGAGGCCTTGGTTAAGCAATAATAGTAATGATAGCATTTTATGAATTTTGAAGCTGAAACTTCAGGAAGTTAAGTACCTTGCCTTGGTTTTATAATTTGTAAACTGGGAACTGAAAAACCACTTCATGGAGTAGTTGTAGAGATTAAAGTTAATTGCTAAAAGTGAAGAATGAGTGATTCAAACCCATCATGATCGGACTCTAAAGGCCATGAGGCCATGGTATCTTCACCAGGCAGCCCTCCTGATCCCAGAGGGCAGACTAACACCAGTGTGGAGGAAGTGTTGCTGTAGGCGGGAAAGTACTTGGCAAAGGCTGTGAGTGCTGTTTGAAGCAATAGAATTCATCAGGACAGAAAAAGTCCTCAGATGAAGGAACCAAAGTGTTTGTCATTGAATTAAGACAGAAACTGAGGCAAAAGGGAAGAGATTTGGAACATGGATTAGGAATGCAGATTATTAAGAAGTCCAGTTATCAGAAAAGAGTCTCAGGTTGATGTGAAATTAACAGCAAAGTCTGCCTCCTGATTCACCATAAACTCTATAGGCCTTTATATTCCCCATATAGGGATGAAGTCAGCCCTTATGCTTAAAGTATAGTAAAGACATGCAGACGTAAGAAAACAGTTATTATAATGTTGAAAAAATATGTATATTCCTGTTTTGCAGCATTAGTGTTGATTATGAGTTAATATGCAATACTTTGGATTCCTGATCCTTAATCTTTAAATAGAAGCAGATGCCATGTGTTAATCTACCTGAATGTTTCTATTAGGTACAAAGGTTCAAAGGTAGCACTGTAGACTAGATGATTAGGTGGTTTAGTCGCTCAGTCATGTCCGACCCTTCAGATCCCATGGACTGTAGCCCTCCAGGCTCCACTGTCCATGGGATTTTCCAGGCGAGAATACTGGAGTGAGTTGCCATTTCCTTCTCCAGGGAATCTTCCTGACCAAGGGATTGAACTAGAGTCTCCTGCATTGCTGACAGTGTCCTGCATTGCAGGTGGACTCTTTCAACTGAGCCACCAGGGAAGCCCAACTTTTAAATAGAAATAGATACCATTTAATTTACCTGAATGTTTTTATTAGGTACAAAGGTTCAGAGACAGACACTGTAGAGTAGAAAGCACATGAGACTTGAAATTGAAGTCTGAGTTTTGAGTTTGATTCCCAACCAATGAGACTGTATATTTATCATTTCATTTCTCTTAGATTCTACAACTACAAAATTGCCACCATTCTTGTTTCATATTGTTTATAAAACTGTTATTAAGATAATATGAATTAATACACAAAGTGTATGAAATATTGACATAAAAGGTGAGAGCTTTATGTTCTTACACAGTTGTAGGTAAAAAGAAAGTTCTATATAGCAGAACATTTAATGCTAGGAACTGTCATTATCTAGGGGGATTGTGATAATTCTTTGGCCAAACTTTTAGCTCATAAAAATGAATAGTTTCTCAAATGCATCTATTTGTAATTTTGTATGTTGGCTTTATTTTAGCTTAAGAAGCCAACATCTTAAGTCCAGTTTATTAAAAACATTTTAACCTTGTCACATGCAAGTGGAAGACCACTTCTGTCAGAATGGTGATGATAGCTGCTAAGACGGGTGTTCCGGGTGACAGCTGGCAGTTGAGTGTTGAGTGCTCCTCAGACTCTTCCTCTAGTGGTAATCTGAACTTAGTGGACTTCAGAGGTGGTCCTAACTGCAGATGGAAACTATCAAGAGGCTGCTGTGACCACGGAACAGAAGGCAGCTGTATGACGCAGTGGACCACGTCCTACTCAGGAGAAAGCAGCAGGAAAGATTGAGAGCATGGTAAAAAGAATCTGACTCTTGCATGAGTTCACTTACGCAACATCATGAAAGTTACTCATTCTTCATTACCAATGCTTATATGTCCATGTCTTTTGCGACCCCATGGACTGTATCCCCCCAGGTTCCTCTGGCCATGGGATTTCCCCAGCAAGAATACTGGAGTGGGTTGTCATTTCCTCCTCCAGAGGATCTTACTGACCCAGGGATCAAACCCATGTCTTCTGCATTGGCAGGCGGATTCTTTACCACTGAGCTACCAGAGAAGTCCCACGAATATGCTTATTTTTCCCTTAAAAATGATTGGGATGAAAGGAGATACTTGGTTCTTTCACATTGTTGCCTGGAGACAGTGGATTTAAATGGATCTTAGTAATATCAGAAATAAGAGAAGGATTGAGAAGCCAGCTCCAAATGCTCTGAGTAAGTAAGAGTATCAGAGAACCTTGACTACTTTGATGATGGTGATTGCTCTTTTCCAAGAGCGAGAGAAACTCACCATAGTTTTCTAAGGCAGGAGAAACTGTTCAGTGGTTTTCGCCACTCACTATTTCACGCTATTTCTATAGTATGAATCTTGAAATACTGAGTCTATAATATGATATTGAGTGCCCAGGTTGCTGGTCCATGAGACAAAGCCTTCAGATACTTCTTGACTTCACTCAAAGTATTATTTCTCAGAATCTTCTGTCTTTGGCAGCTTATAGAATTGTTGCACATGTCCATAGGAGTATCCGAAATGCCCAAGATAGGATTCTTTCTCTGATCAAAATTCCATCTAAATTAAAACCAGAGGCATAGTTTTCTTCCAACTGAAATTAACTTTGCAACTGTGTTGTCCAGATGTACAATCTCCTTGACAGTTTGTTTACGGGTTATACACATGTATTGCTTTGGAAAACAGAGAAGCTGTTGTTTTGGCAGTTGACTGTCAAGGCACTTATGGTAGTTGCTTGTGGGACCTTTCCTGGAAATCTGAACATCTGACTGACTCAGAAGATGCCGATCAGAATCCTCCTCAGCCCTTAGAATCTTCTACACAAGTTAGCCTGCCATCACGTTCTAACAAGATACAGTTGTAGTTTAAGAAGGTACATGTGGCATGTCAAATTATATAACCCAAGAATGGTATGTTCAAGTAATCATAACTAATTATGACTCTGGGCATCATTCTGAATGTCAGTGATTTTCTTGTAAGAGAAAGGAGAAAGCATACGTGGTTTTGCACTGTTTTTTCGTAGCTGAAGAATTTGTGCATTGCGTGAAAATTTATTTAAGAGTCATCGTGTTATTTTCTGATGGGTTATTTCTGCAATGAAGTACAATGAAAATTAACAATCAGGTCATGTCTTTGTAATGTTCAAAGTTCCAGTACAATCAATCTTTAAAAAGTCAAATTGAGTCTGTTTCATTTGCAGAAAAATTCTGAGTGTTATTAGCAGAGATGGTGGAGATGGTTTTAATTTCATTTAAAAGTTTCATTTAAAACACTTTGTGTCTTAGTCAACTTGGGCTTCCATAGCAAAATACCTCTAACTGTGTGCATTAAACAACAGAAATTTGAATTCCCACAGTTCTGGAGGCTAGAAGCCCAAGATCAAGGTACTGGCATGGTCAGGTTTTAGGGAGAGCTGTCTTTGTGGTTTGTAGACAGGTCTTCCTCCAGTGTCCTCACCTTCAGGGAGAGGAATGGACCAAACTCTCTGGCGTCCCCATTTATAAAAGGATTAATCTCATCATGAGAGCCTCATGAACTTCTCTAAACACACTGACCTCCCAAAGGCCCCATCTCCAAATACCACCACACTGGAGATAGGACTTCAACAGAGGAATTTTAAAGGAACATAATTCAGTCTACAGCAGCTTGCTTTGTCACTGAGCACATAAACTATTACTTCCTGCTCTGAATATATGGCACCATCCAGACACTTTAAATTGTCTCAGTTAGTGGTATAAGGTTCTCAACACAAAATTGCATTTCACTTTAATTCAAATAATATAAAATATGAAGCCTCCATCTTGGGAAAATTAATGACTAACATGGAAGGTAAATACCTATAAAATAATAGAGTAGGAGCTATTAGTGAACTCAAAACCGCCAAAAACTAAAACAAACACAAACATGATATTTCTATTTCAAAAAATTTGGAGTCATTGACATAATGAAAGCTAAAACATTTGGGTGTTTGAGAGCTGAACTATCCATCTAATGAGCTTATAAATGCTAAAAACTTTGACAGTGAGTAGGAGGTTTTAGTTCAGTAGTAAGTATGATTTACACATTATTAGGTTTATTCACACACCAGCACAGGGGTGGCTCCGGCAAAGCACTGCAGTGGGTCTATGTTGCAGTTGCCACTTTGGAAGCAGGACACTTGCATACAGGCTAGAGGAAGGACTCTGTGTTACAGCCCTTTAAAATCACCACCCATCTTTTCAATACCCTGTTACAGCTGGGCATTTGGCACACATTTCAACTGGTGGCTCATAGGTAAAGAATTTGCCTGCAATGCAGGAGATATGGATTCAATTCCTAGGTTGGGAAGATCCCCTAGAGAAGGAAATGGCAACCCACTCCAATATTCTTGCCTGGGAAATCCCGTGGCCATAAGAGCCTGGTGGGCTACAGTCCATGGGGTCGCAAAGACTCAGACACAACTTAGTGACTAAACAACAAAAACAATATTAAATATTTTATTTCAATTGAATTAATTGACTAATTTATAAAAGTATAGCTTGATTTCCTATTAGTATGTTCTTTACTCCTCCCCAATATATTGTATAATCTCTTTTACCATAATTAATTGTCCACCTATTGTTTTTGTTATATTTGTAAGCAACATATAAAATAATACTTGAAGTGTCCTATAGGCAAGGATCTAGCCTCAGTCTTATGAACTCACATTTACTTAAATTAACTCCTTAGCAGAATAGTAATTCTCAACGTGTGGGCCCTGGATAGCATCATCTTGGAACTTGTTAGAAACGCAGAATCTCTCCCCAGCCACACACACAGCAGACCTATTAAGTCGGAAACTTTGGGGGTGGAGACCATTACAATAATCTGTATTTTAACAAGCCTTCCCAGTTATTCTGATGCATGCTAAATTTGGAAAACACTACCCTAGAATATAAGCTTCATCTCCAGCACCTAGAATAAGTTCTTGGATTTATTAGATGCTCAATTAATAGTCATTGATTAAATTAATAAATAAATTGAAACTTTTATCAATACATGGAAAAAAGAACTATTAAGACATTATCATAATTAGCAAAGAAAAGGTGCTGTGCTTAGTTGTTCAGATATGTCCGACTCTTTGCAACCCCATGGACTGTAGCCCACCAGGCTCCTCTGTCCATGCAGATTCTCCAGGCAAGAATACTGAAGTGGGTTGCCATGCCCTCTTTCAGAGGATCTTCCCAACCCAGGGATTGAACCCAGGTCTCCCACATTGGATTCTTTACAATCTGAGCCACCAGGGAAGCCCGTGAAAACTGGAGTGGGTAGCCTATCCCTTCTCCAGGGGATCTTCCCGAGACAGGAATCGAACCGGGGTCTCCTGCATTGCTGGCAGATTCTTTACCAGCTGAGCCACCAGTGGGAGGGATAACAAATATAATGAATGATTGTATCAGAATCCTAGATGATCTCAAAGCATAGTTTGTTAGATTCAGCAAGAATAAACTTAACATGGATAAACATTATTCTTATATTTAGATAAGAAACAAGTGCTATTACATTAATACATGCTAGGAAGATACGGTTTGGATGTAATATGTAAAAAAGTTTGATTTTAATTTAAAATATATTTGATATGAGCCAATAGTGTGTTTGGTTGAGGAAAAAAGATGCTAATGTAATCTCAAGCTGCGTCACAGGAAGTATGATATTCTATCTTGAACAAGTATGGCTTCAATCCTCTCTCTACCAGACCTCATTTGAACTATTGAGTTGTGTTTCTGAGAGGGAGAGGTGCACTGAAGCATTAAAGGGGAATAACTGAATCCATCTATCTATTTGTTCAAAAATAAATAAAAACGAAAGTGCTAATAACTGGGCAAGGCAATTGGAAACACAGGATGAATATGACAGAGTCACTGATTCTAGGGAACTCACATATGATGGAGAAATCAGGCCTTTAAGACATTTAAGACAGCACAGGTGCCTGCCAAAAAAGAGTTCCCTTAAGGTAGTGAGTGCAGGAGGAAGATGTAGTCAGCAGGCTCTGTGAGTCTCAAAAACACATCCCATCACGCACAGTTTTTAAAACTGGAAATTTCCAGCTTACAGAAGAGTAAACCAAGTGAGAGCAATCATAAAATAATTGAAGTACTATCATGAGGATGGAAACTGGGCCTTCATCATTAAAGATCCAGGGGAGTGGACAAGGTCAATGGATGTAACTCTGAGGAGGTAGAAAGTTTGATATAAGAGAGAACTTTCTAAAAGTGAAAGCTTTCAAAGGCTGGAAGGAATTTTTTGGAAAAGAGGGAACATATGCTAGGGACTATTCTATAGAACACTTTGACTTTGGAAGGGCATTGGAGTATATACATTTTATGATCTCTTTTTACTCCGAGGTTCTATATAATTTACTATGATTCTAATTAGGATGGAGAGAAAATAATTTTGTTTGGGATTTTTTTTCCCCATTCTATTTTAAAGAAAAAATTTCTTTTAAACTCCTTTAGTTGTATTCAACTCATATCCCTTGATAGTACTTCCTATTTACCAAGCCTAACAGTTAGAGGACAGGGGCTTATGAAGGGTAGGTTTTGAGGACAGAGTGGAGACAGTTGAAGAATGGGGTTGGAGTACAGAACAAAACTTCATGGGGGGGAGAAGAAAGGGACAGCTATAGATTGTGTGGGGATAAAGCAAAATGTAGACTGTTGGGCAAAGAAATAAAAGTTGACATCAAACAATGAAGGATGACTGGAAGTTCTTCAGTATAGGATGATGTGATAAAAACCAGCCTTTTAGGAAGTAGTATGTCAGAAGTATGAGGATTCAGCTATTAAGCAGGACTCAGATGTCAGGTGTGGAAATTAAAGTTGGGAGAAGGCAATATACAACACATTAGTAAACAACTCATCAAGACTTGTTAACTGACTGCAACTGCAATGAAAGAAAGAAAGGATGAAAATTTATAGCACAATTTCTGTGGGACTGAGAGAATGATAGGGGTCATTGATAGATGAGGATCATTAAAAAGGACCTTGAAGGAGTAATGATTCTCACTCCAGTAGGGTCAGGGGTTTTCCTCACGCCACCAAGAATTCTCTGACACCATCTGGGAGTCCTACAATTCAACACAATTCTGACACTATCAACCTGGAGGTTGCCAGATTAAGGGCTCAGTCTCAAGAGACTGCCCTCTGCTTCAGATGCCAAGTGCAAGCCCAGGTTGTCACCTATGCTTCTGAGCCACCAGCTATACACCAAAGGTTCCCAAAGGTTCCCAAGGACCCCCTCCTTAGGTTCAATTAATTTGCTCAGCGGTTCACGGCACTCAAGAAACCAGTTTACTCACTGGATTACTGGTTTATTATAAAAGGATATGACTCGGGAACAGCCAGATGGACATGATGCACAAGGCAAACCATGGGGAAGGATGCAGAGCTTCCACGCCCTCTCCAAGTGCACCGTTCTTCCCAAATTGACACGTTTACTAGCCCCGAAGCTCTCTTGAAATTCCTTGTGGATTTGTATGTAGGCTTCAGTACAGAGACAAAATTGACTAGGCTATCAGTCATTCGTGATTGAACTCGATCGTAAGTCCCTCCCCTCTCCCCAGTGATCAGGAAGAAGGACTGAAAGTTCCAACCTTCTCATCACAAGGTTTTTCCCCCCCTGACAACTAGCTCCCATCCCTAGGTGCTTCTCAAAAGTTGCCTCATTAACCTAACAAAAAACACCTTGATTACTCTCATCACTTGAAAATTCCAGAAGTTTTTCTGTGTCAGAAATGGGAAAAGACTACATACATATTCCATATTATAAATTACAGTGTCACAAAGAGTCTAGACAGAAACATTCTGGCAACATTTAAAAAGTTTTCAGGTTATTTCCTCAGCTCCTGATCTCCTCTTATCTCAGGAGTCTGACCCGACACGAATGATTCAGTTATGTACCAAGTTATAACTTGAGTGAGTGAAAAGCTTTTCTTCCATTTAAGATTGATTGCTTGAATAGAAGGTAATTAAATTACTGTTGGTTTCATATGACTTTACTTTCTGTTAACTTTCTGTTACTTTTTTTAAACACCAATAACAAAACAATTTTTTTTTTTACATTTTTAGAATTTGTCATTATTTCAAGGTAAAACAGATTAGAGCAGTAACCACTGCTGCTGGGATAGTTGCTCTTGGTTATGTAACTTACAAAAGATTTTTGTGTTAAATATCATCAGAGCAAATCTATGGAAAACCTTCACATCCAGAAAGACAACCCCAAGATAACACATGCTTTTGGCATGGAGGATTTGGGAGATGAAAAGCTTTGTACTGCTACTGTTGGAGTTCCAAAGTTTTCATTCTGTGATGACTCTCATTCAAAGCACAGTAAAACAACAACAACAACAAAAAAACCCTGCAGAAAACATGGAACCTCTGATTGTTAACAAAAAAGAAACTTAACTGGAGAGTTTTGTTGCCGCAGACCAACTTGGCAGGATTGTATAACTGAGTGACTATTACTTTTGTCTAATTCATCTCCCCTTGGTTCTAGATATATGATATACTCTAAACTGCAGTTTTCATATTCATGGCATTTGTCTTACTTGAAACATTGTGGTGCACATGGAAAATAAGCCATACACTGGTTTTCCAAGGAAGGGAGCAAATTCTCTTCCTACAAGGGTCTTTAAAATTACAATGTAATATTATTTTGATTTAATTATGTATTAAATCATAGTATTAAAAATAACACTCTAAGTTGAAGAGTATATGTATAACAGTATTTCTCTTATATGACTAGTCATTTCTTTCTTATAAAACATTTTATGATAGTGAATGTCTTCCATATATAAAAGTAAAGAGAATAGTATCATCTTATAGCCAATCTTCCTTTATCTCTTCTCACCACAAATTAAAGAAAAATTTAGACACCATATTATTTTATCTCTAAATACTTCAGTATGTATCTCTAAAAATATATACAATCACAATGCTATTGCTGCATCTAAGTAAGTAAGTGCAAGTCACTCAGTCTTGTTCGACTCTTTGTAACCCCAGAGACTATACATATACAGTCCATGAAGTTCTCCAGGCCAGAACACTAGAGTGGGTAGCCTTTACCTTCTCCAGGGGATCTTCCCAACCCAGGGATAGAACCCAGACCACCCACGTTGCCAGCAGATTCTTTACCAGTTGAGCCACAAGGGAAGCTCACATCTAACTAATTAATTAATCCTTATTTTGATATACAAAATTATCTTATAATTTTATTATAAAATTATGTTTCCTTTTTGTTTTGTTGACCTATAGCAAATAGACTGCCAGTTATTTTTCCAGCAAGAAAAGAGTTTGTTCAGAATCATTAAAGATTTGTAATTTGGGGTCTGAAGTCATGGAGAGTCCAAACAACTCCCTCCACAGATAGGAGAGGAGGAATCTTTTAAAGAGGGGAAAAGAAAATTCGGAGGGCTAGAGTTAACAAAGTATCTATTGGAGGAGTTAAGAGCTTGAAGTATATTGGCTTCCTATTGGCTGAGTCATGACAGTCTCTCATTGTCTGAGCTTTTGCCAAGAAAGAAGTCTATCTTCTCCTCCTTGGGCTCTGCTGTCATCAAAGAGTGTGAGAAATTGCCCTTCTGTTTTCTCAATTTTATGTAAATGAGGTTTTTGTTTATTAATATTTTACATTTTCCCCTTTTGATGAAGATCTTTCTCTGAAAGCACTGCTGATCAAGAGTCTGGATTTCTAGTTTTCGTTCCTTTCTGTTCCTCCGTATCAGAAAGGCCTCTCCTGTGTGTGGTGTCTCATGTTGGAGGGAAAGTGAATAGATTGGGAAATGAAACACAGGAGGTCAGTATTACCCAAAGCTATTTCCAGCAGATCATTATGAAGAGTCAGGACGTGATCTTTCAGCCTTAAGCAATCATGAGGGACTTGATTAGAGATGAAGGGGAGAAGAGTAGCAGTGTTAAGGCTATTACAATATAAAAATTATGTGAGGAGCAGTTAACTAAAGAACTTCATAGAAGGTGAGATGGTTGACTGAGAAATCCTGAGTGGGATGGGATTCAGGAGGACTTTTAGTTCATGAGGTACAAAAATGGATAAAGAGGATCCCATAAAGATGGTCTTAACCAAAAGGTTAGTGGCAGTAATGGCCCTAAGGTAAGGGGGATCCAGTTGCTGGCTATAGCAACCTATGGGTTAATGGTGGTCCCAATGGTTTGGGGGAATACCCCAAGGGCATTCTCTTCATTTTTATACGCAAAAAGGAAAATGAGAATCTGACCATTGGGAATCCAAGGGTAGGTGTGTTTATCAAACTCTTCTTCAAGGCCCTTAAAGTCTGGGTCATCCACTTCTTTCCATAAAATTGTGTTGGGCTTGTTGCTCTTCAGTAAAACATACAAAAATTTGGCCATAAGAGAGAAAGTTGGAATCCCATGCTGGCAATAGACAACTAACTTAAGAAAACCTCACAGGTGATGCTTAGTTTTGGGTTTTGAACACCACGAAGCCTATCAGAATATAGATGTAGCCCTTGTTTTAATATTAGATGCCCCAAATACGAAGGCTATGTTTGAGCAAACTCCAATTTTTCTTGCAGTGACTCTGTATTTCTAAAAGCTTTAGCAGGTGGATGCTGTCTTCCTACAAGAAGGCTTGAGAAGAGCAAAGAAACAAATGGTCCTCATATTGTGACAAAGGAGAACTCTCGGAAGCTTTATATCAGGAGTTCAGCCTTCAGGATTTGTGAGAAATAAGGACTCTCAGTAAAACCCTGAGGTATTTCTGTCCAGGTAATTTTGTTTTCTTCTCAAGTGAAGGCAGAAGGTATTGGCTAGCTTCATTGACAGGAATACTAATGAATGTACTGCAAAAATCATTTACAATAAAGAATTTGCTTCTGGTGAAAACGGATGCTGGTAGCACATGAGGGTTAGAAACAATAGGGTGTGTTGAGGGATAACAATGTTGTTTATTGCTCAGGGCCCCAGGACAAGACCTTGGGTTTTCCTCATCATTAAAATAGGAGTATTACAGGGTCTAGCACAAGGAATAATGAAGCCTTGAGTCTTGTAATCCTCTATTATGGACTTTATACCTTGAAAGGTTACATTACTTATAGGTCATTCATTACTTCTAGGAAGAGATTTTCAGGGATCTATTTGAATCTTGGTGGAAGATATGCTATGAATTTTGCCAATATCAATTGCAGATTTTGCCTGTAAGGAATGTGGTAACTGATTCAATAGAGACAAATGTTTCCTGTTTCCCAAATCAGCTCTAGTATCATCAAAGATGTAGCAAAGAAGATTTCAAAATGTCATTTAATTTGCCAGCTTGGCTGCTTCATTTATGGTCAAATTCTAGAATTATTTCCCCTTTTTGGGAGAAAGAATGTCTGGTATGATACTTTCCTAAGAAGTCCCACCTAGTAGGGCTTCCCAGGTGGTGGAGGGATAAAGCATCCACCTGCCTGCCAATGCAGGAGATGTAAGAGACATGGGTTCAGTCCCTGGGTCAGGAAGATCCCCTGGAGAAAGAGATGGCAATGCACCCCAGTACTTCTTGCCTGGAGAATCCCATGGACAGAGGAGCTTGGCAGGCTACAGTCCATGGAGTCCAAAAAGTCAGACACGACTCGGCAACTGAGCATGTGTCCTCGTGCGTGTGTGCACATGTGTGCGGGCACACGCACACACACAAG
>NW_011494894.1:3653270-3669776 GCF_000754665.1 Bison bison bison
AAGGACCACAGTGTACGTCTCCAAGGACCTAAACAAAAGGGAATAGGTTCAGAGTTAGACACCTTTTGAGGTTCATTATATCTTTTGAGGTTCATCAGAGATCTCCACTGTTTGAACTGTTTTAGTACTCTGAGTTGGGCCTGATTTATGGTAGTGAGTTGAGTACTGACAGTGTGACTTCCATGTCAGTTAGGACTGGAAGAGATTCATCCCCAGTCTGGAGTAATGTTTCTCTAGCCGATTAAGAGGGAGGATTGGGAAGACCTTCTACAGTTGAGAATTTAGAGGACATTGGAAAGGCTGGTTACAGGCCTAGAGGCACTTTGAAGCACTTAATTTTAAACAGCCTAAACTGTTCAAGCAGCTGCCACACCTTAAACAGCTTAAATAATCTACAAGCCTCACACCAGCCAGTTCTAAGAAACAGTTTCATCCTAAAGGATCCACACTGAAGTCTGTTTGCTGCTGCTAAGTCACTTCAGTCGTGTCCGACTCTGTGTGACCCCATAGATGGGAGCCCACCAGGCTCCCTTGTCCCTGGGATTCTCCAGGCAAGAACACTGGAGTGGGTTGCCATTTCCTTCTCCAATGCATGAAAGTGAAAAGTGAAAGTGAAGTCGCTCAGTCGTGTCTGACCCTCAGCGACGCCATGGACTGCAGCCTTCCAGGCTCCTCCGTCCAGGGCAACTCTAATGAAACAGCCTAAATTCCAAGGAGCTAGGCTAACAGTTTACAAGCGCAATTCCAACAGAACACTACTCTTTCCTAAAAGTATCAAGCTGAGAGATAGCACAGTTTCAGTTGGAGCAGACTTGCTTCAAAGAGTCAGGCCAAAGGACAAAAGGAATATTCTCATACAGAAGAAAGTCTTAACCAGAAGAGACAAAACCTTAAAATAGATCCCAAATAAAGCCTGGAGAACTTCAAAATGCAAAGAGGGAGGAAACTCAGATCCAGGAGAAAGACTTCCCCTCAAACCCCAGGGTTGGCTAGAAGAGCAATGAGCAGCAGTGGGCTCAGCGTGGGGATTACACCTGTTTGCTTATCAGCCCCTGAGTCACTGGGGGTCTTCTCTGCATTCCTGTATGGACCACCAAAATGTTGACTTAAACCCAGTAGACTGCTGACTGTTTCTCCAGAAAAAATGGATAAACTATTTGGGGTCAGCAAAGAATTACAATCTGGGGTCTGCTACCATGGTGAGACACAGACACGATCCATGCAATGAAGAAAGCAGAACTCTTCCAAAGAGAGGAAGAAGCTGGGAGGCCTATAGCAAACGACGTGTCCACTGGAGGAATTGAGAGATCAAGTATAGCAGGTTTTCACTGGTTAAGTTGTGACTGTCTCTGGATTCCACTCTCACAGAAAACGTAAAAGCGCCCCCTTTTGACTTCCTGAGTCTATTTTAATTGAGGTTTCTGTTTATTAATTTTTACATATTTTAATCCAAAAAACATTCATATACTGCAACTGATTGGGATATTTCTTAAATTTCTTTTTACCCTATTTGGACCTCTCTGATCTATTTTGCTTTTCCTTTCAACTCTTTGTTGAACAGACTGTATTTTGTCTTGCAGATTTTCCCACAGTTTAGACTTTGCTGATTTTACCTTCATGGGGTCATTTTACATGTGTGTATTTCTTCTACATTTCATATACACTGTTAAGAGATGGATCAGTGTCAAGTGTAATTTTATGTTAAGCAAAATTACTTCATAGGTGGTGTTGAACTCCACTGGGAGGTTCATAATATCTAAGTATCCCTCTTCTTGTAATGTTAGCAGCCTTTAACAAACATTGTTATGAATGTAAGTTCTTACATTATTCATAAGAAAGTGCTAAAATTCCCTACCACTGAAATTACTCTCAGAAAGAGCTACCCATAAGTTCAACACTCCCTATTTATCTTTCATGTAATATCTTCTCTTCTAAAATAATTTAAAACAAGTAACCTAAGAATAAATATATTCTAAAGGAGAAGCAGCTGCGCTTTGCTGGAGCAGCCATGAAAAGATACCCCATGTC
Source organism: Bison bison bison (assembly GCF_000754665.1). Lineage (NCBI taxonomy): Eukaryota > Metazoa > Chordata > Mammalia > Artiodactyla > Bovidae > Bison > Bison bison. Next base: position 3,655,299 of record NW_011494894.1, read on the forward strand.
AAAGGTAAGAGAAACCCAAGTAAGATGGTAGGTGTTGCGAGAGGGCATCAGAGGGCAGATGCACTGAAACCATAATCACAGAAAACTAGCCAATCTGATCACACGGACCACAGCCTTGTCTAACTCAATGAAACTAAGCCATGCTGTGTGGGGCCACCCAAGACGGGCGGGTCATGGTGGAGAGGTCTGACAGAATGTGGCCCACTGGAGAAGGGAATGGCAAACCACTTCAGTATTCTTGCCTTGAGAACCCCATGAACAGTATGAAAAGGCAAAATGATAGGATACTGAAAGGGGAACTCCCCAGGTCAGTAGGTGCCCAATATGCTACTGGAGATCAGTGGACAAATAACTCCAGAAAGAATGAAGGGATGGAGCCAAAGCAAAAACAATACCCAGCTGTGGATGTGACTGGTGATAGAAGCAAAGTCCGATGCTGTAAAGAGCAATATTGCATAGGAACCTGGAATGTTAGCTCCCTGAATCAAGGCAAATTGGAAGTGGTCAAACAGGAAATGGCGAGAGTGAACGTCGACATTCTAGGAATCAGTGAAATAAAATGGACTGGAATGAGTGAATTTAACTCAGATGACCATTATATCCACTACTGTGGGCAGGAATCCCTTAGGAGAAATGGAGTAGCCATCATGGTCAACAAAAGAATCCAAAATGCAGTACTTAGATGCAATCTCAAAAATGACAGAATGATCTCTGTTCGTTTCCAAGGCAAACCATTCAATATCACAGTAATCCAAGTCTATGCCCCAACCGGTAATGCTGAAGAAGCTGAAGTTGAACGGTTCTATGAAGACCTACAAAACCTTTTAGAACTAACACCCAAAAAAGATGTCCTTTTCATTACAGGGCACTGGAATGCAAAAGTAGGAAGTCAAGAAACACCTGGAGTAACAGGCAAATTTGACCTTGGAATATGGAATGAAGCAGAGCAAAGGCTAACAGAGTTTTGCCAAGAGAACGCACTGGTTATAGCAAACACCCTCTTCCAACAACACAAGAGAAGACTCTACACATGGACATCACCAGATGGTCAACACCGAAATCAGATTGATTATATTCTTTGCAGCCAAAGATGGAGAAGCTCTATACACTCAGCAAAAACAAGACCAGGAGCTGACTGTGGCTCAGATCATGAACTCCTTATTGCCAAATTCAGACTTAAATTGAAGAAAGTGGGGAAAACCACTACACCATTCAGGTATGACCTAAATCAAATCCCTTATGATTATACAGTGGAAGTGAGAAATAGATTTAAGGGCCTAGATCTGATAGATAGAGTGCCTGACGAACTATGGACAGAGGTTTGTGACATTGTACAGGAGACAGGGATCAAGACCATCCCCAAGAAAAAGAACTGCAAAAAAGCAAAACGGCTGTCTGGGGAGGTCTTACAAATAGCTGTGAAAAGAAGAAAAGCAAAACTAATACAATTATGTAAAGTTTAAAAATAAAATAAAATTAAAAAAATAATAATAATAAAAAAAAAAGAAAAGGAAAGATATAAGCATCTGAATGCAGAGTTCCAAAGAATAGCAAGGAGAGATAAGAAAGCCTTCCTCAGCAATCATTGCAAAGAAATAGAGGAAAACAACAGAATGGGAAAGACTAGAGATCTTTTCAAGAAAATTAGAGATACCAAGGGAACATTTCATGCAAAGATGGGCTCAATAAAGAACAATAATGGTATGGACCTAACAGAAGCAGAAGATATTAAGAAGAGGTGGCAAGAATACACAGAAGAACTGTACAAAAAAGATCTTCATGACCCAGATAATCACAATGGTGTGATCACTCATCTAGAGCCAGATATCCTGGAATGTGAAGTCAAGTGGGCCTTAGAAAGCATCACTACGAACAAAGCTAGTGGAGGTGATGGAATCCCAATTGAGCTGTTTCAAATCCTGAAAGATGATACTGTGAAATTGTTGCACTCAATATGCCAGCAAATTTGGAAAACTCAGCATTGGCCACAGGACTGGAAAAGGTCCGTTTTCATTTCAATCCCAAAGAAAGGCAATGCCGAAGAATGCTCAAACTACTGCACAGTTGCACTTATCTCACACGCTAGCAAAGTAATGCTGAAAATTCTTCAAGCCAGGCTTCAGCAATACGTGAACCGTGAACTTCCAGATGTTCAAGCTAGTTTTAGAAAAGGCAAGGAACCAGAGATCAAATTGCCAACATCTGCTGGATCATGGAAAAAGCAAGAGAGTTCCAGAAAAACATCTATTTCTGCTTTATTGACTATGCCAAAGCCTTTGACTGTGTGGATCACAATCAACTGTGGAAAATTCTGAAAGAGATGGGAATACCAGATCACCTGACCTGCCTCTTGAGAAACCTATATGCAGGTCAGGAAGCAACAGTTAGAACTGGACATGGAACAACAGACTGCTTCCAAATAGGAAAAGGAGTATGGAAAGGCTGTATATTGCCACCCTGCTTATTTAAGTTATATCCAGAGTACATCATGAGAAATGCTGGACTGGAAGAAGCACAAGCTGGAATCAAGATTACCAGGAGAAATATCAATAACCTCAGATATGCAGATGACACCACCATTATGGCAGAAAGTGAAGAGGAACAAAAAAGCCTCTTGATAAAAGTGAAAGAGGAGAGTGAAAAAGTTGGCTTAAAGCTCAACATTCAGAAAACGAAGATCATGGCATCTGGTCGATCACTTCACGGCTAATAGATGGGAAAACAGTGGAAACAGTGTCAGACTTTATTTTTTGGGGCTCCAAAATCACTGTAGATGGTGATTGCAGCCAGGAAATTAAAAGACGCTTACTCCTTGGAAGGAAAGTTATGACCAACCTAGATAGCATATTGAAAAGCAGAGACATTACTTTGCCAACAAATGTCTGTCTAGTCAAGGTTATGGTTTTTCCAGTGGTCGTGTATGGATGTGAGAGTTGGACTGTGAAGAAAGCTGAGTGCTGAAGAATTGATGCTTTTGAACTGTGGTATTGGAGAAGACTCTTGAGAGTCCCTTGGACTGCAAGAAGACCAAACCTGTCCATTCTAAAGGAGATCAGTCCTTGGTGTTCATTGGAAGGACTGATGCTAAAGCTGAAGCTCCAATACTTTGGCCACCTCATACGAAGAGTTGACTCATTGGAAAAGACTGTGATGCTGGGAGGGATTGGGGGCAGGGGGAGAAGGGGACAACAGAGGATGAGATGGCTGGATGGCATCACCGACTCAATGGACGTGAGTTTGAGTGAACTCCGGGAGTTGGTGATCGACAGGGAGGCCTGGCATGCTGCGATTCATGGGGTCTCAAAGAGTCGGACACGAGTGAGCAACTGAACTGAACTGATCTGAAACAATATAAGGGTAACAGGCATTTGGTTATTTAAATGAATATACAACAAGTACCAAGTTTATTTACCTTAAATATGTTCTGTGCCTTCTATTTCTTCAATATCATCAGTTTAAAAAAAATTGGTCCTTTAACCACTTTTTTCTAACTTAAAACCTACCATTTTCCCTGACATTAAAAAAGAATAAATGGTTTCTTTTCAGTTTTGACATTTATTACCTTTATTTCATTTTTCTGTGCCTTTTTAAATCTTATTTTTTAAAATTGAAGTATAGTTAATTTACAATATTGTGTTAACTTCTAGTGTACAGCAAAATGATTCAGATATGTATATACATATATCAGATATCTATTCTTTTTCACATTCTTTTCCATTGTAGGTTATTACAAAATGTTGGATAGAGTTTCCTGTGCTATTCAGTAGGACTTTGTTGTTTATCTACTTCACATATAATAGTTCATATCTGCTAATCCCAAACTCCTGATTTAACCCTCCTTGCCTCTTTCCCCTTTGGTAACTGTAAGTTTTGTTTTCTATATCTGCAAGTTGTTTTCTGTATCTGTAAGTCTGTCTTCTATATCTGTAATATCTGTTTTGTCAATAAGTTCTTTTGTATCGTAGTTTAGATTCCACATATAAGTGATATTATGTGATATTTTTTTGTCTGCCTGGCTTAGTATGATAGTCTCTAGGTCCATCCAGGTTGCTGCAAACATGGATGTACACACACATATATACATGTCTTGGTTATTGTAAACAGTGCTGCAATGAACATTGGGTTGCATGTATATCTTCAATTTAGACTTTTCTCTGGATATATGCCCAGAAGTGGGAATGTAGGATCATATGGTAATTCTACATGTAGTTTTCTGAGGAACCTCTATACTGTTTTCCATAGTGGCTGCACCAATTTACACTCCCATCAATAGTGTAGGATGACTCCTTTTTCTCCACACCCTCTCCAGCATTTATTATTTGTAGAATCTTTGAGCAACTTTTCATGTGCTTATTGGCTATCTGTATGTCTTCCTTGGAGAAATATCTATTTAAGTTTTCTGCCAATTTTTTCCCCAATTAAAGCATTTTTTAAAATTTATTTTTATTTATTTATTTTTTGATTGCATCATGTAGCATGTGGGATCCTAGTTCCCCAGTCAGGGATTGAACCCGTGCCCCCTGCAATGGAAGTATGGATTCTTAACCACTGGACTGCCAGGAAAGTCTTGTGCCAGTTTTTTTGATTGGGTTTTTTCTTACATTGGGCTGTAAAAGTTGTTTGTATATTTTTTAAATTAACCCCTTACTGGTCACATCATTTGCAAGTATTTTTTCCCAAGCTGTAGGCCGTCTTTTTGTTTTCTTTATGGTTTCCTTTGCTGTGCAAAAGCTTTTAAGTTGAATTAAGTCTCATTTTTGCTTTCATTACTATTGCCTTGGGAGACTGACCTAAGAAAACATTGTTACAATTAATGTCAGAGAATGTTTTGCCTATGGGGAATAAATGTTCTTATTTACATTTTTTTTTATTATAACCAAACTGTTTTGCTGGGTTTTCTAGGTCATTGATAGACTTAGTCCTTATATCAGAAATTACAAATTCTTTTTCCATATTTAATATTTTTCCAATATAGTCTTACTTTAATTTATACATAAATGTAATATCAAAGACTAGTAATTTATATTTTTAATATGACAATTATAGGAATGTAATTTACATTTTTCTCTACTTTTTTGACTATCAATATATTCATTACATATTTGACTCACATTATAGTACCACTTCCTTGTACTTTTCCACATTTTAAAAATGTACTTCTTATACCTGAATAAAAAACTGCATACTTTTAGATTCCTATGTTGCTCATAAATGGATGTATTTTAAAGAAAACCCATTATTCTCCTATTTTATTTCCTCCATGATTATATTGCTCTGACTAAAAATGCTGGTAAGAAAAGCATGGGCTAGCATGATAAGCCTGAAAAAATAAAGCTGTTGTTTCTTAATCATTTGTGACATGGCCCAAGTTTCTAAAATTAAAGAAACAATAAATCAAACAAATAAATCCCAGAACATATTTATATTTGGAAACAATTTATTTTTAAAATATTAATGTAGCATTGTTGTTTTTAAATTGATCTTTCTTTCTAATCAGACTACATTTTATAGTTAAAAGAGAGAGAAAAATTACCAGGCCAAGCAGTGACCTTTAGGAAGATCTATTCAATCCTTATAAACTTTTTCAATTATCAGTTTACTTTTCTTTTTATTTTGGGTTTTTCTTTGGGGTGGGTGGTTCATGAGGTGTAAGAGAAGGAAAAGTTCTCTCTGAAGAAATCAAGCAGATTAAAGATAATAAATTATTATGTCAGGAACAGAGCCCAAATAAGAAACACCATCAGTAAAATGACCAGATGGTCTGGATAATAACACCATATACACCCAAAGAAAACCACAGCTGTTTATAAATGCATCTGCTGACAAATGTTCATTGTGAATGGAAACCTACTCCAGTGAACCAATGAGACTATTTAATTGAAGTTTAATATGAAAGCAGAAGAGACTTAATAATAGAACAGAACTTTAAAGAACTATCAGCCTTCTGCTCAGCACGCACCCTAGTTCTTTGAATGTATTTTTATTGTATACTTGTTGGGGCTAATCATAACCAAATGTTGGAGTGTGGATTCCATATACTTGGTCTCAACATTATGTTTTCATCCCATGTGGTAAAAAGTTTTCCACTCAAAACCTTAATTACTCCTATGCATGTGCATGAGTGGACAGGATGTATATATCTATGGAAATGAACAGGGGTCTGAGTTACATCCTGATTCCCAAGGAAATAACTTATACCCACAGGAAGTCATCAACGTTTGCCTTCCTTCTAAAATAATAAAATACCCTCATCGGCCTCATAGAAGCAGAGCCACATATTGTTTCCTAGAATTTACAAAATTCTTCAAGACCTAGGGCGGTAATGATTTAAAAAACAAGGATGCTATTCCCATGAAGGCTAGCTCTTTCCTATTCATTGGCCAGACAACCCGACAGCTCTCCATCATAATCATGCAATTCTAGAGCTGAAGGAATATCTAAAGGTCCTTTGGTTCAGTCCCCATGTAATTAGCCAGGTGAAAACCAAAAGATATATAACTGATGTTGCTATAAATTCAATTGATGCAATGAACACAAAAGATATTTTTGCTCAATCAATTTTCCTATAAGAGAAATAAATATTAATTTCATGTAAGCAACACAATAATGTGACTTCCTATGTAACCAAACAAGATAAAGCAGTTATATAGTAGAAAAAAAATGTAATGAGTTATCACTTTTCATTTAGATTATATTCTGCTTTGAGATGAGGGTTTTGTTGTTGTTGTTGTTACTGTTGCTGTTATCACTGCTGTTCAACTATAAAATAGGTTTCTCTGGTTGTGTTTACTGATCTTCAACATCATATGCATTGCTAATCTCCTACCTTGAAAATTCTCCCACCGATTTGCTGTGTGACAACACTCTTCTCTCCATGAACGTCAACCAACTGGTTGGTGATAAATTTTGCAATGGAAATTTTCCATATTTAAACACTGAGAAGTCTCACACTGCCTGGAGAGCATGTATGTAAGACAGTAGCCATTTTTTAACCAAGGATTTTTCTTAGTCACAAATGGTTACACCTGGTTCCCTTAAGAGTATTCATTTGCCTAGATAAAACTAAATCACTAACAAATATCTATCGCATGTCCAATAGACTTTGTAAACTTAAGTTTTAAATGAACCTTTATTTTTAATACATTCAAACACAAATTCTAAATTGTCTTCATTGGTTATTCTTGGGTTTGTTGACTTAACTTCTCAGTGTTTTCTGGGCTAGATAAATTCACTTGATACAATTCTTAAGTCTCTTCCCTACAGCATTCAGAGTAGTGAAACCACATTTTCTTGCTTTACTATTAATTAGATAGGTAAATTAAATCACTGCTTATTTTTCTTTCTTGCTGCTGCTGCTGCTGCTAAGTCGCTTCAGTTGTGTCCGACTCTGTGCGACCCCATAGACGGCAGCCCACCAGGCTCCTCCGTCCCTGAGATTCTCCAGGCAAGAACACTGGAGTGGGTTGCCATTGCCTTCTCCAATGCATGAAAGTGAAAAGTGAAAGGGAAGTCGCTCAGTCGTGTCCGACTCCTAGAGACCCCATGAACTGCAGCCTACCAGGCTCCTCCGTCCATGGGATTTTCCAGGCAAGAGTATTGGAGTGGGGTGCCATTGCCTTCTCCGATTTTTCTTTCTTAGTTGACTATAAAACCTATATAATTAATTATGCTATTAGATTAGTTTCTCTTCACTTCTTCAAGTTGTCTTGGCTATAAGGTACAGCTTCAGAAATCTAAGCTTCAGTCACAAAAACCATTATCATAATGCTAATTCCTTCAGGTAACTAAATTGGTTTGTACACAAAAGGCACTCGAGTTATTTTCTGGTAACATATGTGCACTCCTACCTCTAGCACGTCAGAGACTCTGTGGCAGCTCTTGATAAGGAAGCAAGCCTTTGCCACAGTTACAGTTGGGCGCATCAAGTAATAACAAGGTGGATTGTTGTGAACAACAGCTTGCCACATCTCAAACAATTTTATTATTCTTAGAGTCTTACAAGTGCAATAACCACAGTCCTCACTTCTCCTTTGCCTTTTGAGTTTTTAATTACACCTGGAACTCATTTTCTCAGGGAAGTCACTTGGGTATATTTGCCCCTTGGATAACTACTGGAGACCAAAACATATTCTAAGTGGAAGGGTGAAAACTTCTTTTTTGAATTGTCTGACTACTTTGTCTACATGGTGCCAAACATCTGGATATCTGGGATGCCTCCAAATGATTGACCGAATTTTTCATTTTCAACCAACATGGTTTCTGGCATCATGGAAACAAAGCATCAGGCTTTGTTTACACAGTGGCCTCAAGCCAACTGCTAAAGAGTAAACTGGTGCCTACCCACATAAGCTGTCCTGTCTGATAAGAGGAAACATCTGCAATTAGTTGCTTCTTTGTTCTGTATCCTAAGAAGGGTAGAGGGGTTGGCAACTTTATCACAAGAGATGAGATCAGAGATAAAAATAGCAGCTAGATCTTGAAAGGCTTTCAAAACAATGTTAAAGGAATAGAGAACCACTGAAGTGCTAAAAGCAGGGAACTAATGAGTTCACTCTTGATTTTAGAAACAATCATACTGAGAATATACTGCTAACTTGATTAGAGGCAGGTTAATTGGAAGCAGTAAATAGTCTATTGCAGTAAGCGGATGAGAAGTTTCTGATGGCTTAGACTATAGTATTGTCAGTGGTGATGGAAATAGTGAAGGTTTTTAAACAGCAGTGGAAATGAAAAGAAATAAACTTTAGGAAATTTAATATTATCATGCTCTATAAGAGTGGTCCTCAACCTTTTTTGGCGCCAGGGACCAGTTTCGTGGAAGACAGTTTTTGCATGGACTGGGGAGGGTGGTGGTTTGGGGATGATTCAAGGACATAACATTTATTGTGCACTTTATTTCTGTTCTTATTACATCAGATTCACTTCAGATCATCAAACACTAGATTCCAAACTTTGGGGACCCCTGCTCTATAGGAAACAGTTGAAAGGAAAACAAATGGAAGCTGGGATAGTAGACTACATGAAAAGTAAGGGCCTGAACAAGTGTAATGGTGGTGGGGATGGAGGAGGAAATGGATGTGAGAGAGGAGAAAAAGTTACAATGTCTAGAATTTAGCAGGATCTCCAATGAAGTGTAAGGATAAAGATGCATTGCAAAACAAGTGAGGTTTCACTGAGATGGCAATACCCACAAAAGAAAAGGGACATCAGGAAAGTTAACTCTGATGAAGAAGAGGAGCTCACCTTGAGATGCTGGTGACATCTAATACAGTTCAGTGGAGATATTTGACAAGTGCTTTAGGAATTTAGGTGTGAAGTTGGGACCAGAGATGTAGACTTGAAATCAGAAAAGTGAATTAAATTGCCAAGGACAGAAGGCAGAGAAACACCTACTATTACGTCACAGAAGAGAGAAGATGAGACAATTCAGGAGATAGAAAAGAAATAAGCTTCAAGAAAGATGAGTGAAATAGGAGAGGCCAGTATCCTATGACCCCCACAGCACAACCCTGGCGCTCATTCCCTTCAATAGTCATGCCAGGAAGAGGACTCTTTAGATCTTTCCTATGCACCTGAGTTACCAATTCTGTAAAAAGAAAAGACACTCTTGGACTGTGATGAGAGATTTTTCTTTCTTTCAAACACCAGACTTGCTCTGGCTCTTGTAAATCAATTATGATGATGATTAAATGGACTATGACCGTGATTCCCCAGTGTCTGTAGCTGTGCTTTGTAGGTGTGTTTCATGGAGAGAGTTATCTGCTTTACTGATTACCCTCCAGTTCCTCCAGTTCATCTACTTTCTTCATTCCTCTTGTGTCTTCACATATGGCTGTTAGCATAACTGGTGCCATCTTGGGCCCTTACAGTTTCCTCTGTCCTTTCACCGACCCTACCCAGGACTGTACTGTGCAGTGAGTTGCTTGTCTACCACCAGGGACTTTGTAGTTACTAGACATTGTTTAATAATCAGTAGAACCATGTTGCTCTGTAATCTTCAATGATGAAAATCTTCCCTGATGTATTTCTGGCACCCACTAGACTAGTTAGCCAGTCATAAAATCTTCACTTAGGAATACACATACTGTTTCCAAGCAACTTTCCCCAACACTCTAGGTTAACTATAAGATGGTCCCAGTGGCCTCCATAAGTGTGGAGTGTAGCTGCAAATGCTTCCAGACCGTTATCTTCCCAATACCCATCCACTTTGTGAGTAGGTTACCAATAACAAACTGATCCATTGACTATATGGACCTGCTGGCCTCATTTTTCAGTCTCAAGATGCCTTCTCAGTTTGGTGGGCAATTTTCTTCCCCCTGCATCATGCAACCCTTTACATTGATTGCTTTATCCATACATTGATCCATTTGTTTCTCTCTAGATTTAGTCCAACAAAACTTCAGACCAGATAACTGCACAGATTTTGGAGCTAAGAGATTCTGTCTCTTAGGACCGTGGACATAATGATAGACTCACATTCAGTTCAGTTCAGTCACTCAGTCATGTCTGACTCATCACCAACTCCCGGAGTTCACTCAGACTCACGTCCATTGAGTCAGTGATGCCATCCAGCCATCTCATCCCTGTCGTCTCCTTTTCCTCCTGCCCCCAATCCCTCCCAGCATCAGAGTCTTTTCCAATGAGTCAACTCTTCACATGAGGTGCCCAAAGTACTGGAGTTTCAGCTTTAGCATCATTCCTTCCAAAGAAATCCCAGGGCTGATCTCCTTCAGAATGGACTGGTTGGATCTCCTTGCAGTCCAAGGGACTCTAAAGAGTCTTCTCCAACACCACAGTTCAAAAGCATCAGTTCTTTGGTGCTCAGCTTTCTTCACAGTCCAACTCTCACATCCATACATAACCACTGGAAAAACCATAGCCTTAGATATGCAGATGACACCACCCTTATGGCAGAAAGTGAAGAGGAACTAAAAAGCCTCTTGATGAAAGTGAAAGTGGAGAGTGAAAAAGTTGGCTTAAAGCTCAACATTCAGAAAACGAAGATCATGGCATCCGGTCCCATCACTTCATGGGAAATAGATGGGGAAACAGTGGAAACAGTGTCAGACTCTATTTTTGGGGGCTCCAAATCACTGCAGACGGTGACTGCAGCCATGAAATTAAAAGATGCTTACTCCTTGGAAAAAAAGTTATGACCAACCTAGATTGCATATTGAAAAGCAGAGACATTACTTTGCCAACAAAGGTCCGTCTAGTCTGTCTCTTAGGACCATGGACATAATGATAGACTCACATTACTTATAGGTAAATTACCAGTTACCCCTTATTTCTGCCTCTCTACCAGTTTCCAGTGGTCACTGGCTCCAGCACTTCATTTAGAATGTAGAGTTGACATTTCTAGTGTGAATATGTTTAGTCTGGATCCCAAGAGGCGAGAAAAGTTAACGAATGGAATGAGTAAATCAAATATCAGAAAGAGGTTGAGAAGAATAATAGGGAAAGGATTATTATATTTGGTAATGAATCATGGATATTTAAAGATACTAGAATGTTGATAGCAGAAGAAAGGTTATAGGAGATAAGGAAGAATGAGTTTCCCCTTTTATAGAATTTAAGCCCATGTAAACAAGTATTACCTTTCATGGATCACTGCCAGTAGTCATGTAGGGATGTGCGAGTTGGACCATAAAGAAGACTGAGCACCAAAGAATTGATGCTTTTGAATTATGGAGTTGGAGAAGACTCGTAAAAGTCCAGTGGACTTCAAGGAGATCCAACCAATCCATCCTAAAGGAAATCAACCCTGAATATTCATTGCAAGGACTGATAAACTGAAGCTGAAGCTCCAATATTTAGCCACCTGATGTGAAGAGCCAACTCCTTGGATAAGACCCTAATGTTGGGAAAGACTGAGGGCAGGAGGAGAATGGGGCAACAAAGGATGAGATGGTTAGCTAGCTTCTGACTCAATGAACATGAATTTGAGCAAACTCTGGAAGACAGTGGAAGACAGAGAAGCCTGGTGTGCTGCCGTCCATGGGGTCGCAAACAGTCAGACACAACCTAATGACCGGACAACAACAAAGCAAGTATTAATGCACACTACTCAATACTTCAGTATTAACTATTCAAACTCATTTAAGATCAGCATCTTAGTTAACATTTTTTCTGAAAGATTCTATAAAGGAAATTTTAACCCGAAGCTCTTTCTCTCTCGCTTGCTAAATCTATCCTTGTAGACAGCGCCTGCTTAGTGCTGACGGTACAGTTTGGACTTTCAGTAAGAAGAGCTCCCTGCTGTTTAATTTTTAACTTTTTCATTGCTCCTACATTCAACTACTTTTTTATAAAGTGATTCCTGTTGGTATCAAATCCTTACCAGCTGGTCCTGCCAGACATTTATTCGAGGCAGCAGCACAGATGAAAATCAAATACAACTATGAGGAAAATAAAATAAGTTTATGGCAGGCTGTATTCAATAAACAAGGAGCAAAGCTACCATTTTCCTGCCCTCATAAAGCAATAACAGTATTACTACAAACACAAAAAGGGCACGCTTTAGAACAAATTCTACTTTCTACATTGGCCATCCTACATTCCACTGGCATCCTGGAATGTGGAAACTTGGTTTGAGGGCAAAATTCAACTCAACTGGCAATAAGAAAGTCTCTGACTCAGAACTCCTGAAATGTTCATGGGAGATTTTTTGCAACTTCTGGTTGTCTTTGGGTATGTAAAAAGACAAGGTTGTTTTGGAAATACCCAAGGCTTGGAAACTATTTTTTTATGTAATAGTCTGGGGTGAGAAACATGAGTGTAGCTACTGCCCAAGCAGTCAGCCAGTCCTTAGAACTCATAAAAACCAGACCATTTAAGCGTGAGTGCCTTTTAGGGGATAGTACAAGTGGTTTTGCAAGGTTTGCTGGTCATTACAGCAGACGCTGTTGTCAACCTTTCTTCTTTGAGGGCAGAGTCCTGGTTTTGTTCTTAAAAGGGAACTGACCATGGCATGGGTTGTAGAATCTTCTATTATATTCAAAAGCAGAAATCATAAGTCAGAAGAGCTTTACTGTTGTGTATGAAGGAGCCATAAGAACCGAAAGAGCACTTCAAATAATAACAATTTCAGTATTATCTTTGCCATTACGTGTCAAATATTTGGCTAGGTATTTTACATATCTCGTTTGTTTCTCTTATGACTATTGTAACATCAGTTCAGTTCAGTCGCTCAGTTGTGTCTGACTCTTTGCGACCCCATGAATCGCAGCACGCCAGGCCTCCCTGTCCATCACCAACTCCCGGAGTTCACTCACACTCAGGTCCATTGAGTCAGTGATGCCATCCAGCCATCTCATCCTCTGTCATCCCCTTCTCCTCCTGCCCCCAATCCCTCCCAGCATCAGAGTCTTTTCCAATGAGTCAACTCTTCACACAAGGTGGCCAAAGTACTGGAGTTTCAGCTTTAGCATCATTCCTTCCAAAGAACACAGGTATCTAATAATTCCTCATTTTCGGATGAGAGTCACAAACACAGTAATTTCACTAGGCACACAGTGAGTATAATAACAGTAATAACGAATACCTATCTTGTGTGTGCGTGCTGCTAAGCTGCTTCAGTCATGTCTGACTCTCTGTGACCCCCGGGTGCTCTGTCCATGGGATTCCCCAGGCAAGAATCCTGGAGGGGTTGCCATGCCCTTCTCCAGGGGATCTTCCAGACCCAGGGATTGAACCCTTGTCTCAGGCATTTCCTGCATTGACAAGTGGGATCTTTACCACTAGCACTATCTAGGAAGCCCTATTTATTTCGTACTTACTGTATATCAGGATTTCCTAAGCACTTTTTGTGTATAGCATTAGCTCATTCATCATTACATTAACTCTGTGGAGAGACTACTTTTATTTTCATTGTTTGGCCAATAGGGAAAAGAGCACGGAAAATATGAGCAAATTTTCTAAAGTCACACTGAGTAAGCAACGGTGTGTAACTGCAAATCCCACACCCTTACCCCTCCCCCACACCAAGGCCGTGAGCCACAGTCTAGGTGTGTCCAAATTCTAGGCCTATGTTTTTCCCTCCAGGTTGGGTAAGGATGACAAAATACGTTTTGGTTACCTGCTGTGTTTCAGAGACCCAGAATGAAATTAAACTTCAAAAAATGATTTCAATTCCATGAATGAAACAGTCAAACACTCTGGTTTAAGCAAGGGGACAGCTTGCTCTCTGACTCCAGAGAGCTTTTGCTGTGTCCTCACACGCTAGTAAAGTAATGCTCAAAATTCTCCAAGCCAGGCTTCAGCAATACGTGAACCGTGAACTTCCAGATGTTCAAGCTGGCTTTAGAAAAGGCAGAGGAACCAGAGATCAAATTGCCAACATCCGCTGGATCATTGAAAAAGCAAGAGAGTTCCAGAAAAACATCTATTTCTGCTTTATTGACTATGCCAAAGCCTTTGACTGTGTGGATCACAATCAACTGTGGAAAATTCTGAAAGAGATGGACATACCAGATCACC
>NW_011494894.1:3669876-3682889 GCF_000754665.1 Bison bison bison
TGTCAGACTTTATTTTTTTGGGCTCCAAAATCACCGTAGATGGTGACTGCAGCCATGAAATTAAAAGACGCTTACTCCTTGGAAGGAAAGTTATGACCAACCTAGATAGCATATTCAAAAGCAGAGACATTACTTTGCCAACAAAGGTCCGTCTAGTCAAGGCTATGGTTTTTCCAGTGGTCATGTATGGATGTGAGAGTTGGACTGTGAAGAAAGCTGAGCGCCCAAAAATTGATGCTTTTGAACTGTAGTGTTGGAGAAGACTCTTGACAGCCCTTGGACTGCAAGGAGATCCAAACAGCCCATCCTAAAGGAGATCAGTCCTGGGAGTTCACTGGAAGGACTGATGCTAAAGCTGAAACTCCAGTACTTTGGCCACCTCATGCGAAGAGTTGACTCATTGGAAAAGACTCTGATACTGGGAGGGATTGAGGGCAGGAGGAGAAGGGGACGACAGATGATGAGATGGCTGGATTGCATCACTGACTCGATGTACATGAGTTTGAGTGAACTCTGGGAGCTGGTGATGGACAGGGAGGCCTGGCATGCTGTGATTCATGGGGTCACAAAGAGTCGGACATGACTGAGCAAATGAACTGAACTTAACTGAGAGAACAATAAGGAATAATGGGCTCAAAGAACAAGAGAGTGTCAAGGTGCATATACATGGAGACAGGGTCCCAGCCCTCCAGAGCAAATCATCAGAGGGGTGCAGATTTAGTCCATGTCATCTGATGTAGTCTATTGCAGCTGATGGAAGAAGTATTTTGGAAATTACTGGAAGTATGTATAAAAGGAGCAAAAATATATTAAAAATTAGATGCAGAGGATTTAGAGCAATGAATGAGATTTATAATAGCATTCACCTTGATCTGCTAAAGCTGCGGAATTGAATACAATGTGTAATTAAGGTTTTCATTTATTTATTTTCATTCAATAAACTTTCACCATGAGGCTGACTCTGCTGGGCTCTGCTAGGCTCTGTGGATGTAACCCCCAATATCTTACTGTTACACAGGAACAATCCTTTGACGTAAAAGAATCTTACCACTGCTATCTCTTCTACTACCGTCTGTACTCCTGTTCACTCTGCTGCAACCTCACTTGTCTCCTGGCCCCTGGCGGAACGGAGCTGGATGAGCTTCTGCTTTAGGGTGATGGCTCTGCATCCTCCCCTCTTCTTTATCCAGATCACACTTCTCCCAGGTATCTGTTTGACTGGCTCGCTCCTCCCTGGATTCAGGTGTGTACTCAGAAGTCCTTCTATCTGTCATTATTCTCTCATTCTACTGACTGACATCACATATTTATTACATATTTACCTGTTCATGTATTTTTTTTATTGTCTCTACCCACCCCTGCTTGTTTTTGTTAAGGGCTTTCTTCCTCTCATGGCTATATTTTTAGCACTTACTATAGTGATTAACATATAGTTAGTCCACAAAAAATATTTGTGAAAAAAAAAAAAAAGATGACACTTATGGGTACAGCAAGATGTCTAGAACATGACAGAAGCTCTCCTCCAAAGACTCCAGTTCGGCGTTATAATACAGTATAATCCAAAGGTTTAATAATGTGAAGGTTTGTGTGAACAATTGTCTATTATATAGTACAGCTAAGTATAAGCCCCAAATATTTGCCTATCCCATCTTACCTCTGAACATAGATTAATGATAATAAAATTTTAAAACTTAATTGCTGCTGTAGTTTTTTAAAATCTGCAGATATTCTCTTAATTGTTGATGTGGAAATTGCTGGTTAGTCCTTATTTGCTACTGTTGGTAAACTAGATCTGCCCACGTAACATGGAAACTTGTAACAATGATTTGTATGGGATAGTAGCATCAGCAAAAATCTAGAGCAAGCAAGGAGTGTTGTTCTTGATTCCATGTCATATGTAGAATCAACTTAAATGAATTTTTCAAAAGCTCTGGTATTTGGAAATGTGTGTTGCGTGAGCAGCTTCTACCCAAGCAAATCCAGTACATTCCATTTTTGTGCTGAGCATGGGGCTGGCCTGAAAATTGGTGCCAAAACCAGATGCTTGACTCTGGAAAAAGGGCATTCCACACATTCATCAAGAACACTTCCTGGCAAATCCAGGCCAACGGTGCAGGACACATATGTGTCTCCATGGTGGATAGTGCAGAAACCACATTGGTTACTTACAGGAAGCATTGTAAACATTGGGTGTATTTATAGAAATGCCTATGAAACACACAGTTATTTTTAACAAGAAAGAGTTGAAGCTGTTTAGTGCAGATGCATGAATTGCTTTACAAATGAAATGACTGACTGTAACACAATCCACACTTCCACATATTATCTGATAGCTTCACCATCAAGCACTTCTTGTATGTGGCAAAGGACGGGAAATTGCACAGTAGAAAAAGATCTACTACTACGCTTGATCTCTGAAAAAGTACATGCTCTCAAAATAAAATGAGAGAAGCATGCTTGTGGAGAAACCAAATGTTTTTGAGAAACTGGCTGCAGTCTTCTATGACCATCAGCACACGGGATAGAACCTACTAGATAAAGCGTCCATGCTTGCTTTTGGTCTTTCTGCACTGTAGTGATGGATATAACTGAATTCTTTAGTAGCACCCCAGTGTGTCCTCTGTACTAATGAAAGCTCTCAACTGATAAATTAAAAAGGAACAAGACTACTCGATTCTTCATCACAACTGCTTACAAACTGCATAAAAACTGAAATATAGGTGATATTTTAAAAAGGCAACTTCCAATTCAAGATATTGTATTATTAACTCTTCAACAAACATTCCTCTACCTTGCCCCCACTGATATGCTTAAAATAAACACAAAGAGGTAAGAATTTAATGTGGAGAACTGTCACTACAGCCATACTTCAGAGATAGTGTGGGTTTGATTCCAGACCACTGCAGTAAAGCAAATACCACAATAAAGCAAGTCACACAAACTTTTTGGTTTTCCAGTGCACATAAAAGTTGTATTTATGTGTTACTATAGTCTATGAAGTATTCAGTAGCATTATGTAAAAAAAAACCGAATATACATTGCTTATTAAAAAAATACTTTATTGTTAAAAAGTGCTAACCATCATCTGAAAACAATGGGTTCCACAAACCTTCAACTTACAGAACACACAATACCTGCAAAGTGCAACAAAGTGAAATGCAACAAATCAAGATAAACAGAAAAATTCTGGCTTCTTGGGGAATGCAGGTTTTGAATTGAGGACCAAAGGCTGGGTAAGATGTAAAGATAGGAAAGGAAATTCCATGGTGGAGGGAGCTTATAGGAACAAGCAATAAATTTTTGTGACAGTGTGGCAAGATCTTAACATGAAGGAGCTGGTAGAGAGCAGGACTGTGTAAGAATTCCAACTGAGGGAAAAATAGATGATCTCACCTGTTTGTTCACACTGTATGTCTATAAACTAGTACAGCACCTAGGACGCACTAGACATTCAATGGGTGAAAAAAAATCCAAGCTAACCTGGGTTGGACTGACTATAGTATTGCTACTGAAGAGGGATCACAAAGGACTGAAACGCTAAACCAAGAACAAGGAGAGAGAGTGAGCCTCCAAGCTCTGTTGACATGGTATTCTCATTTACCAAGCTCTTATACATAAACAGGCTGGAAGATCTCACACCTGTCCTTACAACCAGTAAAAACAAAAAAAAAATGAACAAAACAATAATCAATGTCTTTCTTTGGACTTACCTGAAACAAGAACTTCCAGATACACAAGCTGGGTTTTGAAGAGGCAGAGAAACCAGAAATCAAATTGCCAACCTTCACTGGATCATGGAGAAAGCAAAGCAGGCCCAGTAAAACATCTACTTCTGCTTCGTTGACTACGCTAAAGTCTTTGAATGTTTATCACGATAAACTGTGGAAAATTCTCAAAGAGATGGGAGTACCAGCCTGCTTTACTTGCCTCCTGAGAAACCTGTATGTGGGTCAAGAAGCAACAGTTAGAACTGGACATGGAACACAGACTGGTTCCAAATAGGAAAAGGGTACGTCAAGGCTGTATGTTGTCACCCTGTTTATTTAACTTCTATGCAGAGTACATCATGAGAAATGCTGGGCTGGAAGAAGCACAAGCTGGAATCAAGATTGCCGGGAGAAATATCATAGCTTCAGATATGCAGAAGACACCACCTTTACGGCAGAAAGTGAAGGAGAACTAAAGAGCCACTTGATGAAAGTGAAAGAGGAGAGTGAAAAAGTTGGCTTACAACTCCACATTCAGAAAACTAAGATCATGGCATCTGGTCCCATCACTTCATGGCAAATAGATGGGGAAACAATGGAAACAGTAAAAGACTTTATTTTGGGGGGCTTCAAAATCACTGCAGTTGGTGATTACAGCCATGAAATTAAATGATGCTTGCTCCTCAGAAGAAAAGTTATGACCAACCTAGACAGCCTATTAAAAAGCAGAGACATTACTTTGCCAGCAAAAGTCCGTCTTGTCAAAGCTATGGTTTTTCCAGTAGTCACGTATGGATGTGAGAGTTGGACTATAAAGAAAGCTGAGTGCTGGAGAATTGATGCTTTTGAACTGTGGTGTTGGAGAAGACTCTTGAGAGTCCCTTGGACAGCAAGGAGATCAAATCAGTCAATCCTAAAGGAAATCAATCCTGAATATTCATTGGAAGGTTGTTGCTGAAGCTGATGCTCCAATACTCTGGCCACCTGACGTGAAAAGCCAACTCATTGGAAACGATCCTGATGCTAAGAAGGATTGAAGGCAAAAGGAGAAGGGCGCAGCATAGAATGAGATGGTTAGAGAGCATCTCCCACTCAATACACATGAAATTGAGCAAACTCTGGGAGATAGCTGAGGACAGAAGACCCTAGTGTACTACAGTCCATGGGGTTTTAAAGAGTTAGACATGCCTTAGTGACTGACAAACAACAGCTAAAACATCAAGGCATCACTTAAAGAGAAGTTTTTAGAGAAACTGAAAAAGAACAGGGAAATAAAACACAAGAACACCAGAGTAATTTGAAGTCTCAGAACATCTACAGCTGCAACAAAAATTAAACAACTCAATTCCTAACCAGATTATCATAAAACCTCACCTTAAAGGATTGTTTACCTCAGTTACTATTACCTGATCAACCATATCCAGCTTTCAGTAAAAAATCCTAAAGCATACTAACAAACAAGTAAAAATTCAGTGTGAAGAGACAAAGGAAGCTTCAGATCCAGATGTACATATGACAAAAAAAAATGGAATTACTGGACAGGAAAAGTAAGGTAACTATAATCAATATGTTAAGGGCACTAAAGAAAAAGTAGACAACATGTAAGATCAGATCATATAAGATCAGATCAACATGGAAGATCATGGGTAATGTAAGCACATAAATGGAAATTCTAAGAAAGAATAAAAAAGAAATGCTGGAAAAATGGTTTTTCAGTTAAAAACATTGTAACTGAAATGAAGAATGCCTTTAATGGGCTCATTTGTACTCTAGTCACAGCCAAAAGAAGAATCAGTGAGTTTAAAGACATGTTTATAAAAATTTCTTAAACTGAAATGCAAAGGGATAAAAAGACTGGGAAGAAAAAAAAACACCAAAGTGAGAGGACTAAATAAATAAGATAGACAATATATAGATACATATTTGCACATATTAATTTATAATTTTTATATTTTTACATGTAGTTAATATTTATATAGCACTCTATAATAAGCATATTGCTAAGAATTTCACATATATTGACTCAGTCCTCAAAACACTTTTATGAGATAGAATTATTTTCCCCATTTTAGTGATGAGGCTACAGAGATTGCAAAGGCTTTATTAAGATACATGGCTACTAAATGGCAGTCTGAGAAGTGCCAAGATAAAGAAAATAGATGGAAGAAGACTAACATGTCACAAATCCGAATCTAAGAGAAGTCAGGAAAGGACAAGGGAATTCAAAGAAAACATTTTAAATTCAAATCAAGAGGGTGATAAAACCTGCAGCAGATTATATAAGTCAAGACTGTGAAATCCCTCCATTGTGGACTCAGGGATTGAACCTGGGTCTCCTGCATTGCAGGCAGTCTTTACAATCTGAGCCAACAGGGAGGCCCACTGAATGGGTTAGAGAGTTTATAATGGAGAGTAGTAACCAAACTGAAAATGCTAAGTGGGCGAGAAGTAGAAGGTCATGTCTAACAGGATGAGCAACAGGCAGTAGGAACTTTAGAGGCATGTGAATCAAGTAAGTTCTGAAAGAAAGGACATAGAAGGGACAGAGAGATGGGTGAACATTATTAGGCTGTCATTGAACGATAGACATAATTGTGAACTAAATTGGTGCTAAGGATTAAAGATGTCTGAAGTTCCTTTGCAGCATGGAGATGAATGATCCTCACAAAATCCTGAACACCAGGAAGGGAAGCACATAATAGAGAAAACATGAGGAGTCAGCACAGCCGCTTGGACTGTCTAGGAGTCCTCAAGTGCAAATCCAAGAACTATCTCTCTACTCAGCCTGCCCTCCTTATCAACTGTCACTATATATTAAAAACCTATTATATTCCTGGTGAAATTCTAGGCACTTTGTGGATTCTCACAGCCTGAAAAAGAAGGCCTAATCTTTACTTTCAATGAGAACACATATTAATGAAAACTTTTTCTTTTGATTTGGAGCCAGTTGCTAAAGATGTATGCTTGAACACATGGGTGTCTTTGGTTTTTTTTTTTTTTTTTAAACAAGCAAAGCTCAAAACCAGAGGCTGAGCAATACTTTTGTAAGTACAAAATCTATGATCATTATCTAGCTTTCCAGAAACATCTGGGATTTGAATTTCTGTTTTCATTACTCTGGAAAGCAATCAGCTTCCTCTTGACATTCACTTCCAGTTGACCTTATTGTAACAATGCTTACAAAGAGCTCCAGATTTGTCTATGGAACTAACATTTAAGACACTGCCTAAATCATCTCATGATCCATATTGTCCAGAATCATTTTTCCTTGGGAGTGAGATGGGAATGATTGTTAACTATAATTATGCTTTACTTACTAAACGTTCTGTTTCACTCACCTTCTGTGTTCCTGTTTAACCTTACAAGACAAAGATGCCCACTTTCACCACTTTTATTTAATGCAGTACTGGAAGTGCTAGCCATAGCGATCAGAATAGAAACATAAAGGAATCCAAATTGTAAGGGAAGAAGTAAAACTGTCACCATTTGCAGATAGCATAGTATTATGTATAGAAAACTCTAAAGACTTCATCAAAAAACTATTAGAACTAATAAATGAATTCCATAATGTTTCAGAATACAATATCTATACATAGAAATCTGTAGTGTTTCTAGACACTAATAATGAACCATCAGAAAAAGAAACTAAAAAACAATCCCATTTATAATTCCATTAAAAATAATAAAATAGCTATGAATAAATTTAACCAAGGAGGTGAAAGATTTGTACTCTGAAACTATAAGAAGTTGATGAAAGAAATTGAAAGCGACACAAATAAATGGAAGGATATACCATACTCATGGATTGAACAAATTAATATTGTTAAAATGTCCATTCTACACAAAGAAATCTATAGATTTAATGCAATCCCTATCAAATTACCAATGGGCATTTTTCACAGAAAAATTTGTATGGCACCACAAACACTCCCACTAACCAAAGCAATATTACATGTTCTCTGATTTCAAAGTTATACTACAAAGCTAAAGTGGTCAAAATGTATTATACTGGGACAAAAACATGCACATGGATCAATGGAACAAAAGAGAGAGGACTAAAGTAAACTCACACTTAGATACAACAAAGGGGCTAAAAATATACAGTGAGGAAAAAGCCTTTTCAATAGATGGTGTTGGCAAAGCTGGACACAGCTACATGCAAAAGAATGAAACTGGGCCACTTTCTACACCACATTAAAAAAATAAAAAAAATAAAATGGATTTGTGCTTTATTGACTATGCCAAAGCCTTTGACTGTGTGGATCACAATCAACTGTGGAAAATTCTGAAAGAGATGGGAATACCAGACCACCTGACCTGCCTCTTGAGAATCCTATATGCAGGTCAGGAAGCAACAGTTAGAACTGGACATGGAACAACAGAGTGGTTCCAATAGGAAAAGGAGTACGTCAAGGCTGTATGTTGTCACCCTGCTTATTTAACTTCTATGCAGAGTACATCATGAGAAACGCTAGGCTGGAAGAAGCACAAGCTGGAATCAAGATTGCCGGGAGAAATATCAATAACTTCAGATATGCAGATGACACCACCCTTATGGCAGAAAGTGAAGAGGAACTAAAAAGCCTCTTGATGAAAGTGAAAGAGCAGAGTGAAAAAGTTGGCTTAAAGCTCAACATTCAGAAAACAAAGATCATGGCATCCGGTCTCATCACTTCATGGGAAATAGATGGGGAAACAGAGGAAACAGTGTCAGACTTTATTTTTTTGGGCTCCAAACTCACTGCAGATGGTGACTGCAGCCATGAAATTAAAAGATGCTTACTCCTTGGAAGGAAAGTGATGACCAACCTAGATAGCATATTGAAAAGCAGAGACATTACTTTGCCAACAAAGGTCTGTCTAGTCAAGGCTATGGTTTTTCCAGTGGTCATGTATGGATGTGAGAGTTGGACTGTGAAGAAAGCTGAGCGCCCAAGAATTGATGCTTTTGAAGTGTGGTGTTGGAGAAGACTCTTGAGAGTCCCTTGGACTGCAAGGAGATCCAACCAGTCCATTCTGAAGGAGATCAGCCCTGGGATTTCTTTGGAAGGAATGATGCTAAAGCTGAAACTCCAGTACTTTGGCCACCTCATGCGAAGAGTTGACTCATTGGAAAAGACTGTGATGCTGGGAGGGATTGGGGGCAGGAGGAGAAGGGGATGACAGAGGATGAGATGGCTGGATGGCATCACCAACTCGATGGACATGAGTTTGAGTGAACTTTGGGAGTTGGCGATGGACAGGAAGGCCTGGCGTGCTGCGATTCATGGGGTCGCAGAGTTGGACATGACTGAGCGACTGAACTGAACTGAACTGAAAGACTTAAATATAAAATCTGAAATCATAAAACTCCTAGAAGAAAATATAGAAAAGAAAATACTATCAAGAGCAGTAATGCTCTTTGACATCAATCTTAACAATACATTTTCCATATTGCTCTCCTCAGGCAAGGATGACAAAAGCAAAAGTAAACAAATGGTGTTACATCAAACTAAAAAGCTTTTGCATAGTGAAGGAAATCATTAGCAAAATAAACAGGCAATTTACTGATTGGGGGAAGATATTTACAAGTGATAGATCTGATAAGGGTTTGATATTCAAAATATATAAAGAACCAGAACAACTCAATATCAGAAAATAAACAAAACTCAAACAAAAAATGGGTAGAGGACTTGAATAGACATTTTTCCAAGAAGACATATGGATGGCCAACAGACACATGAAAAAATGTTCAACATCACTAATCAGCAGAGAAATGCAATTCAGTAGTACAATGAGATGTTACCTCACACTTGTCAGAATGACTATTCTCAAAAAGAAAACAAATAACAAGTGTTGAGAAAGATGCAGCAAAAAGGGAACCCTGGTGGACTGCTGGTGGGAATGTAAATTGGTGCAACCATTATGGAAAACAGTATGAAAGTTTCTCAAAAATTTAAAATTAAAACTACCATATGACACAGCAATTCCACACCTGGGTATTTATCTGAAGAAAATGAAAACACTAATTTGAAAAGATAGAAGCACATAGATGTTCATCAGTTCAGTTCAGCTCAGTCACTCAGTCAAGTCTGACTCTTTGTGACCCCACGGACTGCAGCACTCCAGGCTTCCCTGTCCATCACCTACTCCTGGCGCTTACTCAAACTCATATCCATTGAGTCGGTGATGCCATCTAACCATCTCATCTTTTGCTGTGCCCTTCTCCTCCTGGCCTTCAATCTTTCCCAGCATCAGGGTCTTTTCCAACAATTTAGTTCCTCGCATCAGGTGACCAAAATATTGCAGTTTCAGATTCAGCATCAGTCCTTCCAGTGAATATTCAGGACTGATTTCCTTTAGGATTTACTGGTTTGATCTCCTTGCAGTCCAAGGGACTCTCAAGAGTCTTCTCCAACACTATAGTTCAAAAGTATCACTTCTTTGGTGCTCAGCTTTCTTTATGGTCCAACTCTCACATCTATACATGACTACTGGAAAAACCATAGCTTTGACTAGATGGACTCTTGTCAGCAAAGCAAGTCTCTGCTTTTCACTATGCTGTCTAGGTTTGTCATAGCTTTCCTTCCGAGGAGCAAGCATCTTTTAATTTCAAGGCTGCAGTCACCATCTGCAGTGATTTTGGAGCCCCCAAAAATAAAGCCTCTCACTGTTTCCCCATCTATTTGCCATGACGTGATGGTACCAGATGCCATGATCTTTTTTTTTTGAATGTTGAGTTTTAAGCCAACTTTTTCACTGTCCTCTTTCACTTTCATCAAGAGGCTCTTTAGTTCCTCTTTGTTTTCTGCCAAAAGGGTGGTATCATCTGCATATCTGAGGTTATTGATATTCTCCCAGCAATCTTGATTCCAGCTTGAGCTTCATTCACCCTGGCATTTAGCATGATGTACACTGCATATAAGTTAAATAAGCAGGGTGAAAATATACAGCCTTGATGTACTCCTTTCCCAATTTGGAACCAATCTGTTGTTCTATGTCTGGTTCTAACAGTTGCTTCTTGATTTGTATACAGATATTGCAGGAGGCAGGTCAAGTGGTCTGGTATTCCCCTCTCTTGAAGAAGTCTCCACAGTTTCTTGTGATCCACACAGTCAAAGGCTTTGGCATAGTCAACAAAGCAGAAGTAGATATTTTCCTGGAATTTTCTTGCTTTTTCTATGATCCAACAGATGTTGTCAATTTGATCTCTGGTTCCTTTGCATTTTCTAAATTCAGCTTCAGCATCTGGAAGTTCTCACTTCATGTACTGTTGAAGCCCTGCTTGAATAATTTTGAGCATTACTTTGCTAGCGTGTGAGATGAGTGCAATTGTGTGGTAGTTTGAACATTCTTTGGCATTGCCATTCTTTGGGACTGGAATGAAAACTGACCTGTTGCAGTCCTGTGGCCACTGCTGAGTTTTCCAAATTTTCTGGCATATTGAGTACAGCCCTTTCACAGAATCATCTTTTAGGATTTGAAATAGCTCAACTGGAATTCCATCACCTCCACTAGCTTTGTTCATAGTGATGCTTCCTAAGGTCCACTTGACTTTGCATTCCAGGATGTCTGGCTCTAGGTGAGTGATCACACCATCGTGATTATCTTGGTTGTAAAGATCTTTTTTGTACAGTTCTTCTGTGTATTCTTGCCACCTCATCTTAATATCTTCTGCTTGTGTTAGGTCCATACTGTTTCTGACCTTTATTGTGCCCATCTTTGTATGAAATGTTCCCTTGGTATATATACTTTTCTTGAAGAGATCTGTAGTCTTTCCCATTTTATTGTTTTCATCTATTTCTTTGCACTGATCACTGAGGAAGGCTTTCTTATCTCTTCTTGCTATTCTTTGGAACTCTGCATTCTGATGGATAGATCTTTCCTTTTCTGCTTGCCTTTAGCTTTTATAGCAGCATTATTTACAATAGCCAGGATACAGAAGCAATCTAGTGTTCCATCAACAGATGACTAAAGAAAATGTGGTGCATATCTATATATTCATATTATATAATGAAATTGTTGTTGTTTAGTCACTCAGTCATATCCAAATCTTTCTGACCCCATGGACCACAGCACACCAGGTTCCTCTGTTCATGGGATTCTCCAGGCAAGAATTCTGGAATGGGTTGCCATTTCCTTCTCCATATAATGAAATATTAGCCATAAACATAAAATTTTCCATTTCCAACCATGTTAAGTAGACATAGAGGATATTATCTTTATTGAAATAAGTCATACAGAGAAAGAAAAATACTCCATGTTACCAGTTGTATGTGGGATCTAAAAGATAAAACAAACATGTATAAAACAAAGCAGAAACAGACTCACAGATGTAGAAAATAATGTAGTGGTTACCAGTAGAGAGAGGGAAAGGGAGGAAGGGCATATAAGGGTAAGGGGTAAAGAGACGCAAATTGCTATGTATAAAATAAATAAAGAACAGGGATATATTATACAGCACAGGGACATATAGCCATTATTTTTTAAAAACTATAAATGGCATATAATCTATGAAAACATTGAACCACTATGCTGTTCACCTAAAATGAATATACTATTGAAAATAAACTATATTTCAATTTTAAAAATTGAAAGAACTCACTGTAATATAAAAAAATATTTTAAGCAGCTAGAAGTGATGTATAATGTGCAGGGGAATGATGATAAAGATGTGACGGTAGACCTCTCATTAGAAACAAAGCAAACTTGAAGAACACATAAGAAAAAAAAAAAACTGTCAATCTATAATTGCTTATCCAGCAAAAATGTCTTTCAAAAACAAAGGTAAATAAACACCGTTTAAGATACACAAAAGCTGGAAGAATTTACTATTAGCATGCCTTCCTTTGCCTTGGGTAGTTTCCTTATCCATATATGTTAATCTCTACTAAACTGATTTTAGTTTAATTCAAGGAGACTTGAATTCCAGAGTTCTTTATGTAGGTCTCTCCTCTCTGGTACTCTGCTCCTGTGCACTCTAGCTAACCTGTTCTTCTATGCTCCTAGCTTCCTCTTCTAATCTCTGAGAGGACACTAGGCTCTTCTCAGGGTCTTTTTCCACACCTCTGGGCAGGAAACATTCTCTAGGCAATACACTGGACAATCATAAGTCTCATTTTATTTGTTTCTCATCTCAACAATCCAAGTTGCTTTCTCATATATAATATCTGCTGCTGCTGCTGCTAAGTCGCTTCAGTCGTGTCCGACTCTGTGCAACCCCATAGACGGCAGCCCACCAGGCTCCGCCGTCCCTGGGATTCTCCAGGCAAGAACACTGGAGTGGGTTGCCATTTCCTTCTCCACCACAATTTCATAATCTTGTCC
>NW_011494894.1:3682989-3687065 GCF_000754665.1 Bison bison bison
ATATATATATATATATATATATAAATCATTGGCTCTCAAATTGATGTCCATTCTTATCTGGGTGTATCCTGACACCTTTCATTGACTCAAACCTATAACACATATCTTGGGCTGAGTTATAGGCATATTTTAGAAAGAAACAATCTTTATATCAATATGATTACAAGACATTACCAAGCTATGTCAGCAAGTACCTGATGAGGATATGTGAACGTAGATTCCAATTTTAACGGTGTTAACCAATGAAGACAGAACATAAGACTTGATTGTAGGTAAATTCCTTGTCCTGTTTCTTCTTATGTGAGATTAGGAATTACATTTTGTGTCCCAGGGAGTAGGTTAATAGTTTATTGGGTTAAATAATCATATTATGAATCAATCAGGGCCATGCAGTGCCTGCATGCTTAGTTGTATCCGATGTTTGCTACTCTTCGGACTATAGCCTGCCAGACTCCTCTGTCCACGGAGTTTTTCCAGGCAAGAATACTGGAGCGGGTTGCCATTTCCTTTTCCAGGGGATCTTCCTGACCCAGGGATCAAACCCACATCTCCTGTGTCTCCTGCATTGCAGGTGAATTCTTTACCCACTGAGTGATCGGGGAAGCTCAATCAGGCTTCCCCAATGTCAATCAGGGTCTACAGGTATAAAAAACAGAGAGAAATGGAGAGAGGGCTTTAGATTTAATCCTGTAAGCAAATGGGGATGAGCAATACTGTTTCCATCCTCTTTTTGTCCATTCTCTGTATCCTGCTTTACTAAAACAAAACGAAAAACAGCAAAAATTAAAGGAAAAAAAGCAACCAAACCAAAAAAAAAAAAAAAAAAAGAAACACCTGAGAAATTGTTTGGAAATACAAAATCCACCTAAAGAAAAGTGAATCTCAGTGGCTAAGTGTGGGTGGCATTGCTCTTTAAAGTGTATTATTTTCTTCATATATGAGACTTAATACAACATCTAAATAAATGGTATGAACCCAGTGAATCTTAGCAATTTTTATGCCCTGCAAGAAGGGTAGACATGATTTGTGTCCTTTTGGTATCTCTGAAACTGAAGCTTTTCAACATAGAAGTTTGGATCTGAAGAATTATTCTATAGAAAGATTGACCATAAGATAGTTGCACCATTTCCTCTATCATTACTCACCATTGAGACAGTAGTCAGATAGAATACTTAATGAATTCCCTAACATATTTTATTTTTATTCAGTCAATGTATGCTGATGTGGATGAAGACTCACAGGGTCACATGCACTGAGTTTTGTGTTTTGTTCAGCAGATGCTATTGCAGTGCCTTCTGCTATTTTGGTCTTCTCTCAGGCTCTGTTTTTGGGTTAATGCAAACTACCTGCCACTTCTGGATTACCTTCTATGCACTGTGTAAAAACTTCACTGTACAGCCTCTTAAATGCAACTCACTCCAGTATTCTTGCCTGGAGAAACCCATGGACAGAGAAGCCTGGTGGGCTACAGTCCATGGGGTCACAAGAGTCAGACATGAGTTAGTAACTAAATCACCAACCACAGCATCTTATGTCTCCAATAGCTCTCTTGGGTGTCTCTCCATTAAATAAGTTTTACAACTGTTTTAAAAACTTTTTTATTATATTTTATTCCATGGGAAAAAAATAACTATTGTGGTTAACCCAAAGTGCTTCCTCAGGAATATTATTTCCCTTTAGTGAGATTCCTTCTTTTTTATTGGGTGCCAGGCTGGTGTCAGCCCCTGTTTTCTCCCAGAAGTCCTTACTCAGCAGTATTGTTAGCAGGCGTGCTTCAAGGTACTTGCAGTTTCAAAAAGGCAATAAAAATTTCCTTCTGGACTTCAGTTATCTAACCTCATACCTGGCTTCATGGGCTTAAAAAAACTGTGATAGCCTTTGGTAAATATCGCAGCAAATTCTAAGCTATAACTCAACAATTCATCTTCTCAGTAGAGGCCATCTCTGCAATGTGTAGTGAGGTCTCCTAGGGAATCTTTCTAATACTGTTATGGAAAATAGGCCACACAAGAATTACACCGCAATGGAAAGAACCTGGTAGTAAATAGCCTTCCACTAAACTTGAAAAGAACAAGGGCACTTTAATTAAACTGGCCTTGGAACTATCCTGCTTCTTTGCATCAGGCGCAGTCAATAAGGATTGCATCTCCTGAATTGCCCCTACATAGCACTTTTCTTAATGTCACAACATGAAAAAATGAATAATTTGACTGAATTGTCTTCTACTTTATGACATATTGCCGTATTACTCTTGAACTTGAAAAAAAAAAAAAATCACAACTAAAAGCTCTCACAAGATCCCAGAGGTTTAAGCAATCTAAGAGAGCCAGTACAAATACTAGGAACATCAAAAATAAAACATTTTGTCAAATAAATATTTTTACAGCTACACTGGCCAGAAAACCAAAAACACACCACGTTGATGGTACTTCTATCCTTCCCTTTTCTCCTTCATCCTCAGCTAATCTTATCACTCAACTGAAGTTACCCACTATTTTGATCAAACAAAACCCAGAGGAATTTGGCACCAAGTGAAAATGGGAAATCAACTGCCACCCACACTCTCTAACTTGGGAGCTTCCAGGGAAAAAGTGGGCTTTTCAAACGTATTGTTTCAGAATTTGGAGCTGCTTTCAATGGTAGTAATATAACACCCACCCCCACCACCCAGTCCTATCCAAAATCCCAAAACAGACAGCAGAAAAAGCTATTCTACTGCTTACCTCACATAACCCCATATAAAAATATAAAAATGGTGATTTAGAATACTTCATGAAGTCCTGAGTTCAAGGTAATAGATTCACTTAGGATAATTTTATCTTTGTATAATCTTCTCAGAGCTAGTTAGTACTGTTAAGTGTAGACTTAAGTAAATTACTGCTCCTTAGAAAATATTCACTAAATAAGACATTGGAATATTGTAAGCCTGAGACAGAGAATATCTGATTAATGCTAAAGGACTTCTCTGGCTGCTGTGTTGAGGATTATAGGAGATATAAGAGCAGAAAGGGCAAGATTAGTGAGAATACTAAGAGAAGACTGAGTCAAGGCAAGAGATGGCAGCTTACAACAGGTCATTGCAGTGGAGATGGATAAATGTGGATGCATTTTGCAGGTAGATTCAAATCACCTATGAGTATCTACAGCCATACCACCCTAAATGTACTTGATCTTATCTTGTCAAGTCACTTATGGGTGAATTAATGTAATGGTGGTGAAATAAAGAGATGAGTTAAAGAGGACATGTATGTTTTGCACCCCTAAACTTGTAAGTGGTAGAGACATGCTAAGGTAAGGAAGGGCAAGAATGGTGGGGGCTATGGTGATAGGAGGACTCCAGTGTTTAGTTTTGAACATATTAGGTTTGAAATATCTCTACAATAGCCACATGTACTTCACAGGTTGGCATTTGTATATGCTAAGTCGCTTCAGTCTTATCTGGCTCTTTGCAACCCTATGAACTGTAGCCACCAGGCTCCTCTATCCATGGGATTCTCCAGGCAAGAATACCGGAGTGGGTTGCCATTTTCTTCTCTAAGGAATCTTCCCAACCCAGGGATCAAAACCACATCTCTTATGTCTCCTGCATTGGCAGCAAGGATTTTTACCACTAGCGCCACCCAGGAAACCCAGGTTGGCAGTCATAAAGTCTAGTGTTCAGAAGTAAAGCCAGATACAAATATGGGAATTTACTTACACACACGCACACATATATATACTTCAGTTCAGTTCAGTCGCTCAGTTGTGTCTGACTCTTTGCGACCCCATGAATCACAGCATGCCAGGCCTCCCTGTCCATCACCAACTCCTGGAGTTCACTCAAACTCATGTCCATCGTGTTGGTGATGCCATCAAGCCATCTCATCCTCTGTTGTCCCCTTCTCCTCCTGCCCCCAGTCGGGTCTTTTCCAGTGAGTCAACTCTTCGCATGAGGTGGCCAAAGTACTGGAGTTTCAGCTTTAGCATCATTCCTTCCAAAGAAATCCCAGGGCTGATCTCCTTTAGGATGGACTTGTTGGATCTCCTTGCAGTCCAAGGCACTCTCAAGAGTCTTCTCCAACACCACACTTCAAAAG
>NW_011494894.1:3687165-3698371 GCF_000754665.1 Bison bison bison
AGCCTTGACTAGACAGACCTTTGTTGGCAAAGTAGTGTCTCTGCTTTTCAATATGCTATCTAGGTTGGTTATAACTTTCCTTCCAAGGAGTAAGCATCTTTTAATTTCATGGCTGCAGTCGCCATCTGCAGTGAGTTTGGAGCCCCAAAAATAAAGTCTGACACTGTTTCCACTGTTTCCCCATCTATTTGCCATGAAGTGATCGGACCGGATGCCATGATCTTCGTTTTCTGAATGTTGAGCTTTAAGCCAACTTTTTCACTCTCCACTTTCACTTTCATCAAGAGGCTTTTTAGTTCCTCTTCACTTTCTGCCATAAAGGTGGTGTCATCTGCATAGCTGAGGTAATTGATATTTCTCCTGTCAATCTTGATTCCATCTCGTGCTTCCTCCAGCCCAGCGTTTCTCATGATATACTCTGCATAGAAGTTAAATAAGCAGGGTGACAATATACAGCTTTGACGTACTCCTTTTCCTATTGGGAACCAGTCTGTTGTTCCATGTCCAGTTCTAACTGTTGCTTCCTGACCTGCATATAGGTTTCTCAAGAGGCAGGTCAGGTGGTTTGGTATGCCCATCTCTTTCAGAATTTTCCACAGTTTCTGGTGATCCACACAGTCAAAGGCTTTGGCATAGTCAATAAAGCAGAAATAGATGTTTTTCTGGAACTCTCTTGCTTTTTCAATGATCCAGCAGATGTTGCCAATTTTATCTCTGGTTCCTCTGCCTTCCTTTATAGAGTTATATAAATATCAATTAGATTAAAGTGGTTAATATTATTGTAAAAATCATTTCTGCCTTTACAAATTTTTGCCTAGCTGACTCATTCATTGAAGGCCAATAACACTGAATTTTATTACTATAATTGTAGAGTTGTCTACTTCTCCATTTAATTTTGTCAATTTTTGTTTCATTTTTTCATGTATTTTGAAGTTGCTTTATTTGGTGTATACATATTTATGACTTTTATGTCTTCCTGATGAATTGACATTTTTATCATTCTGAAATGTCCCTATTTATCTGTAGTAATTTTTGTCTTAAGACCAAATTTTTAAGATATTAATATAGCCACTCTAGCCTTCTTAAGTTAGCATTTGTTTAGCATATTGCTCTCTGGGCTTCATGGTGGCTCAGTCAGTAAAGAATCCACCTGCAATTCAGGAGACTGCCTGCAATGTAGGAGACTGGAGTTCATTCCCTGGGTCGGGAAGATCTCCTGGAGGAGGAAATAGCAACCCATTCCAGTATTCTTGACTGGAAAATTCCATGGGCAGAGCAGCCTGGCAGATCACAGTTCACAGGGTCGCAGGAGCTGACATGACTGAGTGACAAAACCAGCACCATATTGTTTTCTAATAATTTACTTTCACTCTGTGGGATTTTTCAGTGTTAAATATTCTGATTATATCTGCCTTTGAGTGTTTAGTCTACTAATGTGCTCAGTCATGTCCAACTGTCTGTGAAGCCCCGGACTATACATGGTATTTTGCAGGCAAGAATACTGGAGTGGTTGCCATTTCCTCCTCAGGGAATCTTTCCGACCCAGGGATTGAACCTGCATCTCCTGTATTGGCAGGTGGATTGTTTACCATGGAGCCACCTGGGAAGCCCCTTGGTTCCACTAATATTTAGTGTAATACACTGGCAAGTTTGGAATTATGTCCACAATTTTATTATTCGTTTTATGTTTGTCCCTCTGTTTTCTTTCTCTGTTCTCCATTTCCTTCCTTCTTTTCGTATATTTGAATATACCATTTTATTTTAAATTTGTTTAGTAGCATATATTTTTTTCTACATGCCAGGAACTAGATTTTATAGTAGTAATATGAAACAAAACTAAATATTTATTTCTCCATATGCTCTACAATATGGAACAAGATTTGAAGTAGGCATCTAAGCTTAAGAAAAGAGACTAAGAGGGCATTAAACACTTGAAGCGTATTTTTTCTCATTGTAAGAACTTTTTATTTTGTGTTTTTGTTTTAATAGTGTTTATGCAGCTTGACTAACAATTTTATTCTCTCTGAAGTTTGGGCATATACCTTCACTGTAGGTTAAGTCATTAGCAGCAAAAAAGGCTGTACTATAAGGGAAAATACAGTGTAGGTAAGCACAAATGTCTTTGCTAATTAACAAGAGCAGGATAAACAATGGAAAAGGTAAATGAGCGCATGTTATAATTACCAGGAGGAGCATTTTCACTCTGCTCAAGAAAATAATTTCTTAGAAACTATTTAACTACTTTAGAAATAAAACATGCACGTACTGGAAGCACTAGAGACTTTTTCAAATTAATTCAGTGCCAGAAAACTATGCTGGAGGAGTAATAGAAGTTAAGATGAATTTGTTTGGGCTCAATTAATTTTCTGGTTATTCCCCTGCTATAAAAATGAGCTCATTTCTCTCTCAATGATTTATTTGCAAATAGGACTTATGAATTAACTCTTTTGGATGCCTGTTTGTTGTCATCAAGAAGAATGGTGTTTTTACATTTTATGTAGTCTGATTTTTCATATTTTCCTATAATAAAAGGAGTAAACTACTGTCATACACCACCACATGAACTACTATCAAAATCATGGTGCTCAGCCAAGGAATCCAATCATGAAACACCCCATAACATATGATTCTATTTATATAAAATTTCTAAAGCAGGCAAAACTATAATGATAAAAGGTAGATTAATGGTTACTGAGAAAAGAGGTAGACGAAAGAAGTGGGGAGAAGGAAATAGGGGACAAGGAGAAAAAGAAAGGGTAGGTAAAGGAGACCAAGGCAAATAGATATATTGGCTTACGATGCCTTTAATTTTTTCCCACACGGCTACTACCATGTTTTATTTCAACTAACTTTCTCAATGTATGGAATTTTATGTTTCTTCTCTCTCATAGTTGTCATTTCATGAAGATTATTTTTACCATTAAATAAATGACATAGGAAATAAATGTTTCCTTTCAGAATGAAGTACTTTAAAGCTTACTTGCTAGCTGCTATAGAGTATGCTGCTGCTGCTGCTAAGTCGCTTCAGTCGTGTCCGACTCTGTGCGACCCCATAGATGGCAGCCCACCAGGCTCCTCCGTCCCTGGAATTCTCCAGGCAAGAACACTGGAGTGGGTTGCCATTTCCTTCTCCAATGCATAAAAGGGAAAAGTGAAAGTGAAGTCGCTCAGTCATATCCGACTCTTAGCCACCCCATGGACTGCAGCCTACCAGGCTCCTCCGTCCATGGGATTTTCCAGACTATAGAATATACCTTTTGGAAATAACTAGGTTCAGTGCAATTCATGCTCTTTACATGTAATTTTCATGTGTATATGTTCTTCTAACAAGTATCTGAAGCATCATATTTATAAGTTGTTATTGTTGCGCTAAAAATTCAATATGTTACACAAAGAAAAACTTTCCAAATTCATAATCTCAGAGGTAGCCAAGCGGAGAAGGCAATGGCACCCCACTCCAGTACTCTTGCCTGGAGAAGAGTCGAACACGACTGAGCAACTTCACTTTCACTTTTCACTTTCATGCATTGGAGAAGGAAATGGCAACCCACACCAGTATTCTTGCCTGGAGAATCCCAGGGACAGAGGAGCCTGGTGGGCTGCCATCTATGGGGTCGCACAGAGTCGGACACGACTGAAGCTACTTAGCAGGAGCAGCAGCAGAGGTAGCCAAGAGGGTAGCA
The DNA here is from genome assembly GCF_000754665.1 of Bison bison bison. Classification (NCBI taxonomy): domain Eukaryota; kingdom Metazoa; phylum Chordata; class Mammalia; order Artiodactyla; family Bovidae; genus Bison; species Bison bison. The sequence continues at coordinate 3,690,849 of NW_011494894.1, forward strand.
GCAGCTCCAGATATAAAATGTATTCGGATTTAGGATCCGCTATTACGTGTTTGCAGCTCTATGTTACCTCTTCTCAGAGGCTACAACAAAATCAGTTCTTTTAGTCAGATAATGAGCACAGCGGCAGACAGTGAAATAGCCATTGAAAGCTGATACTCTTCTGTCTTTGGAGTAGTATCATTACTGGAATCTTACTCCGGGAGGAGATTAACCAAGAGCACAATATATATTCTTTTCTGTTCTTCTCCAGAAAGCACATTCAGAATCTGTACTTTGTCAGGCATCCTTATATAGACTTGTCAAGAAAAACAAACAAAAATTTTATAGGGTATGTTCAGAAAATAAGCTATTTTATTAAACCTGAGTTGCTGTAAAAGCAAATAATGCAGGAGAATTAGTCAAATGTATCTACTTTTGAACTCATGGCAGTGTTAGTAATATTGTCATCACTGTGCTCCCACCAGAGATCTTTCTTGCAGAGTGTGTTTGGGCACATCAGCACCCTACTTTCATCACAATGGAGTCTCTGATCCAGGTTATTAAGTAAGACTAAAACTGTCTCAAATATGCTCAAACACCAACTGACAAAGTAGAAAATAGTTTGATGATGGTCATCAGAAAGAACCAATTTTAGGGAAAAAAGATGGTTTTCCCCAAATTGTACTGAAACTTAAAACTTTCCAATTAATCCACTAATGTGGCTATAGTACAAAGTCTTTTCAAGAGTATAATGAATGTTTTTATTTGGAAATTTTGTCTCTTTGACAAAAATGTGGTCCAGAACCTATTGGAAGTTGTAGTAAGAGTCTTCCAACCAGAAAACTACTCAACAATCAACTCCCTCACTAAAAATGGTGATACTGATAAACAGGGAGAGGTTAGCTGTGGCACCCAAGGTCACATAGCTAATTAAGTGGCAAAGGACTACTGCCTAGGTTAGCTAACCCCCAATTCATACTTTTCCTCCTACTTGGTCACTCATTCCTTCAACAAATATTTATTGAAAGGTACCATGGTCCTATTACTGAGATATGTACTGTTGCTGCTGCTGCTGCTAAGTCACTTTAGTCATGTCCGACTCTGTGCGACCACATAGATGGCAGCCCACCAGGCTCCCCCGTCTCTGGGATTCTCCAGGCAAGAACACTGAAGTGGGTTGCCATTTCCTTCTCCAATGTGTGAAAGTGAAGTCACTCAGTCGTGTCCTACTCCTAGCAATCCCATGGACTGCAGCCTACCAGCTCCTCCACCCATGGGATTTTCCAGGCAAGAGTACTGGAGTGGGGTGCCATCATCTTCTCCGAGATATGTACAAGAGATACAATAGTCAAACACGTTATATCTTTTGTTCTTGTGGATTATATATTCTATCGGAATGGAATGGTATAAAATTAAAAGCAAGCAAGTGAAACAATTACTTCAAAAGTAAAAAAGATAACTTCAGAAAGTCAAAATTGTAATAAAGACAATAAGACAAAGTGATTGAATAACAAGTGACTTGTGAGGAGTTCTTATTGACTTGTATTATTTAGATAATTAAGGACTATCTAATTTAGATAATTTACACAGTTAAGGACAAAGGGTGATATTTAAACTGAATAATAAGGCACTGGTCATGCAAAATTCAGGGAGAAAGATGCTTCAGGAGGAGGAAAGGGAAAAACTGAGGTAGGTAGGTTAAGTTGGCTAAATGTAATGACTGAAAGGGAGCATGCCACAGGACTATAGTAGATTGAATAGTGACACCCAGCAAATTCAGGTTTACATGGAATCTCAGAAGGTGACATTATTTAGAAATAGGCTCTCTAAAGATATAACTAAAGATTGAAAAGAAGACATACTGAATTAGTGTGAAGAAGTGAAGTGTTAGTCACTCAGTCATATTTGACTCTTTGTGACCCCATAGATTGTAGCCCGCCAGGCTCCTCTGTCCATGAAATTCTCCAGGCAAGAATACTGGAGTGAGTTTCCATTTCCTTCTCCAGGGGATCTTTCCAACCCAGGGATCGAACCCAAGTCTCCTGCACTGCAGGCAGATTCTTGAATGATCCCTACATCTATGAATGTGAACATAAAAGAGACAGAAAAGGACATACACACACACAGAAAATGGCCACATGAAGATGGAGGTAGGCAAAGGCTGGAGTTACACTGCCACAAGCCAAGGAAAGGATAGGGTCACAAGAAGGTGAGATTCAAGAAAGGATTCTTCCTACAGCCTTCAGATGAGGTGTGGTCTTGTTGACATCTTGAATTGGACATGTAGCCTTCAGAATTGGAAGAGAATATACTTTTGTTGTTCTAAGGTCTTTGGAGCCTGCACCTTTCAGTCTAAAATAGGCCCACTTAGAGAAAACAGCTGCCAAAGGCATCACTGACCGGATGGACATGAGTTTCAGCAGCTCTGGGAGATGGTGAAGGACAGGGAAGGCTGGCATGTTGCAGTCCATGGGGTCACAAAGAGTCAGAAACGACTGAGCGACTGAACAACAAGAGAGACAACAACATGGATAAAGAGTTAAAAAAAAAAAAAAAAAACAAAAACAGATTCAGTCACTTCCATATCTAACTAGGGACCTGTTTTTTGAACATTTTGTTGATTTCCTCACACAGGGGTTATATTGATATGACTGGAGTATTATGTCCCACTTACTGAAATGACTATAATATTTCCTAATGACTATTAATTATACAAGATAAAGGTTAACAACTCACCAATATAAGGTTTCCAGTTGAAAATCCAGTTTTTCAAAGAAAATAGTTAATTTTCTTTTTCATTTCGCTTTGTCCTAAGAGTCAAAAATGTTTTGCCAACAAATTAAATTTATAATTCGCAGTGCTAGCTAAGATTGTTATTCTTTCAGGAAGCTCTAGTACTTTGATTTAAAACAAAATTCATTAAAATTTAAACATTTCAGAGGAAATCCTAAATAAGCCTGTCCTTTAAGCTGCTTCCCTGGTGGTTCAGGTGGTAAAGAATCCACCTGCAAAGCAGGAGACCTGGGTTCGATCCCTGGGTTGGGAAGATCCCCTGGAGAAGGGAAAGGCTACCCACTCCAGTATTCTTGCCTGGAGAATTCCCAAAGACAGAGGAGCCTGGTGGGCTGCAGCCCATGGGGTCACAAAGAGTCAGACAAGACTGAGTGACTAAGCACAGCACAGTCATGGCGGGAAAAATAAAGGCATGTGACTTCGCATTTCAAAACACAATATTTTACAAACACTAGTATTGTAGTAATTTGAATTAATGTTCCTTAAGCTAAGTCATCAAATACAGACATTATTTTCCAAATGAGTGGTTTCAATTTTTCCAGACTTTCGAGTTTTATAAACAACCAAAACTGTTTTCTTTTTCCAAAAAGAGCACCAATAAAATACTTCCAGATTTCTATTTTGTTAACAGAAAGCATTTTTTAAAACTTATTATTTTCTAGCATAGCCTTTTTATAAAGGAAATTATATTTGAACCCTCCAGAGTAGGAAAAACATAATTATAGAAAAAGTGGAATAAACCTTCTGAGGAAGTGGGCAAAATATTCACAAGTTAAAAATCCTGCCATGGGCTACTAGAAGAATCACATGTCTAGATATTATAAGACCTAATTAAATAACTTAATCAAGATGGCTAATACAGGCTACAGATAGGCAGAGGTAGGCACTGGCTAGGTGTTGGTTGTTTAAGAGAACCCAGGACCCTGCCTTCTAACCCCGTGCCTAATGGATTAGTTATTATACAGAGATATTCAGAGTGCATTTTGTTCTGCTTGTTTGTTTTTGTTTTTCTAGTCCTGTCTGCATCTTGGGGTTTCTATGGCCAATAGCTGCAATGTATCCCTTCCTTCACATAGTCCAGGTGTCTACAAGGGCAGGAGATCTTCCAGTGCTGGAGTTTGCCACTGGCTTTTTTTCCTGACTGCATTTCAGATTCATCTGGGATTCAATAAACACATAAAGGTGAAAGCGTTAGTCACTCAGTCGTCTGACTCTTTGCGACCCCATGGACTCTAGCCAGCCAGTATTTTCTCTGTTCACGGGATTCCCCAGGCAAGTATACTGGAGTGGGTTGCCATTTCCTTCTCCAGTGAATCTTCCTAACCCAGGGACTGAACGTGTCTACTGCACTGCAGGCAGATTCTTTAAAATCTGAGCCACCAGGGAAGCCCTAAAGCCTGGTCCCTATTTCCAGAGGTTCTGACATAATTGCCCTGGGGAGGAGACTAGGTATGAATATTTGTTAAACTCTCTGGAATATTCTAAGACATTACCAGGTTTGAGATGCACTGCTTTAAGTAATTGTTAGAAATTCCCTGCTTGTTCTCTGAAGTTTCTCATTTTCTGGCTTAAAAGCCACTATAGGTAGAATGTCAAAATATGTACAGCCATCTTTGACACAATTCTTTTGGTTTCAAGGATTTTGAAAAATATTTACACACAGTGGCCTCTTTAAAGACTCATCTTTTAATGGGGAGACAATATCTGAAAATGGGTGTGAGCAAGTGATTTAGTAAAAATATTAGGACAGGGCTCTATACTGTGAAGCCAGTATTTGATGTGTTAGGGAGACAGCAACAGAAACTCTGCTTGACTTTCTGGCTGGTGGGTCAGGGGTAATCTCAGCAGAGAGAAAGTAAAAGGATCTTATACGTAAACAGAGATGTTAGCGAAATAATTAACACCTTCCATCTAGGTGACTGAGAGACAGAAATCAGCTGAAGATCTCCAGACAACACCAGAGTTGAAAGAAAATTACTACTCATGGAGTAACCCTCATAGTCAACAAAAGAGTCTGAACTGCAGTACTTGGGTACAGTCTCAAAAATGGCTGAATGATCTCTGTTCGTTTCCAAGGCAAACCATTCAATATCACAGTAATCCAAGTCTATGCCCCAACCACTAATGCCAAAGAAGCTGAAGTTGAACAGCTCTATGACGACCTACAAGACCTTCTAGAACTAACATGTCCTTTTCATCATAGGCCTGGAGAAGGAAATGGCAACCCACTCCAGTAATCTTGCCTGGAGAATTCCATGAACAGAGGAGCCTGGCAGGCTACAGTCCATGAGGTTGCAAAGAGTCAGGCATGACTGAGCAACTATCACTTTCATCATAGGGGAATGGAATGCAAAAGTAGGAAGTCAAGAGATACCTGGAGTAACAGGCAAGTGTGGCCTTGGAGTACAAAGTGAAGCAGGGCAAAGGCTAGCAGAGTTTTGCCAAAAGAACACACTGGTCTTAGCAAACACACTCTTACAACAACAAAACAGATAATTTCTACACATGGACATCACCAGATGGTCAAAACTGAAATCAGATTGATTATATTCCTTGCAGCCAAAGTTGGAGAAGCTCTACACAGTCAGCAAAAACAAGATTGGGAGCTGACAGTGACTTGGATCATGAACTCCTTATTGTAAAATTTGGACTAAAATTGAAGAAAGGGAAGTAAGGGAATGGGGAAAGGTCTAGGGAAAACCACTAGACCATTCAGGTATGACCTAAATCCAATCCCTTACAATTATACAGTGGAAGTGACAAATAGATTTAAGGGATTAGATCTGGTAGACAGAGTGCCTGGAGAACTATGGACGGAGGTTTATAACATTGTATAGATGGCAGTGATCAAAACCATCCCCAAGGAAAAGAAATACAGAAAGGCAAAATGGTTGTCTGAAGAGGCCTTACAAATAGCTGAGAAAAGAAGAGAAGATAAAGGCAAAGGAGAAAAGGAAGGATATATCCATCTGAATGCAGAGTTCCAAAGAATAGCAAGGAGACATAAGAAAGCCTTCCTCAGTGGTCAATACAAAGAAATAGAGGAAAACAATAGAATGGGAAAGACTAGAGATCTCTTCAAGGAAATTATAGATACTAAAGTAATGCTGAAAATTCTTCAAGCAAGGCTTCAATAGTACGTGAACCAAGAACTTCTAGATGTTCAAGCTGGATTTAGAAAAGGCAGAGGAACCAGACATCAAATTGCCAACTGGATTTTACAAAAAGGAAGAGAGTTCCAGAAAAACATCTACTTCTGCTTCATTGACTATGCCAATGCCTTGGACTGTGTGTTTCACAACAAACTGGGGAAAATTCTTCAAGAGATGGGAGTACCAGACCACCTGACCTGCCTTCTGAGAAATCTGTATGCAGGTCAAAAAGCTCTAACAGTTAGAACTGGACATGGAGCAACACACTGGTTCCAAATAAGGAAAGAAGTATGTCAAGGCTGCATATTGTCACCCTGCTTATTTAACTTATGTGCAGAGTACATCATGAGAAACGCTGGGCTGGAAGAAGCACAAGCTGGAATCAAGATTGCTGGGAGAAATATCAATAATCTCAGATATGCAGATGACACCACCATTATGGCAGAAAGTGAAGAAGAACTAAAGAGCCTCTTGATGAAAGTGAAAGTGGAGAGTGAAAAAGTTGGCTTAAAGCTCAACATTCAGAAAACGAAGATCATGGCATCCGGTCCCACCACTTCATGGGAAATAGATGGGGAAACAGTGGAAACAGTGTCAGACTTTGTTTTTTTGGGCTCCAAAATCACTGCAGATGGTGACTGCAGCCACAAAATTAAAGGATGCTTGATCCTTGGAAGAAAAGCTGTGACAAAACTAGACAGCATATTAAAAAGCAGATACATTACTTTGATGACAAAGGTCTGTGTAGTCAACGCTATTGTTTTTCCAGTAGTCATGTATGAATGTGAGAGTTGGACCATAAAGAAAGCTGAGCACCAAAGAATTGATGCTTTTGAAATGTGTTATTGGAGCAGACTCTTGAGAGTCCCTTGGACTGCAAGGAGATCAAACCAGTCCTTCCTAAAGGAAATCAGTCCTGAAGATTCATTGAAAGGACTGATGCTGAAGCTGAACCTCCAATACTGTGGCCACCCAATGTGAAGTGCCAACTGATCTGGAAAGACCCTGATTCTGGGAAAGATTGAAGGCAGGAGGAGAAGGGACAACAGAGGATGAGATGGTTGGATGGTATCCCTGACTCGATGGGTGTGAATTTGAGCAAGCTCTGCTAGTTGGTGATGGATAGGGAAGTCTGGCATGCTGAAGTCCATGGTGTTGCAAAAAGTTGGACATGACTGAGTGAAGTGAACTGATTACTCATTAGTGCATATATGTGGAATCTAGAAACATGGCACAGATGAACGTATTTGTAGGGCAAGAAAAGGGATGCAGACATAGAGAATGAACATTCGGATCACAGTGTGGGAAGGGAAGGGTGGGGCAAGTTGGGAGATTGGGTTTGACATCAATACACTACCATGTGTGAAACAGATAGCTACTGGGAACTTTTTGTCTAGCACAGGGAGCTGAGCTTGGTGCCCTGTGATGCCCTAGATGGTGGGATGGGAGACATCCAAAATGGAGAGCATCAGTTCAGTTCAGTTCAGTCGCTCAGTCGTGTCCGACTCTTTGTGACCCCATGAATCGCAGCACGCCAGGCCTCCCTGTCCATCACCAACTCCCGGAGTTCACTCAGACTCACATCCATCGAGTCGGTGA
>NW_011494894.1:3698550-3720574 GCF_000754665.1 Bison bison bison
TGATGCCATCCAGCCATCTCATCCTCTGTCGCCCCTTCTCCTCCTGCCCCCAATCACTCCCAGCATCAGAGTCTTTTCCAGTGAGTCAACTCTTCGCATGAGGTGGCCAAAGTACTGGAGTTTCAGCTTTAGCATCATTCCTTCCAAAGAACACCCAGGACTGATCTCCTTCAGAATGGACTGGTTGGATCTCCTTGCAGTCCAAGGGACTCTCAAGAGTCTTCTCCAACACCACAGTTCAAAAGCATCAATTCTTGGGCGCTCAGCTTTCTTCACAGTCCAACTCTCACATCCATACATGACCACAGGAAGAACCATAGCCTTGACTAGACGGACCTTTGTTGGCAAAGTAATGGAGAGCATAAATGTATACATATAACTGATTCACTTCATTGTATAGCAGAAACTAAAACAACATTGTGAAGCAATTATACTTCAATAAGAATTTAAAAAGGTGGTAATCTCTTTTCTAGGTATGAGGAAAATTAATACTTAAATTAATAATTCACAATTGGTGAAGCATGCCAACTGTGCTTAGGAGTCTGGCTGATATGCAGATGTAAAATGCTATATGGCCAAACAACCGTGAAAGCATTTTAAATAAACTCTTTGGGGGTAATACGACTGGAATTAGTAACGACTTCAAAAATTTTCTCCTTCATAAAAGCTGTGAGACTACTGGCCAACATTATCAGAATCAACATTTTCAGAATTCTGCAAATCAATCAAAGTATTGACAGAATCTGGGAAACTTTATTTTTTTAAAACATTTAAATATTGGTAATTTTAATTTCCCTTTTATCATCAAGCTGTCCATAACTCAGAGGTTTCTTTGAAAACCAAAACTTTGAAATCACAGTGAAAATCAGCAGCCTGGCAGGGTATGGAGGGGGAAAGATAGAGTTGTAGCCCTTTGAAAGCCTCATTTCCAGAGAACGGTTATTATTTGACCTATCTGATCATTCCCTGGAAGAACCCTCTCTCAAAGCTTGTCTTTATCACACTGGACTTGGAACTTTCCTAATGCAGCAGCCCTGGGGCAGCTGTTGAAAACAATTGGTGGAAATTATTTAACATTGCTACTACTGCTTCTCGGCCTTTTGGCTAAGATCAGGTGTAACATTACTGCTGTCTAGGGGTGGTAGATAACAGTTGGAGAAATTTTTAATGAAAAAGGAAACACAATGAGCTGTCCATATGGGCCTCTCAGAAACTCTGACATATTCTGAGGAAAGTAGAAGTCTTAACTGTTGCTTCTAGCTGAACTTGAGGCTCTGAAGAAGTAGGATGTGAGGGCTAAGGCAGAGTTCTCAACTGCCTGTCTGACTGTTGAAGCCATGCTCAGACATGCACACAGAGACCCTTGACAAAGCATGTGAAACATTAATTCCAGGTATTTCAGGATACAGGTCAAATCATCAACTCATTAGTGATTTAATATTTAACACTAGCTTCTTGGATAAATGGGTGATTCTAAGACTGGAGCCTATAAGATGTCTGGAACATCTTGTACTGCCAGAGGGTAAGAAGTGTTAAAATATAAAATACGCAGATATTCACCAGGAAACAGCTGCTACTCTGCATCCTCCAGATGCTCCCCTCCCTTCTTTCACATCTGCCCCATTCTATGACCTAATAACTAAAAGATGAATGCCCTTCACAGTAGAAGGTCTTGGCACCCAGAATCCTGCCGTAACACAAGAGGCTGCGTGCAGCATCTGCTGTGATCGGTCCATGTCAGTGCCAGACAAACTGTTAAATACTTGGACTCTCATTCCTGCTTTGAAGCTAGTGATTATTTTAATATTTGCCTTTTTAACACATGCTATGAGAAAAAGGAAACAGGTGTTGAAGTTACTATCTGCTATTTTCTTCCTTAAAAAAATTGTCTCTTTGTTGCCAAGACATAGATAGTAGACAGCAGTCAAGTAACAAAGAGTAGATTTTATGTCATTGGGTTGCTTCTTTTGGAATGTCTTATGTAAAAAAAAATAAGTTATGCCAAGAAGAAAAAGTCATCTTGTTACAGACATCCCTTAAGAAGACCTGACTTGAGAGGACTTATTTCACTTAGATTTTTGCCCCAATTATGTCATACTGTTGAACAGACCATGGGTACATTTACTCATTCTTCCACTATGCACAACTTCACAGCATTCTGTGCTGTCATTTCATTACTTACCTGGATTAAATTTTGTCATGATATTGCCATCTTATCCAGAGTGTGGTGAGTCCTGGGATGTAGGCAGCCATGTTGTGATTATCTGGAGTGTTTTTAAGAAGGCTGGCACTGAGGAAGCTGACGACTATGTTAGACTGTGATAAGCTAATTTATTATTGGGATGGTGTCACAAATGTTTTTGCTTCTTCTGTATAACTGGACACCAGGAGTGGTATAATGCATTCCATTTACCTTTTCTCCTGGGCTCCTAGCAGTCTGTGAGTCGAATTTGTGGTTCTATTGTAGCCAGTGCAAGGAGTTTTATAGGATTAAATACTATGTTGACCTTGTCTTACTAGTATTACTTTCTGTTTCATTTTTCATATATATAATATTATCTCTCTATATACCCATATCTCAAGTAAGAGAGAGTATGCTAATTAATATTCTGGCTAAAGTGAAACCTAATCGTCAGTCACACAAATATTATTTAAGTGGTTATTACTCTTAGAGAAGCAAATTTAATCTTAAATAATTGTCTTTCGTGCCTTTTCTCCAATTTTGTTTCTGTTCTTGCACTGTTTCTTTCTCCTATTTAGCCTTCTATGCTTATATATCAAACTTCCTTGCCAGTGAATCACCTGATAGCCGGTGATTTATATATTTAAAATGTATTCTCTTTTCACTTTGTTTACATTCAGTAGAGCTCTGCAAGATGAAATTTGCATTCCTTCAATGAGTGAAATATTTGTCTTGTTCTCACTGACCTGATGGTGCCATCAATTTTCTCTCCCTTGTTTCATTTTAAGCCATGTGAAATGTATCTTATATATCGATGGACACAAATGACTTGAAAGTTTAGAATCATCAGATCAGCCCACTTAAACTTTCTCTCTAACTTTTGGCCAGCTATCACAGTACATAGCAAATATGCTATTTTTGCCTGTCTACTAACCCTTCTCCTTCCTCTGCTAATAGTAACTGTATTTCCTCTGAGGGACACATTCCATATGGTCTGCTTAGAGCTATTCTTTCTCTACAGGCTTAGAAAATCAGCTATCTTCTGACTGTTCATAATAATTTGTTGAAGAATGAGCAAGTGACCCAAGCAAGACCCAAGTCTTCCCTAGAGCTTGCCTGTCAGTTATTGAATAAAACATTTGTTCTTTCACTGAGAAAGAAAGCTGATATAAGTAAGTCTTTTAAGTCTTGGCTGTAAGCAGCTATTCTGCATTCACATAGAAGGTAGCTTGCTCTATGGCAGAAAGAGATTTGGTATCTTAATGACATTTTCTTGAGTCCTTACTTTCAGCTATACTGGGAATCAACACCATCCACCAATTTTTCAGTTGTGTAAGGCCAGCAGAATACCATTTTTGTTTAAGTCAGACTGAACTGAGTCTCAATCTTCTGCAAATGAAAGACTCCTGGCTAATCACAGTATATTTTATTAGGTGAAAATAAAGGTATAAACCAAGTGTCACTGGAATATAAAGGAAAGTGTAATTGAGCTTGAAAAAGCCAAGGAAGGCTCCTTAGAGGATGTAGCAGATGAAATCAATCTCACAAAAAAATAAGTTTTCAAAAGAGAGGGAGATAAGTTGAGGAAACTAAACAGGTAAAACAACGCACTTAAAAACACAGATATATGAAAGAACAGAGCATGTCAGAATCTGGAATATGTTGTACTTCTGGAATATATGGAACTATTGTGGGAAACAGAGGCTGAGACAGAGTTTTGCATAAAGAGTATTTATTAGGTATCAATACCTGTAGTTCAAACTACAACACAATTGCACTCATCTCACACGCTAGTAAAGTAATGCTCAAAATTCTCCAAGCCAGGCTTCAGCAATATGTGAACCATGAACTTCCAGATGTTCAAACTGGTTTTAGAAAAAGCAGAGGAACCAGAGATCAAATTGCCAACATCTGCTGGATCATCGAAAAAGCAAAAGAGTTCCAGAAAAACATCTATCTCTGCTTTACTGACTATGCCAAAGCTTTTGACTGTGTGGATCACAATAAACTGCAGAAAATTCTGAAAGAGATGGGCATACCAGACCACCTGACCTGCCTCTTGAGAAACCTGTATGTAGATCAGGAAGCAACAGTCAGAACTGGACATGGAACAACAGACTGATTCCCAATAGGAAAAGGAGTAAGTCAAGGCTGTATATTGTCACCCTGCTTATTTAACTTATATACAGAGTACATCATGAGAAACGCTGAGCTGAATGAAGCACAAGCTGGAATCAAGATTGCCAGGAGAAATATAAATAACCTCAGATATGCAGATGACACCACCCTTATGGCAGAAAGAGAAAAAGAACTAAAGAGCCTCTTGAGGAAAGTGAAAGAGGAGAGTGAAATAATTGGCTTAAAGTTCAACATTCAGAAAACGAAGATCATGGCATCTGGTCCCATCACTTCATGGCAAGTAGATGGAGAAACAGTGGAAACAGTGAGAGACTTTATTTTTTGGGATTCCAAAATCACTGCAGATGGTGATTGCAGCCATGAAATTAAAAGACACTTACTCCTTGGAAGGAAAGTCATGACCAACCTAGATAGCATATTCAAAAGCAGAGACATTACTTTGCCAACAAAGGTCCATCTAGTCAAGGCTATGGTTTTTCCAGTAGTCATGTATGGATGTGAGAGTTTAACTATAAAGAAAGCTGAGTGCTGAAGAATTGATGCTTTTGAAGTGTGGTGTTGGAGAAGACTCTTGAGAGTCCCTTGGACTGCAAGGAGATCCAACCAGTCCATTCTAAAGGACATCAGTCCTGGATGTTCATTGGAAGGACTGATGTTGAAGCTGTAGCTCCAATATTTTGGCCATCTGATGCAAAGAGCTGACTCATTTGAAAAGACCCTGATGCTAGGAAAGATTGAGGGCAGGAGGAGAAGGGGACAACAGAGGATGAGATGGTTGGATGGCATCACCTACTAAATGGACATGAGTTTGAGCAAGCTCTAGAGTTGGTGATGGACAGGGAGGCCTGGCATGCTGCAGTTCATGGGGTCGCAAAGAGTCTGACACCACTGAGCGATTGAACTGAACTGAACTAAATACCTATAGATTGGAGAAGAGAATTGGGTAGATAAGGTGAACCTTAAAGTTTTGACCAGACTCATAGGAGGCTTTGCTTCTCAGGTGGCTCAGAGGTTAAGAATCTGCCTGCATTACAGAAGAGATGTGGGTTCCATCTCTGGGTCAGGAAGATCTCCTGGAAAATGAAATGCCAACCCACTCCAGTATTCTTGTGGCAAAAATACCTTAGACAGAGGAGCCAGGCAGGCTATAGTCCATGGGGTTGTGAAGGTTCGGACACAACTAAGTGACTAAGCATGCGCTCGTGCACACACACACACACACACACACACACACACACAGGAAACTGACTGAAAAGGCTAGGTATCTATACTCCTATTGCGGTATTTCATTGGATAAGGACCACGTGAGAAGGGTATGTCCTTGAGGAAGAGTATTCTCTCAGCTGAGACAAATCCTGAAGGAGCTGACAGCATCTCTAGTTGTGTTGTCAACAAACTCTTCCTTGAATAGGGATCTGAGTAACATATATTTATGTCTTTTAAAGGAACAAAAAGACGGCTGAGTAAAAAATAGAGAACGTGTCTCTTAAGTAACCTCATATATTATGCTATGGATCTTGGCCTTTATTGTGTATATGTAAGAGATCCACTGAAAGAGTTCAGCTGAGAGGTACAAAGATTATTTATTTTTTTAGAGAAGTACGTTTTGTCACTATGAAAGGAGAGAATCCAGAAGCAGGGAGGGCATTAGGAGATTCACAATAAACCAGGAAGGAAAGGATGTGAGTGTGAACTAAGAATAGCAAAGAAAGTGAGTGGGAAAGAATTATTTCAGGAATAGGGTCAAAAAATCCACAGGTTTTTTTTAACTATCTATGTCTTTAGTATATGGCATATACATGCAAGTAAAGTGGATGGATTTAGTAAAATAAGTTGATTTGAAGATATGGAAAAAATGCATAGAGAGACAGGTCAGAAGTTCCTCCAGAGAAAAATGTCAAAGTGACGACGGCGGTGTTTCTTAAATTTTTTCCTTTCATTTTCATACTGCTTCTCTCACAGAATCAATTTTTTTCTTGCCTGGAGCAACATCACACCCTCAGAGAATGTATGAATTAGACAAATGTAGCATTATTGCCAGCCAGGCAGCATTTTGGACTGTTTTTGCTGTCAGGTTCACGGTCATGAATTTAAAGGACAACCAATCAGGGACTTGTTAGTGCTCTGTGAAGATTAGAGTCCTGCTCCCCACTCTGCCTTTAAAGACACCACCCCAGCAGCAGGAAAATTGTGGTTTGGAGAGTATTTTTACAGCCTGGTAGATGTGGAAGTCTAGGTTTCCCATTGACTTCTGAGGATCTGGGTAGGGGTCAGACCACAGTGTTTGCCAGGCTGTGCATTTGTTTAGTCCATTGGCTAGTGCTGGAAGGCTTTCTTGGGCTGGCTTTTTTTTAAGGGGGTGTGCTGTACATATGGAGAAGGCAATGGCAACCCACTCCAGTACTCTTGCCTGGAAAATCCCATGGATGGAGAAGCCTGGTAGGCTGCAGTCCATGGGATTGCTAGGAGTAGGACACGACTGAGTGACTTCACTTTCACACATTGGAGAAGGAAATGGCAACACACTCCAGTATTCTTGCCTGGAGAATCCCAGGGATGGGGGAGCCTAGTGAGCTGCCATCTATGGGGTTGCACAGAGTCGGACACAACTGAAGTGACTTAGCCACAGCAGCAGCAGCTGTACATATTGGCACTTTCTGATTGCCATCTTGTATGCTACCTGGTCTGGGATATACGAGTCAAAAAGAAAACTCAGGCAACTCATTACTGTCATTCCTTGAGTCCCAAATTTTCTCAACGTCTGCCTTTTCTCTGCCTCTGTTTGTTTCATATATAATGTCTGGGGTGTTAGCTCTACTTAGATTTTTTAAAACATAAAATGTGTTACAAACTAGAGAAAATATAAAGAAAAGAAAAATGCATTTAAGAAGTTAATCACATGTATTGATAGTTTCTTGTGACTATTTAAACCTTTTCTTATAGAAAATTTCAAACACATATTGAAGTAGACAAAGTAATTGAGTGAACAATTGTGTGAACCTCAACCGGCTTCAACAAACAACTCATGTACAATCTTATTTCATCTATACTGCTACCCTATCTCCCTACATCAAACAATTTTGATGAAAATCTCAGACATCAGGACTTGCCCAGTGGTCCAGTGGTTAAGACTTTGCCTTCCAGTATAGCGACTTCACTTTCACTTTTCACTTTCATTCATTGGAGAAGGAAATGGCAACCCACTGCAGTGTTCTTGCCTGGAGAATCCCAGGGACGGGGGAGCGTGGTGGGCTGCCGTCTATGGGGTCACACAGAGTCGAACACAACTGAAGCGACTTAGCAGCAGCAGCAGCAACAGGGGGTGAGGGTTAGATCCCTAATCAGGGAGCTAGGATCCCACATGCCTCAAAGCCAAAAAATCAAAATATAAAACAGAAGCAATATTGTAATAAATTCAATAAAGACTTTACAAAGTGGTCCCTATTACAAAAAAAAACTTTAAAAATCTCAGACATCATTTTCATAAGATTTTAGTAATAACGTTAAACTATTTTAATAAAGTCATAATTGGATAATAAAATCCTTAATATTATGCTTCATTTATGACTTGATAAGATTAGATTCACATTTTCCATCACAGTGTATTTTTCAAAGAGGCATCCAACGTGGTCTCCCGCCCCACATGCTCTTATGATTCTATAACTTTGAAAGTATGTCCATGGAGAAGCAGGCTTTGTATTCCCTCCCTTTGAATGTGGGTGACACAGAAATCAAACTGTGAGACTTCCAAGGATAAATGATACAAAGCAATACAGCTTACAGCTGGTACTCCTGGGGTGCTTTCTCATGAAACTTAGTTGCCATGCTTTGAGAATCCGAGGATCAAGGAAAGGTTACATGCAGGTGTTTCTGTTGATAGCTCCAGCTAAGATCCCAGCTGATGGCATCAACTGTCAGACGGGTGAATGTATGAACCTTCAGATGATTCTAGCTCCCAGTCAACCAGTCGCACCCAGCATTTGCATTTTCCCAACTGAGATGTCAAATAGTGTAGAGCAGAGACAAGTTATCCTCCCTGAGCTCTGCCCAAACTGCAGTTTCACATTGTAAATAACTAATTGTTGTTTTAAATTTGGGGGTGGTTTGTTAAACAATAGACAACCGAAACACTATTAGGAACACCTACGTTAGCGGCTATCTTCTATTTCTTTTCTTCAAATAATCCCAGAATATCCTCTTGTGTGGTCAGTTAGATACATTTTTATTTCCTCATTTATTACTAAAGTAAAACTTCTAAGTTTAGTAGGTAATGTAGTTAGCTGGGTGGAAGAGAGGTGCTGGGAAAGAGAAAAGCCACAAACTGTAAATAGATGACCACACCTGTATTCAGGACTAAAGTGGAAAATAGAATCAGAAGCGAGAGCTTATTTGGAGGAAGGGAGGGACAGGGCAGGTGCACAATATCAGAAAAGGCTGCTCAGAAAAGCATGGGCACAGCCCAAACCTACACTCCTCCTGAGCGATGCACATCTGGGGTTCTGGCCAGACAAGTGTTTCAGGAACTGAGTACATTCCAGAAATGAGATGGGACCGGCCCTAAGGTCCCAGAACATGAAGTAAATGATATCCAAACACGATGCAGAGAGGCATCTGAAAGAGCTAGACAGAAGGATGATGACAAGACTGGACACAAAGTTTTCCACTAGAGAAAGTATAACAGATACTTTGGGAGGGCAGCGACAGGCAGCACCCAGATTATCAACCCGGGGTCCTGTGAGAAATCTCACAGATGGGCTATTGTGGCTGTGGTTAGAGTTCAGAGTTTCAGTGACCAAGATGGATGATACCAGGAATTTATTTAGTCTGAAGAGAGAAATTTGAGGATAGATGCAGCCTTCTTAGAATTAGGGGTTGTCTGGAATCATGAAGAGTTCCTAGTGTCAAGAGTTAACCAAAAGGGACTTCCCTGGTGGTCCAGTGGCTAAGACTCTATGCTCCCAATCTGAACCCTGGTCAGGGAACTAAATCCCCCATGCCTCAACTAAGAGATCATGCCGCAACTGAAGATCCCGCATGCTCTTACTGAGACCCATCATAACCAAACAGATTAATTTTAAAATAAATATATATATTTTTAAAAACGAGTTAACCAAAACTCACTCTTGGACATCAGTATTAGGGCAATACTGTGTGCTGGAATAACTCAACTGAAAAAGAAACAGAGGGCATCCCAGCTCCCATAATGTGTTCGGGAAATGTGACTGGAGAAGTACTTGCTACATTCTTTATCAGGGATTAGTGGAGGTAACCAGTTTTTAAAATTTTCCGGAACTCTGTAAAGCTTATAGGTGTCCAGGTCCGTTAATTTCCCATGGAATGGGGAAGAGGATAGAGCAGCCCAACAACTTCAGGGTTCACATTCAAAGTAGCCTGTAATGGAGTTACAATGGAAGCCAACTCTAGAAATTAAAGTACAGTGGTTGAATAGAAGCCATAAATCTGTCATACAGACTAATGATCTAGTTACATTGAAGCATTCATGGCACAACAGTAAACATTTTTATTCAAAGGAGGAAATAATGTGGGATTAATTATATGGTAATCATTTAAGCACAACAAATAATTTCCCTCAAAATGCATGCTAGTCAAGCCGAACAACTGATTCTCCCCAGGTCCACACCACCACCCGTCTCACCCAACACACACCGCTCTCTATCAGCTGGTTGAGACTGTCTTCCCCACCACAATCTATCTTTGGATGTGGGCTGCTCCAGGGAGTCTGAGAATCTGGTCATGAGATTCTCTTCAGATGAGATCCTCTTCAGATGAGATCAATCCCATAAGAGCTGACAGTTGGGTCAGTAAGTCCTTTCTTGAATGGGATTGGTGCAGTGATTCCATCTCCATATTCACCAAAACAGAATACTTATTAAAGGCCGGTTGAATGAATGAAACTAGTAAAGCATCAAATAACTCTATGATAATGCAAGCACAATATTTGGCTTTGTTTCAGTGTTAGTTCATTTTTCAGGAAGGGTAATCAATTGTTTGAAAAATACCCATTTTCCTCAGTTCATTTGTTTTATCTTTCCCCAGACAACTAACATTGCTTATTAATCACTTTGCTCATAAGTGTTAAGAACTACGGGAAATACAAAGAAAAATCAAGAATGTGGTCTTACCATTCTTATTTATTGAAGTCTTATTTATTTGCCAGACTATATCCAGACTGCGTATGTATCACAGAACATTAGAATCTTACGGTCTAAAATTTTAGAACAGAGACATCATTAACTTTGTATTAGGACACTTTTATAGGCTTTCCTTGTGGCTCAGGTAGTAAAGAAGCTGTCTGCCAATGCAGGAAACCCACGTTTGATCCCTAGGTCTGGAAGATCCTCTGGAGAAGGGAATGGCAACCCACTTCAGTATTCTTGCCTGCAGAATTCCATAGACAGAAGAGCCTGGAGGGCTACAGTCCACAGGGTCACAAAAAGTCAGACAACTGAGCGACTAACACTTTCACTTTTATCTTATGACTAAGGGAATAGAATATTCAGATATAAAGTACAAATTTACTATAACTCCAAGGTTAATAGTCATGTTGGTTCCAAATTATATCTGAATTGATTCATAGCTCTCTATGAGTTGAGTATCGAAGGAGAATCTAGAAATCTATGATTTGCAATTTCATAAGGTATAGCAAATCAGGAAACATGGCTCCCTAAACATAAGGTGATATGCTAATATTAATTGTTCAATTGATTTTAGGAAGTAAAACTGAAATTAGAATTTAATTCTCCTCATTTCCCACATACATATTTTTATTTATCTATTTCTATTCCTCACTGTTATATCGTAACTTTGAGCTATTTGTGTTCTTTTGTGTGCGTGTGTATTTTTATTTAATTTTTATTTTATATTGGAGTGTAAGCAATTTATGTTGATTCTTCATGTTCACTTGCTTCTGTGACTTTAGTTAATAATCATTGCTATATAAAAATCTCCAATCAATATGACTTATGAGAGCAGGATAACACCTCAGTTATTCAGGACTTCTTGGTGATAGACTAGAAATAATATCAGAAGAACTGTATTTTTGCTCCCAGAAACTGGGTTACCCTGAATAAGACTCTTCATTTAAAAACAATTTTCACCTGTTGGTCTAAAGGAACATTAAAACTATGAAGTTCCATTTGTCTACTTACGCTTTTCTTCCCTGTGCTTTAGTGCCACATCCAAAAAAGCATTGCTGAGGCCAAGGCCAAGAACCTTTCCCCCGTTTTCTTCCAGAAGTTTTACAGTCTAGATTTTTATGTTTAAATCACTAACCTATATTGAGTTCATTTTTGTGTGGTATAAGATAAGGGTCCAATTTCATTCTTTTGCATAGGTATACTCTGTTTTCCTAACACTATTTGTTGAAAAGACTATACTTTCCCCATTGTGTGTTCTTGGCACCCTTGTCAAAGATCAGTTTACCATATCTGAAACACGGATTTATTTCCACACTCTTTATTATGTCCCATAAGTCCATATTTCTATTTTATGCCAGCACCATGCTGTTTTAATTACTGTAGTTTTATACTATATTTTGAAATCAGGAAGTGTGTCCAATCTTTTGCATATCAATTATTTCTCAGTAAAGTTGTTTACAAAACTCTTCTGAAGTAGAACTATTTTGAATGGTAAGAAATATTTGATGGACTTTCATTTACAAAACAGTTTAAACAATTTGTGCACTTCTAAAGGACAGAGCTAGGATAAAAGTTATAAGAAGGCTGGTATTAGCTCACTAAAAGAAAAATTTTATAATATATAAAACTGTTCAACAGTAGGCACATCTGCCTTGAATATAATAGCCTCCCTATCATGTCAAGATTAATGGGTTAAACATTTGTCTGTGAAGTTTTCAAGTGTTGCTGCATATACAGGACTATTAGAATAGGGACCCTCAAAGTTTATTTGTAAATTAAAGTTTCAGTAATTCTATGGAAAGTAAATTGTTATCTGTAGAATCATTTGCATTACCTACCCTTCATCTAGTAAATCTTTTCAGATATATTAACTGAATGTTGGAGTTCATCTCCTTCTTCATTACCTGTAACAGGCTATTCTGTCCCAGGAAGTCAATCTGAGGAACTTCAAAGCCTCTGAGGGATCCCCACAGTATGGGGAAGATGCTAGTAATGGAATAACAACAGTTATTAAAAACAGCAATCAGTTTTCTTCCAACAAATGTAAGTCCTTGGGGATGTCTCTCCTTGTCATTATTATTGTCTTTTTCCCCTTGTTAAATGAAATAGTACTTTCTGTACTGATTTCACAGGACTTTTGTCAGTGAGATAAATATTTTTATAAGTGAAAAATGTTACATAAATATAATATTATTATTATTCAAGGCTTCTCCTGGGGCTTAGACAGCAAAGAATCTGCCTTCAATGCAGGAGATTCAGGTTTGATCCCTGGGTCGAGAAGATTCCCTGGAGAATGGAATGGAAACCCACTCCAATATTCCTGTCAGATGAATTTCATGGACAGAGGAGCCTGGTGGGCCATAGTCCTTGGGGTCACAAAGATTTGGATATGACTAAAGTAACTGAGCACACACACATTGGAGCCATCGCTCTCTGAAAACCTCCATTTGAGAAAAAATCATTTTAAGGAACTAGGAATGGAGTGAGATTTCATTAAGCATCCTTTAAAGAAAGTCACATAATTAAAATTAGGTGTAAATTACTTAAACTCATGTAAAACAGAATCATAGAGGCAAAGATTATGTCATAATATACATAGTAATCAGCTTCATTAAACTCATTGAACCCATCTGCTTATTTTATTTACATGCTGGCAAATTACCAAATAAGTTTTCATTTTTTAGCCAATTATTTCATGTGAAATTCTATTCTAGTTAACACGACTGGGATAAGAATTAGGCTTACACTTATTTCTCCATCAAATTTTTTGTATCTTAAGATGAGGGAGAAAGAACATAGGTACCAACAAAACAGTGTTTCAGTGATTTACTCTTAGAAAAAAAAGTATAAAAGACACACCAATTTTATTTAATGTTATATGTAGAGTGAATTTTGATTTAAAAAGAACCACAGTAGCTCTGGTGGTGCAATCAGTTAGTATACTCATAAAATACATTATAAATCAAAGATAACTTTGTACTGGTTACCCAGGTTCTGAAGAATTATTAATTCTGTCACCATAAGTAAGAGAAAATGCTTGAAACAGTCATTAGACCCTCACTCTTCTGACTGAACCATGGGGGAAAGTATGGAAATGATGAAATACATTCAAAGGCTTCTTATGGATAAAACAGATTGAGGGAGTGAGCAACACAGCTAAGGCATCAAGAAAGCACCATAAGAAGACTGATTCAGGCAGACAAGCAGTGAGCAATTTGTTAAAATGCTTTGGAAACCCAACTTTACTGTCATGGCTTCCCAAATAAGAACAAGCCCAGTAACACAGTATGGAAAGAGATCAATGGTCAAGGGCTGGGCCCAGAAGAGTTATAAAGATCATATCCATCAACAGCCATGGCCATTCTAAATGAAAGTATCTCAACAGTGAAAGTATCTAGAACTCACAAATGGAAAACAGCAGATGGAGGTAACAAAACATTGATAATTGAATTTTTTTTTCTTTTTTTGTTCATAGCACTCAGATTTTCTTTCTCTTTCTCCCTCAGTCTCTTTTTGTTTTTTCTTTTCTTCCTTCCTTCCTTTTTTCTTTCCTTCTTCTTTACTTCTCTCCTCCCTTCCTTTCCACCTTTGCTTCTTTTTTACTTTCTTCTTCTTACCTCTCTTTTCTCCTCTTCCTCTTCCTCCTTCTTCTTAGCATGATACTGAATTACAACGCAGACACGTGAGACAAATTGTCTGGCCCCTATATTAAATTGTCTGGACCAACAAATTGAGCTTGTCCTTATTTTTAAAAAATTGTCCTTAAGCCATTCCTCAATACTTCATTAAAAAGTTATCTATGTAGTTTTCATGACTGTGTGAAAAATAATATCTTTCATGTGGGGAATATTATAATTTTGACAACAGTACAACCATTTTTTATCTACTTGCAAGTGCTAGTGTACAATTTCATAGACAAAACTTATTTTAAGTAAAACAGATTTTTTATAACAGGATCAAATTACTCAGAAGACTTCATTTGTTGAAATATTTCCATAACTGAATTTTATTTTTCAGCTTGAATAATGGTGCCAGGTAAACCAACACTATAACAAAAATGATTATTAAAAGAAAGCCACATTTTGGATGGCATGTTTTTTCTTTAAACTTCCAAGAGCTCAACTACTTCAAATAGTTATTTTTGAGAAATAAATGCAAAAGTTGAGACTATATATACCTGTTGTGCTAGGCCAATTAGCTCTTAAGCTGAATATGATGAGCTAATTAGGCAAAACAATAATTTTTGATTGTCAGTGCAATGTCAACATGGGATGACAGAAAAGAAGCCACACTTTTTATTTCCTGTTTAATTATCAAATAAACTATTAAAATTAAATAAGTACAACTAGATTAAAAATCTACTAGAAAAATAAATGGTAAAATCAAAAGATATAAACCAAGATAAAATGCAAAATAAACAATATAAAACAAATATAATGTCAAAAGATAAAAATTAGAATAGCAAATAACAATGAAATAAAAGGAATTTTAAATAATATAAAGTATTTGTTTACAAGACAAAAAAGCAAGGACATTGCAGTAATAATAAAGATTACCTAAAAGAATGTAGAATAAATAAATTATAAGGATAAATGGTTGATGGAATTTAAGAATGTAGACCAAAGCAAAAATAAACTAAAAGATTTTATTCTTGTGAATAAGTAATTTAAAGTGACCATCCAAAGTATAATAAGCAAGAGGGGTAACAGATCAGATCCAGATCAAACCCATTTTATCAGCCTGAGGCAGAAGCAGGTATGAGGCAGGTTTTTTATTTAATTTCAAAACTGTCATCAGGATTTCTCTCAAAAGATTCCTAAGAATGAAAGTCCTCAGCATATAGCTCCATCAAAAAGAAGAACCCTATTCCTCTGATTCATGAATCTGAACTTGAAGACATATTTTTAATCTAAGGACAAAGTAATATCTAATTGGCATGGATTCTGCAGAATAATGCAAGAAATACATCCAGAGAGACATTTCTCTTATCAAGACTATACTATTTGCTTCTTCAAAACAAATGAAATAGAAATAATTTTTATAGAACCTAAACCATCCACATTACAAATGCATTATACCACAGCATACCCTTAAAACCATGCTTAGCAGAAATCTTTTTAGAGTTCTGGTTCCTAAAACACAAAGACACAGCCATATTTCTCATCAAGACTAATATAATTTCCAGTGTGCATTTTTAAAATCATAGAGTAAAGGAGTGGCCAAGATGGTGGAATAGGAAGACCCTGAATTTACCTCCTCCATGGGGACACCAAAATTACAACAATTTACAGAACAACTATCCATGAAAACAATCTGAAGACTAGCATAAAGGACCCTTTATAACTAAAGTTACATAGAAGAAAAAAACAAGATGGGTGGAAGGGATGAAGATGACACACTCTAACCCATATCCCCAGGTATGCACGCATGCTTGCATGCTAAGTCGCCTCAGTCATGTCCGACTTTGTGCGATCCTATGGACAGCAGCCCACCAGGCTCCTCCATCCACAGGATTCTCCAGGCAAGAATCCTGGAGTGGGCTGCCACTTCCTTCTCCAATCCCCAGGTAGGTAGCCTACAAACAGGAGGGAAATTACAATTGCAGAGTTGCTCCCCAAGGAGTTAAGGGGTCCAAGCCTCACATTGGGCTCCCAAGACTGTAGGCCCTACAAAAACAGAAGAAGAGCCCCTAGAATGTTTGGTATAGATATATTTCCTAAGGCAAAGAAAATAAAGGTGAAAATATACAAGTAAATGGGGCTATATTAAACTAAGAAGCTTTTGCATAGTGGAAATTATCAACCAAACAAAAAGACTGCCTACCAAATGGAAGAAGATATTTGCAAACAGTATATCTGATAAGAGGCTAATATCCAAAATACAGAAGGAACACACACAACTCAATATCAGAAACCAAAACAACCCAATTTAAAAATGAGCAGAGGACTTGAATATTTTTCCAAAACAAACAAACAAACATATAGATGGCCAATAGGCACATGAAAAGATGTTCAACATTACTAATCATCAGGACATATCAACCATTTCTAATGACACCTAGAGTTTAGTGTTCACTGGAAAAGACACCCAAATGAGGCTGCTTCACTGTGAATGGTGATGTTAGTAACTAGCAATTGGCTTAACTGAAATAAACACCAAGGAGTATATCACTGGATAGAACACAACCTGTTCAGGAAGTTGTTTTTTAAGTAATTTTATTGGTCAGCATTTCTTTTCATTAATTTTTACTAGCACATTTTGTAAGTGTCTTCTTTTATCCTTCCCTGGTGGCTCAGAGGTTAAAGCGTCTGCCCGCAATGTGGGAGACCTGGGTTTGATCCCTGGGTCGGGAAGATCCCCTGGAGAAGGAAATGGCAACCCACTCCAGTATTCTTGCCTGGAGAATCCCATGGACAGAGAAGCCGGGTGGGCTACAGTCCACCGGGTCGCAAAGAGTCGGACATGACTGAGCAACTTCACTTCTTCACTTTACTTCTTTTATCCTCCAAAGGAAGTATACCAGTTCTACATTTTCATTTTATGGAGGAAGATGGTAACAAAACCTAAGAATATTTGGCTACACTTATAGCATAAGTTGAGACTAATTTTAGGGATGCAGTAAAGATATTACTGTTTTTGTTCCCTGGTATTTCATTAAAGCTAGCTCAAAGTCCATTAAAAATAAATATTTTTAAAACTAAGCTTATGAATATAGATTTTTAACTCATTTCTAAAACAGGGTAGTCCCCACTAAATGTACAGCTACATCATTTTTTTTTCTTTTCCCACTAGTGGTTTGTTTTGGTTCCTTATGTCACATTTTCCACCAGTTTATTCATAATTACCACTGAACTAAAAATAAATAAACAAAGAAGTTTTTCTAAACTGCTATAATTAGTAATGCCATTTTATAATGAATTCAGCTGTTGCTGGAATAAACAACTGCTGCTGCTAAGTCGCTTCAGTCATGTCTGACTCTGTGCGACCCCATAGACGGCAGCCCACCAGGCTCCCCCGTCCCTGGGAATCTCCAGGCAAGAACACTAGAGTGGGTTGCCATTGCCTTCTCCAATGCGTGAAAGTGAAAAGTGAAAGTGAAGTTGCTCAGTCGTGTCCGACTCTTAGCGACCCCATGGACTGCAGCCTACCAGGCTCCTCCGTCCATGGGATTTTCCAGGCAAGAGTACTGGAGTGGGGTGCCATTGCCTTCTCTAATTTACTTAAATATCTGTAACATAATAGAAAAGCTGAAATTTTTCTTAATGATTACAGTAAGTCAGTTTTCAGGTAAAGCATAGGATTATGACAGAGCAGCTGGAAAACTATGTAGCAAGTTTATAAAAAAAATTATTCTATATGGTTTGAGCCTCCTCTTTATAACTGTGTTTCTATGGAGACACAGAGCATGTTTAATAGAACCATGCAATTTAGAGCAAATTGCAAGGTTCTCATTTGGGATCCTAGGCCCCCTCTTTCCAGATCTTCCACTCCTTCATGTGCCTGTAAGGACACTATGGAAAATTTCAAATAGTATCTTCAGAACAAACGTGGTTTCAGTCATTCTGCTTTCTCGGGGCTTTCTTGTTGTCTAGAGAGAAATAAAGTCAGAGCATTCGAGCTGGAACATGCTTTTGAAATTCTGTAATCCAAATTTCCCATTTTATGGAGTTCATAATGAGAGCCAGAGACATGAATAGACTTGCCTGGCAGCTGGTTAACAGCACATGACTACAAACACTCCACTTCAGCTCAGGACTCTTTTCCACTGCCTTTCAATTCTGGCTCCGAACATTTTCTGTCCACAGCTCTCCCTCCCCCTCAACAAAACATTCTATAATGCAGTAGGATGCAGCAACTCTGAACCCTCTGGAGAAGAGGGTGATGATCCTGACCCCCAACAATACTAGAGAGAACAGACCCTGGTGCACCAAGCTAACAACCAAAGTGAGATGGAGCCACCTCCTCAAAGAGGCCTCACATCTGAGAAAACAATGGCTCTCACTCATTTATACTGAAAACAGACAGGACTGTATCAGTAACTTCTCTACTTGTAAGGGGTGAATTCCTGGTAGAGTGGTGAGTGAGATCATTGGGGAAGAAGAAGAGGAAAGTAAAAGCTCATTCTGATGACACAAAGCCCGTAAATAATATTCAGAATAATTTCCTCCTAAATAAGAGGAACATACTCCACAGAAGCAGGTGAAAATGCAATTTTAGAGCATTTGCTAATGGTTCTGTCTCTGACATGTCTTCCTTCCAAAAGAAGTGGGCATCTGTTTGGTTTCTTTGCAGACAGTGTGCAATACCAGTAAGATGCAGGGCTGGTAGAGCCCTGATAATGGTAAGTGCAGCCTCTCCTCATGTCAGCTGTAAGAGAAAACCATCACAGTGCTTTGCAAAGGGCAAACACTCAGAACTGACTGAGAGAGTGGCTGTGAAATGAAGTCATTGTAACTGCTGCGTAAAAGTCAGGAATGATATAAGAGTGCTGTGCACAAGGAATGAAGGAGTTCTGTCTGGCTTAGAAAATTTCTTATATTTTTCCAAAGGACTTAGCAATGTCTGAAATTTACCTTAAGGTTGTATTCATCCTTATTCTAAGGGCAATGTCTCTATAGCTACAGTGTCTGTTCAACCCAGTCTCTTATTGGGTTTTCAACATGTTCTGTTCCAATGACACCCCTCTGCCAGTCAGCTTCTACATGCAATGGGCCTGTGTGCCTTTTCACATGAAATGCCTCTCCTAGCAAAACAATGTACCTTTTCTTTCCTAATTCATGTCCCTGACCTCTTCAAAATGATAACCACAGGATATCTGTACTAGCAAGTCCTTTGATCACTACAGATTGTTTACCCTGAAGCCTTTTGATGAGCAAGTACATGGGTAATAATGCATTGTTTTTGATCTTTAAATACATTTTTTTATAAAATGCTTAAATTTTTGTTACAGATTTTAGATGAATTGCCTCAGGAAATTTGAAAACTCCTTGAAGTTCTTCCTTATTTGTTTTCTATTTTTGCCACAGAACTTAGCATATGGCCTTGCATACAAGATACCCAATACTAGTTTTTATTGACTGCTTCCAAAGGAAATGAGTCAAATTCTCTAATTTCACTCCATTTTTCACCATTTCACCATGAAGTATGTTAATGAACCATATTAAGAAAGAAGATAAAGATAAAAATAATCAATATACTTTATCTGATTAATTTTTCAAAGATTAAAATCATAAATCTTCATAAACATTTTGACCACAAGAAAAGCTTAAATATCACCTGCCTTCTCTTGGAGAAAAACTGCTATTATACTATACTATACATGAGAAACAGTTACATCAGAGGCATTAGAACATTTTTTGTGACGTCTTAGCTGCCTGTACCTTCCAAGGCCGGAGACATGGAAGACAAAAATGGGTATTAACCTCTCTCTATCTTAGGACTTTTATAAGGATTTTAATTTCTACTGAAGCTCTAGTTTTTATAAAGCATCTCCAAATTTCTAATATGTAGGTTACTGGCAGGAAAAACCAATTTAGACACTTTTTAAATAACCTGGTGCTTTTCAGGTGCCATTAATATGACAGAGTCCCTGCTGTTGAAGCACTTGAGCAGTTATCTTGCAGAGCTTTGTTTTTCAGTCTAGTTACTGCAAAACAGCATTTAGAGATCAAGATGGCAGAATAGGAGCACACTGAGTTCATGCCTTGCTATGAACACATCAGAAATACATCTACATGCAGAGAAAGTCTCATTGAAAATGAACTGGAGACTGGTGGAAAGACTCTTCCATAACCAAAGCCATAAAAAGATCCACATTGAGTTGGGTAGGAAGGGAGTGGATGTGATCAAATTGGAACCTGTGCCCCCAGGAGGAGACACAGAAGAAGGGGCTATCAAAGGCTAAGAGAACCTCCCTGGGGAGTAAGAGGTTTGAACCATATGTTGGGTACCCCAGCCTTGAGATCTGATGGGGAAAAATGAGTCCCTATAGTTGGTTTGAAAACCTTTGGGACTTACAGAGGGGCTGTGAGAAACTGACACTGCTCTTGAAGAGAACACACACACTTTCTTACTTCTGGGAACAAGGGAAATAGATTGAAATTGTCAGTTTTCTGTGACTCTTGCAGTACAGTCCAGGCATCTGTAGCTCTGACGCAGCTCCCCACTAAGGTAAAGGCTGCCACTGCCAAGGAGAATGCGTACTTGAGGACACAGAGACATCTTGGATCTGACACTTCTTCTGAATGGGCAAGTGCAGCCAATACTGGCACTTGCAGAGGTGGTGGATCAGGAACTGTGTTAAACTCAGACACGCTGAGATTATCATAGCATTTGCCTCAGCCCATGCCAAACACTTCTGACCGCTCTCACTCCAGCACTGCTCCTGTCTGGGGTGAAGGTGCCATTGCTGGGTGAGGGGAGAATGTACTCTTGGATCAAAACCAGGTTGGATCTGACCCTGCCTCTGATAGGGTGGTGCTGGCAGAAGAGAAAGTGAAAGTGAAAACTGAAAGTGGCTCAGTTGGGTCCAACTCTTGGCAACCCCATGGACTATACAGTCCTTGGAATTCTCCAGGCCAGCATACTGGAGTGGTGGCCTTTCCCTTCTCCAGGGGATCTTCCCAACCCAGGGATCGAACCCAGGTCTCCCACATGGCAGGCGGATTCTTTACCAGCTGAGCCATAAGGGAAGCCCAAGAATACTGGAGTGGGTAACCTTTCCCTTCTCCAGCAGATCTTCCCAACCCAACAATCAAACCAGGGTCTCCTGCATTGCAGGTGAATTCTTTACCAATTGAGCTATGAGGGAAGCCCTGGCAGAGGAGAAGCCCTGGCTCCTATCTGGCTCTGGCTCTATCCCCTCTATCTCTGGCCCCATCTTCCACCAAGGTGATAGCTACCAGCACACCCTGAGGGAAGGCATGCATTGTGTTCACTTCAGGTCCAGCTCTTCCACCAAAGCCACTGGGCACATGTACAGGGATCCTCCTAGACAGGGCACACCTTCAAGACTGGGACAGGTAACTGTTTCACCTAATTTCACAGAGACAAAGAAAGTTCCAAAAAATCTGAGAAGACAGAGGAATTTGTTTCAAATGAAAGGACAAGAAAAAAATCCCTGAGAAAAACAACTAATTGAACAGAGGCAAATAATTTACGAGATAAAGAATTCAAAGCCTTAGTAATAAGAATGCTAATTGAATTTGGGAAAAGAATAGACGAATGCAGTGAGAATTTTAACAAGGAACTATAAAATATAAAAAATAGTCAGCCAGAGCTGAAGAAAAACAATAATCGAAATTAAAAGCAAACTAGAAGGACATACGGAGAAGGCAATGGCACCCCACTCCAGTACTCTTGCCTGGAAAATCCCATGGATGGAGGAGCCTGCTGGGTTGCAGTCCATGGGGTCGCGAAGAGTCAGAGACGACTGAGCGACTTCACTTTCACTTTTCACTTTCGTGCATTGGAGAAGGAAATGGCAACCCATTCCAGTGTTCTTGCCTGGAGAATCCCAGGGACGGGGGAGCCTGGTGGGCTGCCG